>NW_008825410.1:1741454-1771484 GCF_000699105.1 Pygoscelis adeliae | reverse complement strand
GGCTGGGGGTGCACAAGAAGCTGGGAGGGGACACAGCCAGAACAGCTGACCCCAACTGACCACAGGGGTATTCCATACCATGTGACGTCATGATCAACATATAAAGCTGGGGAAGAAGAAGGAAGGGGGGGACATTCAGAGTGATGGCGTTTGTCTTCCCAAGTAACCGTTAGGCATGATGGAGCTCTGCTTTCCTGGGGATGGCTGAACACCTGCCTGCTGATGGGAAGTAGTGAATGAGTTCCTTGTTCTGCTTTGCTTGTGCGCATGATTTTTGCTTTACCTATTAAAAACTGTCTTTATCGCAAGCCACGAGTTTTCTCATTTTTACCCTTCCGATTCTCTCCCCCATCCCATTGGGGGGAGGGGGGGAGTGAGTGAGCGGCTGTGTGGTGCTCAGTTGCCGGCTGAGGTTAAACCACATCTATCCTGCAGCAAATACGTTACTGCAGGTTCAGAGAAGCCTGATCTGATGGCTGTGTGTGAGGTGCAATCTAGCAGTGCCTTCTAGATCAGATCCCACAGGGGACTCAGACGGTGCAACATTAGCTGTGCTTAGGGGTAGGCTGCAAGATGGTCTGACTGGTGACATTTTGGGTACATGGAGAGTAGATCTAGGCACCTGGAGAGCCTTAGTCAGGGAGGTATCCGGGGAGTTAATTTCTTAACTGCATGGTGTCTGTTTGGGATGACAATTTATTTTTCAGGTGCCTTAAATTCCCTTTCTACCCTGTTCCAAATGCTGGTGTGGAATCTAAACCTGAGACATGTGTGTCTTAAGATTTCAGCATCACATCATGCAAGTCGAGACTGACAAGTGCCTGCCGCTATCATCCAGAAGAATTTGCTCAATATTTCTGATTGCATTCCCAACTGTGCAGTCATGAGACATAGCAGGGGGTTCAGATGTGCTCTTCAGCCACCAGAGACACACTTGAGTGAATTAGTAATCTCCCCAGACACCTGGAATGCAGATAATGACTTTTGTATGTACAGCCTTATCATCCACCCGGGTAAATCGGATCATTCCTCGCTCTGCTATGGCAGGAGGATTTTAAAGCTACTATTCTGAAACTTCCCTCTTGGTATTGGCATGGCTAGATCCTCCAGAGCACTCACAGCTGTGCTGCCTTTTAACAGCCATTCCTTCAAAAAGGGAGAAATGATGAATTCAGCAACACCAGGTTAAGCTGATAAAATGCACAGGCATAAATGGCAGTCCAAAACCATTCGTCAAAGCAGCAGCTGACTTATGATTCATGATATAAATGGCTGCATAAGATTTCTAATTGTTCTGGTTTTGGCCTGCTCTTCCAGCTATGGGCCAGCAGTACTGCTTAAGCTGGGACACTCAACTTTCAGTAAAAGCAGCACTTCAGCAACAACAACATATACATCAGATAAGAGATATCATGTCCTTCTAGCGCTGGCAGGATCCTGCCCTCCTCTCTCTGTGAGTGATTGCCATTGTCTTTGCCGGGAGCTCCCTCTGCCTCCAGCAGCAGCCCAGTGCTTCACTGGGATTTGCTCCCAGCTGTGCGAGAGCACACCTGCAGCACACCATGCTGTCCTCAAACAGCACCATTGAGTCCTGCAGGTGTTGTACTGTTGTGTTTATAGAAAAGCAAACTCTGGGGATGGCTAAAGCCATCTCCAGCAAGCACACACTACTAGAAAGGGATGTCCTAGAAGTCCCTTTTTCTGCGCATGACTGTAAGTCTGGGTGAAGGAAGAGCCACCAGAAAACAGCAGGCCAAAGAGGGGAAAAGCATATGCTGAAAAAGTGGGGTGTGAAAGTCTCCCCAAAGTGCTAAGCTTCAGAGGCTGTTGAGTCTGCAGTAACCAATAAGCTCACAACACCAAGAAACAGCTGAATCTGTACAAGGCCACCGGCACACATTAGTGTCGGCAGTGACTGGTATAACTCAGCCTGTACCCACGAGGGCAACGGCTGCTGCATGCAGACATTATGCTGTATGCTGTATGCAGTACAAGGTGATGTACACACCTCATAGAACAAAGGACCCTCTGAGGGGCTTTCCAAAATCTGACCTCAGAGCCGCTGGTGTGGCATTCCAGCCCTCCACTTCTGAATATACAGCTGGAGCTGGTCTCACAGCTCTTGCTCCAGCTGGGTAACAATGACAAATATATGAGTGAATTAGATCCCCTCCATCCCCTCTCAATGAAAAGGGAGTTTTCAACAGGGAGAATGAGTTGTCCGAACTTCCACGTTTGCTGAGAAAATAGAATGATGAGGACTGGTCGCAGTTCTTATAGCTCTCCTTATAGCTCCACTTACACATGGTAAAATACCGTACTTGGTCCCAACATTTCCTCTTTACCTTTCAAACAAATTTGGCATCCTATAACTGTATCACTGCATCAGAAATGAAGGATCATGCAGCTGAGGTTGTGGACAGTCTCCTTTGCTTTGAAGAGATAAACCTCACAGCTTTATATTTCCTGTGCAAGCTTTATGTTTCTTGTTGCTCATGTGTTCTTTGGCAGGGTGAGAAGATTCTGTGGGTTACAAGTCACGTGTATGAGAGCAAGGGAGAGATTATATCAGTAGTATTGTGCTTTCCTTATACCTCAAGGGACTTAATTTCCACTAAAGCTCAGGCAGGACCCAGGGGTGAAAATTAATGAGACACGATTAATAAGTAACCTTAATAAACATTTTACATTTACCTTTCAAGTAGCCATTAAAACAGTTCACACAAAAGTGTCTTTTAGGCTTCCCTTAAAATAGCCAGTTTTACCCTGCTCTATTCCTAGCCCTGGTGCTGTCCCTGTTGTTTGAAAGGGGTTTTTCCAAATTGTGCACAGCGGGAACATGGTCCATTCTAGTGCCACCTTTGTCTTTTCATAGGTACTTGTATTTATCAAGTATAAACCAACAATTGACTAAGGTGCAAAGTCCATCCATCTTCTACTGTGAATAACCATCCATCTTCTACTGTGAATAAATCACTTGAAACTAGAGTGTTTTCTTTGGTTTCCTTTTTTTTTTTAAAAGTTCTTATGCTAGCTTTTCTTCTCAAGTGCATTTTGAAGAGGAGGTCATCTTCAGGGAATTCTGTATGAGCTTATTTTATGTTTATTTATCAGATGTTTTCTGTAAGAAACTGCTAATTAATTGCTCATTGATAAAAATGAAATAGCCTGCCAGAATTCCCTGAAGCAGCAAGCAGCAGCTGAAGCCAGTGCTTTGGGGAAGAAGCTTTTCCAGGGACTGTTGGTCTAACGAATACATTGACACAACAGGTCAATTGCCTCTTCTCATGTGGGGTTTTGTACCTTCTTCCTCTAACGCAGCCTAGACTGTGTTAAGGATAGGGGCACCTCCCTCCGAATGACTAACCCCTGATATTGCTGTTCTAATCCACTCAAGTAGTTTGCTGCTGAGGAAGTCAGAATTTTGGCGAAAGATAAGATTTTGATGTGATTTCTTTTGGTGGTATCATTTTGAGTATTTGGTCCCATTGACCAAAAGGGGCTGGTGGCAGCCTGTCAAATATTTCAATGGCTGATCTCTACCCTGTGGCAAAAAAAACTTCCAATGGTACAAAGTTCATCTATTAATAAAAGTGCATTTTTATTTTTTTGTTGAGCCTCTTTGCCTCTCCGGGAGAATAAAATGACATGAAGCCAATACTATAAGTCAGGCTCCAGAGGGACAGAAACCTTTCCAAGAACAGCTGTTCCTTCAGTACAGGAACATCTGCCAAATAACAACACGGGCTCAGCCTTTTTCTTTTTGACTTAATAGGAATGAAATCACTGCCATACTAAATTGTCACAGGTTCATCAGCTATCCTGGAAATAAATCCTGCCTCTGACTAAGTGTTCATTTTATGTCTTATGAAGTGTTTTGATTTTTAGGATAAAAATGGGAGGCCACTGCTTTGAGACAACGTTCTGGGGCACTTTATCTGCCCCATCAACATTCAGAGTCAAATGCCAAGAGGACCTAGTCATGTGATAAAACCATGTAGGTACTTTGTGAATAAAGGCATAATTATACATATGTTTAAGTAGTCATTAGATCAGGGACAAAGAGTGAATCTGTTCCCTTCCATATTTTTAAATGAAAGTGGAGAATTGGGGGAATAGTTAGGCATGGCCCTTATTTAGAGGTGTATGGGAGAATTTTTTCTGATTTGGTAACCAGGCAAAAGAATAATTCCTGAAGATCTGACCTAAAAATAAACTTCTAAACTTTCACTCCTGAAATGGAAAGGTAAACTTTCTCCTACATATTTTTGCTTCTTTTTTAACTTTCAAAGTTAGGCAAATTGCTTGTCAAAATGTCACATCAAGAGAAAAAAAAATATTTCATTAAAAGTGTTAAAAAATGCTCCTGAGTTTCTTTATAAAGCTATTTTTCTTGTGACGAAAGATCAAAATATAGTATGAATTTACAAATCATTTTCATAAACCTGTATCTGCATTACCTTTGGAAAAAAGTAGTTGAATACAATTTTTACTTCCAGATCCAGCTTTATTTTAAACCTACTCAATATTTCTCATTACTAGTCCCTTTTTTTTAGTTATATAACTTTGTTAGAATTTAAGCACTTTAACTGAAATTGTTTTTTTAAGCATCTACCAGAGACTGAATATTTTAATTTAATTTCTGACAACATACTCTACCCTTTTTTTAAGATGCTGTACTTTACACCCATTTTTAGGTGGGTGTAAAGTACAGTATCCTGCTTACCTAAAAAATGTTGGCATTGTGTTTTAGATTTGGTTTTTTGTTTGTTTTGCTTGTTTTGGAGCAAATTATTGAAACGTGGAAAAGAAGACACTGGGGATATACCTTTTGTTATCACTGCTCACGTATTTTGTACGGACTAGGTACTGACTGAAGTTTGTCATATAGATTTCCCTGAAGGAAAAATAAATAAGTGAATAAAGTTAAGCAAGACCTTCCCCAGGGGAGCACATTGCCAGCTGCGCTTTGTTTGGATGCAGAATTAAGAGGGGCCTTTCTACCCTCATTCACCCGTCCATCTCAGCATCCAAAGCTCAGCTAGTGCAGGGGAACTGCCTAATAAAGAGGGGACCAGAGCCAGAGCCGGGAAGGGGTGGGTAGAGGGAAGAGATATGGCTCTATAGTGCCAGTAAGTTTGCCTTTCCTTGGGAGAAAACCCATAGTTTCCCAGGCTCATCATTTCTTCTTGCTAGCAAGCTCCTGCATAACTTGTTCACAGAATGTTTCTTTCCCTCTCTAGGGCTGGTCCTCAGGGAGGATGATAATGCGTTACTGAGGCATGATTAGCTCAAGCAGCAGTGAATCAGAAAGTTCCTGCTGGGACCAATATTCATCAATATGATGATATTTCTGGATTTTCTTAGGTTTGCTCCAACAAACAAGCAAAAGATGACATGCCCACATCCTGCGACTCCTTTATGTTAAACAGCTACTGTGTTTGTTTGGTGGTTTGGGTTTTTTTTATAGTGAGAAAGCATTTTAAAAAAGCATAGAGAAATGCGGAGAAAATGACAATTTTAGAAATTGCATTGTGCATGGTCATTGTGGTTTTTAACCTCAGGACTTCTGCCTCATGTGCTGCCTGGTGTGGAGCTGGTTTGGGAATGAAGCAGGATCTGTTTGAATGAATCCTGCTTAATTTCTTCTAGAACATGGACATCGAGCAGAGGATCAGGCAGGGTACTAAAGGAGAGGTGTCACAATGTGACAGTGAACATTGCCCCAGAAACTGGAGTCTATTTCTAATTTCCCCACCGAGGTCTTGTGTGGCACTGGACAGGTCAGGTAAACCAAAGTTTTCACAGGCAGTCTCTGTGTTACCCATTTCCCAGCTGTCTGACTTAGGAGCTCTGGTTTATAAAAGCACAGAGAAATCACAGCTGCAGCTGGAGTCTCTGCAATTTGTATTATTTTGAACACACATATTTCTAAATAACACAAAACTCTCTGGAAATTCAGACCCTACTGCTTCAAACAGGACATCCAAATTAATAAATATTTATCTTTAATCTCTCTGTGCCTAAATTCTCCCTTTTTATATTGGGAATAATAGCATCTGTCCCTATCCTCCCTGCCAACACGCACACAGAAGGAAAGGAATTATCCTGTTGTGAGAACAAGGCTCAAATTACATCTGTAAAATGTAAAACATATGTTTTACATGCAAAGGAGCTCCTGGCCCTCCCTGTCTAAAAAGATAAGATTGCAGCTGTTATCCAGGACAGCAATTTGGAGAAGTTGAAGAAAAGTTCAGTTCTTCAGGCCGTAGGGGTGATTCTCCTGGCAGGTTTTGGATGTGACCACCTGAGTCTGTTGAAATTAATGCAAATCTATTGACTTCAGTAGACCTGGGTTCAGAGAAGGGAAGTTTCTAAGGCTTCTGAATTCCTGTTTACTGGCATGGGTCGATGGGTTCATGTTGGATACATTCTTTTAATCAAACGTTTGATTCTGAATGATCTAGCTGGAGTTGGCTGCAATGATGCAAGGAGAAGGCTTTTTAAGCTGCCTCTGGGGAACACTTGGTGTAGTGTTTCATTTCATTACCTTCTGTTATGAACCCACATGCTGCCGCAATAGTCACATAACGAAGGAGAAAGGGAGTCATTCTGCTGTCCTTACCAAAGTTGCATGGCACTTCACTCTGAGGATCTAATTTTTTTTTTCAGAATAAAAAAGGGGACTAAATAAAGCTCTAGAGAAATACTTTACCTGTTTTAGAAGCAAATGATTGTGTGTCCATTTTGTTTAATGAGTATACTTTATAAAGATGGGTTTGAAATGCTTTATTGACTACAGTGGAGGTCCAAATCACTGGTTAATCAACAGAACAGGCATTTGGGTAACAGCCATGTGATGAGCAACATGTGTCTCCAGAAAGCTGAAACTAGTAAAGAGGATTAAGGTTTTACAGAAATTGCCTGCTTTGTTTCCTGATGGCTCTCTGCTTTAGACTACTTGCAGGTCAGAGAGTATATGATTCATCTTCATTCATCCCATACTTCTAGTTTGTAAAATAGCCACTGATTCACTCTGTGAAGTTCAGTTAATACCTAATGGCTTGTCTTACACTCTGTTAATATACAGTAGTGTTCAAGCAGTGTGGAGGGCAAGGAAGGAAGGGGCCACGTCACTTCAGTCAGCACCGAGCAGGAAAAGAAATTCTTTTGTGGCCAACCACCAAAAGAAAAGAATTACAGATATAGCTGAAAGCAAAAGGGAGAAAAACGTACTCTGTTTCATTACAGGCTACAGTATCAGGAATATAAAAGTTACATTTTTCTTCCTCTGAAGCAGAATGTTTGGCTCTGCATATTAGGTTTAGCTCCACAAAGACTTTGCAAAGCCTTGTAGGCTTTTTGCAAACCCCAGATAATAAGGGTGCAGACCTAGGATCATTTTAGCTGTGTTATTAAAGCTTGAATAATTTTGTCTGGTCAAAAGGCTATATTTTTGTCTTAACTCTGTAATAAACAAAAGCTCAGTTTCGTAAGATCAGGTTTACTTGGTAACTGAGTTCTATTTTTACCTGAACTACATAATCCAGAAAGGATTCAGACTTACCTTAGGTTTGCCATCCCTCCAATATATATCTGTTTGCAATAAGGGGATCATGATGCTCTGGTACAATGAGTAAGTGGGTTTTGACAAATTAGAGACATGCAGGTGTATCTGTATGCCCATATTCACATGCCTCTGATTTTGTACTTGGGTCTTAATCCCCAGCTGTTCATGTTGTCTATATGATCGTGTTCATTTTATGTCTGTTCTGACATAGATGTAAGAGCTTACTTTGCTAAGGGCCCTTGAGTGCAGAAAAAAATACACACTTAAGTCTTGTTGTTGCATGCAATATGGATGGTGTTGTTTCAGTTGCTTGCTCCTTGTTCTCCAGGTATCCAGTGGGGTCCTGGTGTCCTGCTCCCTCCACTTCATTGTGGTCTTTCTTGCATAAAGCCCCAGTGGCAGTGCTGGAGTGTCTTCTACAGGGATTGAATGTGCTGCAGTGGAAGCACATGGCAGCGTAACCCGCTGGTATGAATAACTGCAGACCTGCAGGAGCAGGACTTCATAAGGCAGGAGGAGAGGGGGTGCATGGGCTGCTGCCTTGTGTCTTCCAGGTGGTGATTTATACCAAGTTCTTTTCTGGCATAAGTAGATGCAAAGAAGTAAAAGACTTCAGCTCTACCAGGTCGTTCTCCTATGGCATCTTGTTTTCCCAAGAATAATTGCAGTGATGCGGGGTTAGAGCCATTCATCCTCAGGTTTGATGACTTCAATCTAGGTAGTCAGATGGATGCATTTAAAAGGTCACACCATTAAAGAATGGGCAGCTTTGCGAAATCTGCAAAGGATGCAGAAATTTCACTCAGTTTTGCTCATGTTGCCGACTGTAAATAATCGGAGTGTTGACGTTAACTTTTGGACCAGATATCATGCTTGGATCCACTGTTCTGGACTGGAACCATCTGTGGTTTCTGTTAGTAAATCACCTGTTTTATGCTGCAATTTTTTAAAAGTACAGTCTTCAACACTGTGATGTGGGTCCTTGTTTCATACACCTATTTGGAACAAACTGTGTTTGGGATATTTAATAGGCTATAGATTTTATTCTGATATTTGATGTTTTGTTTACAAACAGTTCATGACTATCAAAGCATTTAATGAAAACATATTCAGATTTTCTGATTTTATAATTTGTGACACTGTTTTCCATATGCTCAAGACGTACTGCATCTGCTCCCTTTCCTATGTGAGTGGCAGTTTTACAGTGCACAGATCTGCTAATAAAAGGTTATTGTTGACAGTTCAGTCACAATATAAAGTTCTTACAGCTTTTAAACATGTAAAGATGTTTAATTTGTTTTTAATTAGTATTTTGGTGCTTAACTTGTAGTAGGTTTTTAAAAGATGTATTATCTTGTAAAGCAAGCTGGAATAATGAGCTTTAATTGTGGATGCTCTGGATGCTAGAAGATTTATCAGTACTGCTGTGCAGCTACTGGCTTATTCTTTTAGGAGTACTGCTAAGAAAGTTGTGTAGGAAAAAAAAAACCAGCAACAAAGGAATATAAAATAGCCCATTAGCAGTAAAATGTCTGGTAGAAAAAATCCTGCAGCAGTACCAGGAGCAATGGACAAAGCTGTGTTTAAAATTTAGATTGGTGGGACAGCGTGGGCTACGCGCCCGTAACTACACTCAGCCAACCAAATCTGACATCAGGATTTTGTCTTGTTAATATATCTAGCCATTAAAGAAAAAAAAAGACAAGACCAAAGATCTTGATTTGGCCTTTTGTACTTCTCCACATGATGTTGGCACTTTTAAACTGTTCAGGGCTGGCATCACCATTCTGCCACTGTGCTGTTCTTCACCCACCCAGCACGTGGCGCGTGCAAGAGCAGCACAGACCTGCCTGACCCAGCCCTACGCTGCACTCGTGGGGTCACCTCCGAGGCCCGCCGAGGCTCCACAGCTGGGACAGCCAGCTGGAGCGAGCTTCCTCCTGGCTTTTGTCCGACGTCTGTTGCTTCATTGTTCAGGTCGTAATGCCACGTTTTCTGGGCATCTGCATACCTTTCTGCTTCAGCCTGCACATGTATTTCATGTAAGCCGTCTGAAGAGCTGTTACTGGTTATTCGCTTTCTGCCCAGATGGTTGTAAACTGAGAGATGTGGTGGAATCCTGCATCCATCATTTTTCATCCTGGTGGAATCCAGGCCCATCATTTTTCCAGCAAAAGTTTTTTCTTTGTCATAAATCACTGCACTCACATTCCCTATTTAACCTACAGATACATAAATAGGCAACATAAGTGGCGTATTAGATAAGTATATCTTTGAAAAGAGGCAGATGTTCTGAGAAGTAGATAAGGGGCATGCTTAAAGGAGTTCAGTAATTAAAAGGAAAGATCTCAGATATCACGGAGTTAAATAACAAAATGGAAAGGAGCAAACTAGGTGTAAATCAGTCAGTGGCTGTTTCATCAGAGAGTGGGAATTTCTCAATAGGTGCCTTTTTGTTGCCTACGCCTGACAGCATGACATGGGGCAACTTCTTTGTGCAGCCTAGAAACGTGAAAAACCTTGTTTAGAAATGGAAATCAGAACCATTTTTTTTTAAAAGTGTCTAAACAGAATATTTGAAGTTTTGAAATTTGTTTGCTTTTTTCCCAAAAATATTTAACTGTATTCTCCTTGAATTCCTGAATAGTTTTAGTTGAAGCTAGAATAATGATTTTAATTTTATTATTTTTAAAACAAATATACAGTATCTGTAGACTTAAGTACATGAAAATTCTAAAGGCATCCACACCTCAACTGTAGAACATTTTATAATGCCACAAAATCAGAAAATGTTGAAAATTACAGGAAGAGGAGAAGTGTACTCTTTCCTCAACAGTGGGCTTGACAGTAGAAGCATCAGGAACACAAGGACTGCAGAACAAGTATGGTAGTGAAGAGAGGGTGCAGGGTAGAAGAATTGGTCTTTGATGGCCGTTTCTTCCTTTCTGCAATCCTTATAACAACATTCCCTTGCACTACCTCGTCTGCAAGAAGGGTATGACTTTTTGGGTCACATCGAGATCAGTCTCTCAATGACAATTCTTTATTTCCATTTGAACTTTCAGTACACAATTAATTAAATATCATATTAGTCCTACTAGGTAACATAAATTCCGTAATGCTTTGGAAAATAAATTCCAAAATTAGTTTATTTATTTCTAACCAATATCCATACATTTTATTTTAAATATCATTTGGACCTCCTTTCATTAGAGTTATTCAAAGACATATATATTTATGCTGTGTTACCTCATGGTTAGGAGCAGAGATGCAGGCCTAAAACGTAGAAGTGAAATATATTTCTGTGGGTGGTTTTCAAAAGACACTTATTTTTATTCACCATCTGTCACATTGGTTCACAGCCAATATCCAGCAGTGAGTTTTATAACTGCTTTGGGATTAATGGAGTATTGAAGAAGCAATGAACATTTTCACAGTTGTTTAACTTGTTGCTTTATTTCTCCTTTTGCATTAGTGTTATCATCCTGCAGCATCCGTTGCTAATAATAAGCATAAGAAGTGCGCTGGATGCAGCACACATTGCTATAAATAATAATAATAATAATAATAATAACAACAACAACAACAACAACAACATAGTACATCACAGACTTCTGAAAGAATGAGACAAAGCCGCTCCAGCTAAAACTTCACACATTTTTTGCTCTCTTGAGGCTCTCACAGGGCAGTATGTGGCTCCTTGGGAGCCAAAGAAAGCCAGCAGCACCTCTCGTACAAACACTTCAGCTCCAGGCCCATTCCCTGCCCTCTGTCTCCAACCGCAGCCAGCAACCCAGCTGTTGTTACCTGACAGGTTATCCAAAACCTGAGCATCTTTATCCAGTGAAGCTCTTCCAGCACTGCTTAGCAGAAATTTGCTGCTTATTCATATTATTCCAGATTTGTCGATTAAAATAAAAGGAAATGCAAAATCATGGTAGACGATACACACAAAATTGGTACAACAGCAAATGACGCAGTACATATTCAAAGCCTTGCTGATAAGAGATGATAACCCTAAGAAGTATGAAAGACTGAATTTTCAGCAGTGATTCTGCACATTATAAATTACAAAATTTTCCCAAATTGTCCTCCCCTGTTCTCAATTTCTGCATTGTATTTCTGAGCGGCAACAGTCAAATCAAACATTTCTGTCTTCAGTTACCCCACCTGCTTTACCCAGCAGGTGAATCTGATGGATACCTCAGTGTCAGTCACAGTAGCTTCAAAAATATCAGCAAGCCTTTGGAGTTGCCATCATTTTTGGAGATTTGGAAAATAACATTTGAAAATATTTTCGAAGTGTATTCAGACTTTGTGAGATTCATAATAGCAAACCATGTGAGATGATAGAAAGCTATTTTGCTGAAAGATGGCCTGTGCACTATTCACATATACATCACTTTCTCCAGCTAAAAGTAGAGTTAATCAATTCAGGGTTTTTTACCCTAGAAAGCCCTTACTCTATTTTTTATAACACTAAGTGTCTGGACTCCAAAATACCCTCAGAAGTTGCAAATCTTCTGTCTTTCACAGTGCAATGTAGTCTTGATAAACACAAATCAAATGAAAGACTTTTTTGCCTGCAGTTAGTGGGAATTTTCACAGCCGTCCATCATGTTTAGGAACCACGTGAACAATATGAAACTGGCAAGCATTGGATTTTCCTCTGCTTTTAACAGAAAGATCAAATAACAGTCGTCTTTGTGTGTGTGTGCTTTCCTGCAGTTCACTAAGCAAAAATCAATTCTAAAAAACTGATACCTAGAAAAAAATATGTCTTCATAGAGGATGATCTGTTGAAGGAGATGGCATTATTGCTAATTAGAATCTTCTATTTAAAGATTGAGAACTGGAAGTCTGCTCCACAGCAATTTCTGTAGAATAGAATTCCAGCATTCCAAAAATTGCAAAATCCATAAAATCATGAATGGCACAGGGAGACAGTGAATCAACAACTGTTCATTTGCTGTGTCTCCCAGTAAAAGAACAGGGGTCATCAACGGAAACCGAATGGAGACAGATTCAAATCACACTTCCGAAAGCTTGGGATGTGGATGGTCTGGCTGCAGAGTGCTGTGATGCTAAAGGTCTACATGGACTCACGGGACTGGACAAGTCTAGGAGAAAGCAACTTATTATGGGTTACTGAACACACAGAAACCACACGGGGCTTCTAAGTCCTGAAACCCGCGACTGTGCTCGGCATATTCAGCAGACTCGCATGCCCACCTATGTCTGTATTCTCCTTCAGTCACTTGCTCTGGCACACAATCAGAGAGAGGATATTGAGCTGTACAGACCTTCAGCCTGATCTGCTGTGGCCTTTCATTCTTATCTTCCTTCTATTAATTCCAAATTGTGGTGAAAAGGCTGACATTGCAAAACTTCCAATAAGCTAAAGTATGATATGACGTCTCTCTTATATAGAGAAATCTTATTTTTTATATAAATGTCTCTATATATCATATACAGGTTAGGCTACCTTTTATAGGCAAACAGCTTCTATATAGGTGAATAATAATAATTTCTAAAAATGCTGTAGGAACACAGAAGCATTTTATTTTGTTAGTTTTAAGGACCTTCCATCAATTTTACTTAGACTTACATTCAAATGCCCATAAAATTATGTATAAGGTCAAAATCAGTATTTAATACAGTAATAAGGTAAAAAAAAAGATCAAGATGATGAAGTAGAAATGAAAACTTCCAACTGTTATTTCAATCCCTTTCATTACAACTAACTTACTTGCACACCACATTTAAATTTTGATAAACCTGCACATTTCATCAGAACGATTTAGTGTTGACGTGCTTCGGATCAGACTAATTATCAGGGTCCACCTTTTGTGAAACTGTTTGTGGAGGTGTTAAAACTGCCTAAACTTGGTGCCTACCATTTGCGTCCAACTTGGAAGTGCTCTTTTTGTCAGGAGAGATGGGGCAAGAGCTTTTTCAGGTTGTGATTCAGTGCAGGAGCCTCATTTAAGTGCTCTGAATTGCTTCTTGGATCCTCTCCACCATCCAGTGGCTATAAAGTGAGACTAGTCTCCTAAACCTTGGCACATGAATTACATGTTTCATGTGAATATCCTTTTGTGCCATTTTCTTGAGTTGCTCCACACCATGCTTATATGTTCCACAGGCTACATTGCCACAGGCTCTGCTAGTAAATGATTATAATCAGGATTACTGAGACAAGGGTCCATAAATCCTCCTGAGCAGGACTCTCCATCTGTGCTTGTTCAACTCCCATTGCAATCAGGCCTGATTCTTGCCTCGAATTTTTGGGCACTGTAAGAATACAGGAAATAATAGTAATAGCCTTTGGCCACTGCTTGTGGATGCTGAACCCAGGAGGCAAGGCTCTGCAGGCGGGAAGTACTAAAATACCCCATTTTCCTAGGACAGCAGTGACAGACTGTTGCGCTCATGTGTTCCCAGCCCAGAAAGGCACAGAGAAACCCTGTACAAACATGGGAACAGTAACCAGAAACCGATGTGGCTGAAAGACTTCAGCCAGCTTCTGTTCTCCACTAAGTTGCAAAAATTGCCATGGCTGGTGGGATCTGGGGAACTGTAGCAGTTCTCTAGCATGATGCTGAGTGAAAAGACATTCACACATTTTTACGATGTTATTTAGAAAAGTCTTTAGTGCAGAGTAAGTGTGCTTTTTGTTAAGGCTGTTGCAACATCTGCTTGCAACTGTTCGTTCCAATGTAGCCAGCAGGTAAGAGAATAATCATTTACCAGCCTCTGGCTTTCTTTGCCAGCTAATAATATGTACAATGATGCTTCTGGCGGGATTAGCCAGAACAACATGCCTCTGTTTCAAACCAGGCAATCAGCAGCCTTCTGCTATGACTCTTTCCAGATCAGCAGAGGAAGCTCACCAGCAAGGCTGAGACTGTCCACTACACAATGGAGCCAAAAAAAGGTCCGAAAAAATTGCACGTGTTTTAAGGTGACCCCAAACTTTTTTTCCTAAAAAATAGGACAGAAAAGGGCTCTGTTTTTCTCCAGGTTGTAGCCTACCAACACCTATTCAAGCATCTAGAATACCTTTGTTACTCTTGCAGGAAGAAAGATTTCTCTTACTTTTTATAGCTCCGAGCAGAGCTCTGCTCTTCAGCAGCTGCAGGCTGAGAGCAACTTACCAAGCAAGTTACCACAGACAGGCAGAAAATTTGCAAGACCAGCCAGCTCTGGAGCACCGTGTACAGCTCCAAGAGTGAACCCAAAATTCCTCGTCTGAATCACAGCCATGGAAATGGCAGGTGAATTGCAAATCTGCTTCCAGCATCCTGGATTTACTGTCGTGTTTAGGAAAGAAAAACCCTTGTCTCCAGCCTGTGACAGTTGTAGAAAACAACATAACTCACTTTCTAGTGGCTTATGCAAACTTTTTTTTTCACTTGCCACATTTATTTCCATCATCCAAAATTGGCCCCATGTCCCCAGCTGAAAACAAGTTAGAACTTCTCTATAAACCTCAGACAAAACTACTGAGTTGTCTTAGTTTTAGAAAGACACTGGCAGGTCCCTCTCTACAGTGTTACTTGTTCAGCATGGAGGATGATGCCAGCAGTGCTTGGCAGAAACTGAAATGTGTGGATCATTTCAAGTTTGAGAAAGTTCTTGCAGGACTGAATATTATTGCACGCCTTTTAGTGGGGGTAATGAATTTGGCACACTGCTGGGCTCCAGAGGTCATCTCAATGACTGTTGACAAGGAGGTCTGTGTTGCCTTGCTGTGAGGATATTCTTAGACATTCATCTGTTGACAGTGTTTTCCACTGCCCTAACTTTCCTTTTCATCTTTCGGTGTGTTACATAGCAGTTTTGCTTTGTGCCTCTGAAAATGGTAGCTACTGGCTGTGCTAGCAAAAAGGTCAAGCTCTGCATTGACTTGTTTTGTCCTGAATATCATGACTTTGTAAGAACAAAATCATGATATTTGAATATCAGATTTTCCCCTTCTTTCCTGGGCTGTGTGTTTCACATAGTAAGACAAGACAAGAACACCATGTCTAGGGAGCACAAAATCATGTGAATCCTTTCTCTGGGAGCCTCCAGCCCAACACAAAGAGAGGGATAGCCACACCGGCTACTTTGTGGAAGTGGGAAGACACTGGCCTGGCACTATGTAGAAAATTCCTAATACCTGAGCTGGTTACAGGTCACTCAAGGATGCTACATTGATGGTCTTGATGATATCTTAATGCTTTATCCCCCCCCAGCTGCCAGAAAAACTGAGCATCTCTGGACACCCTCTTTCTAATAAAGCCTCAGTCCAGCTTTTTTTTTTTCTTTCAAGGGAAACTGTTTAATTTCAAACTTTATTTCATTCCATAGAAAGAAGTATTGGAGAACAAACAAGACTTTGAATCAATCAAGATATTTCCAAGTACTGTTGTACCAAACTGTCATGGGTTAGTGTAAAAGATATTCAGGGTTTTCCTGCTTTTTGGTCAAACAACATTGAAAGGGGCAATGGAAAATTAAATAATACTCCAATCAGGAAAGACTGGAGCACACCTTTTCAAAATGTTCTATGGTCCTTCAGTTTTTCGTTTTGTATACACTTCTGTTGAACAGATTGTTTTTCCAGAAAAATGTTTAATTTTCACCAAATTGGTGTGAGCGGGAGGAAAAAAGTTCCACTGAAAAATTTCCATTTACATTTGACCTCCTTCCCACTTGACAGGGATGATCTCTAAAGCACCCACCCAGTTATTCACTCACCAACCAAAACTGTCCAGAGATAGGTCAGTTTAATGCAGGTACAATTGCTGTTAAGGACTACATTTCAGCCAGTAGGTAGAGGAAGCAAAGTGATAAGTTTGATTCACAGCATAATCTGCTGTTGATTTCATTATAGTGAATAATGGGTGATTTCATTATAGTGAATAGTTAGTTACAGGTGAGACAAGTAATGGGAGGTTGAGGGGACTTTCTCTTATACTGCCCCCCCCCCAGTCTCCTCCCACTGATTAGATTGTTTTAACTGAAGGATGTCCATTATTAAACATCTCATTGCATATAGCGGATTGTTTCATCTTAGCTGTTGATTTAAAATCTGTTCTGTCTTGAGGTTTGTCAAACAAATTTCCTTCAAATGTATTTGAGCGACTTATCAAGCAAAATGGAATCTCCTTTTTGTTTCTTTTTTCCATATGAGTTGTAATGCCAGAATCCTTGGTCTTTCAGGGCTTCAGAAGTTATATGGCTGATTGGAGTGCTTCAGTTATAGAAACAGGCTAAAATCACAACTGCTTCATTTTGAGTGATGTGTTTTAATAATAGTACGTTATCTGAGGTTGTCCACCATCTGTAGATGTCAACAGCCTTGTTGGGTGTTAATACAGATTGAAAGTCCAGCCACACATTTTCTTGATGTGTGTATTTACGGGTGTGAACTTATTTACAAAATTGGTCAAGAGTAAATCAGCAGCAGATGATATAGCTGCAGATCCTGATATGCACTTTCATGTTCAAACTACTGGATGTTTCTCTTCCCACAAAGACAGAAGCATGCTCCCCAACTGGGGACTTCCATGGAGCAGTAAAAAACTGTATGTGATTTTTTAAAAGTGTGTAGGATTCATACAGAAATATCCTTGCAACCAAATACTACTGGAATAGAAGAGTTTTATTTCTTACAAATAGATCATTGTAGAACCTGCTTCACACACTAGTAAACATAACGCAATATATCATCAAACCCTATGCTTTTTTTTTTCAAGTAAAATTATGCTGTTTTCTTTCTTTTTAAGTGGTGCTCATCTGTTATAGACAAAAGGGCTGGAAGAATTTCTGCTTTGAAGCTATATCCATTTTGCTTGCATGAGTCCAAGAACATTTGGAGCTCATCAAGGCTACATCAAAGAGTTTTATCATATTTGTGCATCAAAAAGGTAGTGACAGAGCAGCACTTTTAAGAGCAAAGCCTGTAGCTTCATCTTTGTCTTTATATTTGAATAGGGCTTTCAAAAGGAGGAAAAATAACAAGCAAATGCAATATTTTCTGCAAAAGGAGACGACTTGTCTTCAAAATAACTTTTCAATTCAACTGAAAATTAAATACATCTATTTAAAATAAAGGATTCCAATTAGGAATAGCAAAAGCCATTCAGCTTTCTAGGATTAATTTAAACTTTGAAGAATGGTAAAAGAATGTTTCTTTCTTGAAACATGAAACAATATTTCATCTATCCGTTTAAAAAAAAACAAGCTTTAATTGTCTCCTAATGCAATCCATAGCCTAAACAGGCCATGTGAGTGCAATCCTATGGTACCCTCCAGTATCTACTAAAGCAACATTATCCCTCTATGACAAGTCACTGCCTTGTAAAGATCCTTTCTCTTGGATTCTTGCACTTGGGAAGGTTACAGCCACTAAGCTCCAAAGTGTCTTCTTCCCCCAGAGAGACATACCTGGCATAAAATTGAGACAAACATCTCAGAGTATTCTTTTTTCCTCGTTTCCCTTTCTCATCCATCACTGCATTTCAAAGTCATGTCAATATTATTGACAAAGTTTAGTGATGGGTTGATTGGTGGGTTATCCGTTTCACTTTCAGTTTTAAATCACCAACAGTCTATTGGTGTTCATAGGGAAGCATTATACAAATGATCTCAGTTGTCATCTGGATACTGAGTGGGTAAGGGTCCTGTTTGGCCTCTACCTCTAATCCCTAATGTCGTTTGAGATCTCATGACCTTGACAGCAATGTGATTGTGAATAAATTCTGACAAGTTCCTCAAAGTCAGAAGGAAAGGCAGTCCTGGAGAGCTTGTATAGATGCTTAAAATGCTTTCTCTGTCCTGCCAGCATTCATAAGCTCTGTTTGCAATTAAAAATGTTACAGTTAAAAATTTGGAATTATTTTTTGGGTGAGGTCGTTAAGTTTCTTGCTCCAGTTGACATCCTCTCTGAAGTGTTTTAACCAGAGATAAATTCAGAGGCTTTCTGAAGTACTCACTTTGTCTCTTTCTTTTCTTCTTGGTTTTGCAATAAAGATTAAAGAGATTACAATTCTTCAGCTTGGAAAAGGGACCTTTGGTGTGATGCTGGTGGGGGAGTTCTTATATTCTTAATGTTTGTGGCTGTTTATGTCACGGTGCCTGTTTATATCATATTTTTCTTTTTCTTCTGTGTGAGGAGATGAAATAACGCTATTGTTACCCTCAGATCTACTCTAATCTCTTTTTGCAAAAGATTAGTAATGATAAATAAAGATTAATTTAATACACATTTAGCAAAAAATTTAATTGAATTACACTGTAAAATTTGAAAATCTATTGCATATCTAAGTTTAAAATCTCCACAAATCTGAAATCACCATTTTATGATTAACGCTATAATTTTTCTCATTTTCCATGTGATTGGGCACAGAACTTGTCACTAATTATCACGGATAATTAGTGACAGCATGATATTAAGTGGAGTCAACGCATAATTTTCAGATTGCTTCACATTTTCTGCTTTCAATCAAATCCATTTGACTCCTTTGGAAAATCTAGATTCAAAGATCTTCTAGCACTGAAAATCATGTAACTACCAAGAAGCTGCAAATGAACCATATAACATGCTATTCATCTTATATGCATAACTTTTACTAATGGACAAGTAAATGCCATTGATGGTTTTCATTTTTCCTATTATCTTCACTTGCATGCTGTTTCTCAAGGCCGCTAGCTTTTCTTGATGGTTTTGCAGGCTACAGTACAGAGTCATCTTGGCAGCCTACAAGCACTCCTAATTTCTTCAGAACTCTCTTGCTGATTAAGGATATCCTAAGCTTCCCTGGACACTCTGAATGAGGATCCCAGTGGAGACAGCTCAGCTTACACGTTATGTTGGTGTTTGAGGAAGCAGCCCTGCATTTCTGAGTCTTTTCTGATGCACCCCCTGCTCCCAGAGCAGTGATGATACTGCTGGAGCTGTCATTTCTTGGGCACCAAAGCTTCAAGAGAGAGGAGGCGAACCTGTATACTTGTGGTTGTAAATTGGTCCATAATTACAATTCTATGAAAGGTTTAGATGCAGCTGTCATGCTTATGTGTGTTACTCAGTTTAGTCGTGACACGCAGTCCCAGAGCTGCATTCAGGTGAGCACCAAGGAACCCCCAGCAGCCCCAGGGCTTTCTCTCCAAAGGGAAAGAAAATGTCCACATGCTTTGGGAGCCCCAGGCAGTGGTTACCTGGGATGGAGGTGGAGTTTCCAAGTCTCCTTGCTCTCCTCCCCATCCTGTTCTGGCATGCCACAGTTCCTTTCTGCATATTGTCTGAGGCTCCTCAAGGTAAAATCACAGCCAATTTCTCTGTAACATAAAGGCAATGCAGTTTAACAGGTGCAATCTCACTGAAACACTATTGTTAGCAAGGGAATTTGGTACTTAACTGGGGCAGTTCTTGGACCTTTTCCACTGTCCTTTAATAAATGAGAGTACTTAAGCTGGTGATCAGTCATAACCTCTGCTATAAACCATAAACCAGGACAGAGGTCAACTAAAGCGAGAGTTTCATATACAAAACTCCTTGTAAGTGTGCACTGAATTCTCAACAGGAATTACAGCTTATAATGAAAGGTTAATGTCTCTTTGAATAGGGAGCTGAATTTGTGTCATATTACTTCCTCGTACAGTGTTTCAGACTGCCAAATTTCTGCTACACTGGTATGGACTTCACTCAAACAAAATATGAGTGTATTTAGAAAAAAAAATCATTAACAGGATAAGAACATTTATAAATATAAACCAGAAAAATTTAAAGATGTGTTGTATGTGTTCCAAGCTAGTAAACTTGATAGTTGCCAATTAGGCTTAAGTGTACCCAAGATAATACAGAAGAATGCAGTTACATCTCCATCTGTCTCATTTGTCTTAGGATTCCACAAAATCTAATTTGGAACAGATTTCTGGCACATGGGACTAAGAGGAGAATACAACTACTCCTCGTAATTGCTTCATGTATGTACCTCCATCCTCTGTCCTAACTTTGTTGTGATATCACACCTGTAGCAAGACACATTACCAGCACATCCTATAGGGACAGTAGTCTGGCAAGAACTGCACAAGCTTCAGAAACAGTTGAAGACAGCAGTAAAAAATATGCAGCAACATATTTGGCGTGAAAGAGCTGCCCAACAGGCTTGATGAGTTCAGCTGTAGCCAATAGAGGTCTTGTATTTTTAAAATACAAATATGAATTTGTATGGACTGGGAAGCAGTTCTGATTTACTCATTCAGCCTAATCTCACCTTCCATCAAAAATGACCAGTACAAGGAGAAGACTATCGACCGCATGTGGCTATCCTTACTCAGGCTGAATACTGTTTTATCCCACTGGTTTCCTCATTCACCTTGACTGACCTGCCCAAGAAGTGAATGAGCACATAACACTGCTGTACAAGCAGAAGGGATGAGACTCAAAGTCAGGGATAAGTTTATAGGCATAGTGTGTAGGCATAACATGTTATTTCTTCTTAAAGTCAGAGGTTTTTTAAATGAGTGGAATTACATCTTGGTACTTTTAAACATAGTCCCACTGTCTCCTTCCCCAGCACATACAGATTATTAAGAAATCAATTGAAAAAAAGTAAATACTGTTATTTTTCATGCCTGTTTGCCTGTTCTGTTTGTCACACATAGATCCCATGGTTCCCGTTTAGCTATATTTGTGCAGTGAAGATCGATAACGGCATCAATTGCCAAAGGACATTTACCCATCCAGAGTGAAGGCTAATATTTGAATTCGTTATGGGGAGCGCTGTGAGAAACATTTCTCTTTTACCTTCTCTGTACTCCTGTCCAAAAATGTAGATGAATTCTGAGTAAAGGTAACAGTAAAATTAGTTGAAAAATGCCATTACAAGAATGCCATACAACAATATCTAGTGACTGTAACTCCTTAGCTCAGCTCACAGCTGTGTGTGTATTTGTAGAGCATGGTCACAAGGAGGAGTTTTCAGACTCCATTCCTCTAACTTTTCCCATATGTTTTAGAAAAGTGCAAAAATCTTCCCTCCGAGCCTCTAAACTCTTAAAACACCATTTTCAAGCCAGCAATAGTTGCTGTGTGCCCCCTCACTGCCCTCAAACCACACACACAGCATGACGCTCCCTGCACTGCCTGCCTGCATTTCATATTGCAGCCAGGTTCCTGCAGGGAAAATCCTCCCTGTCTGTCAAGAAAATGTATCAAGGTTATGCTTTCTGTGAAAAAATGTGGAGTGGGAGTGAAGGCAGTGGGGGAACAAGGTAAAAGACAGAACAGGCTTTTAAGTGTCGTTCTGCAGTAGTACGTGTGTGTCATGCCTCCCATCATACAACAGCTAAGACATGTACCAACACGACCAGACCATCCCAGGCTCAAATATGGCTTTGTTCACTGCAGAGCACTCAGTGCATCTGTTTTTAGCATTTATTTTAAGCTTTGCAGGCCTCATGATGAGTACATTACAAAGACCAGCCATGGAAACATGCTTTAGATTGTATATACAGATTTATGAATAAAAAAATTGCACAGTCACATCACTGGTAATGTATCTTATTTGTTCCTTATTTAGGAAAAGCTTAAAAATTCAAACTGTCCAGGAGTAGAGGTTTGTTCCATGTTTCTATATACACAACATCAGAAAGTTCAATATCTGGAAGGCTTCACAAGCTTGGATAAATGCATGGAAACCAAGAGTCTTATTATTAAATCTAGCTCTTATTCAGAAACAGGTACCCAAGCTAGTAAATCAACCTTTTAGTATGCCACAGGTTTATGGGTGCCTTTTACTTTTTTTTTATTTTGAGGACTACTTTTTTCATTCATTACCACAAATGGGTTAATGAGGGCGGCCAAGCAGCACGTGTCAGCCCTCTGAAGGCAGTCCTTCTAAGTCGTGTCCCTTTGTGGAGCACTCAGCAAGACCATTCACTCACTGTTGCCAGCAGGCAGATGAGCCTATTCTAAAATCACGGTAATGTTATGCAAAGCTTGAGTAACTGTTACGAACATCTATGGTAGGAGAAGCTAATTCAGTGCTTTTTATGAAATAAAAAGAGATATTTACCTTAGCATGAGCATATTTTTTGAGCTCAGTAGTACTGTTACAGTGCACAAAATAAGTCCTTCAGGCCCTGGTCCTGCAGCAGAAGGTGCATGGGCACCTTAGACTGCCTAGGGCATGAGGACTGTCAAAGGGGCAGGGGTGTTTTGGGGGTGGTCAAGAGGGAATCACGTGAGTACAGAGTCCATCAGGTGAGATCCTGGGCTCTTCAATGTAGTCTTGGGCTTTGCTTTTCAGTCAGCAACATTTTGAAATTTTTGACCTGCCTGGGTATCATTTGTTTTGGAAACCTCAGATCTGAATCTCAGAATTCAGTGGGTTTGTTCTTCAGCACTGGTAATCTGTGCTACCAACAGAACTGCCAATTTTGTGGATCACATCTTTTTTTTTTTTTTTCTTTCATTTAAAACTTTACAGTAGGTAGAGTAGCCATCTGGCACAAATAACCTATGATCTAATAAAGCATCAATTGCTCTGAGAAACAACTGAGTCTGGAAAGAACCCCCGATGCCCCCCCACCCCTAAGCAGCTCAGCCATTTATTTTTTTAATTAAGGTACATGATATAGCAGTAAACCAACAAAACAGAGGAGTTTGAGAGGTCTCTGATTCTTCTAAATAACCAGCATTGCCTGCCAACTTCAACGATTAATTTGTTTCTGCTTTTTTCTGAAGCGAGCTGACAAGTGACTTTCCAACATACTCCCAAGAATATACTCAAACTGCTGGCTAAAATGCAGGTGCATTTGACTGTGGTTTTGCTTGGGCATTTTCCATGCTACATTTCATCCCCTTATTATAGCTGGGCCCCAAAAGTGTTTCTTTGTCATTGCAAAAGAAACGGGAAGTTTCTGGTACTCGAACATCAATAAGAAGACTTTTCAGAACTGATCCTCTTCAATAACTCGATGCGATAAATGCATAATTGGATGGTGCATCAGTGGGAGAAAGGTCACGGGAAAAGGAAATTACAGAAGCTTTTCCATATTCTATTAACCATCTGATAATAAATACTTTTTTTTTCAAGTTTTCCTTACTTTCAACATACTTCAGTTTGTACTTCGTATTTTCCATGTACACTGTCATTTGTAACTTTAAAAACAATTTGAAAATAATATTTTTATGTTAGTTCTTGATAAAGACAGTCTCAGAGGTCAGTTTTTGAAAATTATTGGGTCTTTACCAAAACATTTATTCCTCTGCCAAGGTACAGTCCCACATTTATGAAGCAATTCTGCAACAAACTTTTCAAGCCACAAACCATCACTGAAGAGCAGAATGAAATCTTCCTCATACATGGAGCTGAGCCCGAGGAACAGACTGCAGTGGTCTGATTTGTTTTGGTGGTTGTTTATTCAAAATTCATTGCATCATGACCAAAGCAATCCTTTCTCTGAGCCGTAAAACTACCCAGAAGTGGTTGCTGTCCAACACAAAACTGGAAAGAAAGCAGAGGGTTTCAGATAAACAAGCCTCCTCAGAAACCCTGAACATCCTGACTGGGTGGTGAGGGACGCAGACAGATCTGTCATTCAGAGGTAATGTCTGAGAAACTCTGATGTAACACTTTCCAAGGAGACTGCCAGAAACCTGTGAAGGATTTTTCAAGCCAATGTATAGATATAAATCTTGGAGACATTTGTTTTGTACTGTAAATGACTGCAGGGAGTCCATTTTTTCTGAGAGGAAAAAATTGAGCTGGCCTTTTATTTGTGCTTTTTGGGTTTTTCTTTTGGTTTCTTTTCTATTTTTCTCACATCAGGGTGACTAATGCCTGCTAGTGATCTTGTAGTAAAATCTCTGTGCAAACAGGGAGATGAGAAAGGTGAAGTCAGATGTGGACAGAGAAATAGACCTGACTTTACCCAACTATCTCCTCTCTGACCTGTTCATTGGTCACACAGCACTGTGAGCCACCTTACCTGCCAGCAAACCTTCCCATCACCATTAGGATTGTACAGCATGACTATCTCATGTCAAACTTCATCACTTTTCCAGTCTAAGATATATTGCTTAATCATCTTACATATTTCTAAAGCAGCTTTTAAACCATTATATTGACCTTTGTCTACAGGATGAAGACCAAAATAGGGTGAAATGACTAAAGGATGGAGAAGACAAACACGAGGACTGATTCCTCCCAATGCCCAGTGATGAGAGAAGTGCTGATCAGTTGAGACTCACTGCGGTTTCGGTTGGTGCTTGAACAATAATGTTCAGCTGAAAAAATGGTGGAGAGCTATTGAGGAATGTGAGATGCTCAACCATCTGCGATCCTCATGCAGGGGAGGACCGAAGGTATAATTTATCCTGTGGATCCACAGCTGTCTTCAGAAGACTTAACCTCTAGGAACATCCTTCCCCAAATGCCACCCCCTGTTAGTAAATAGTCCAAAGGCAGAGCTGTTCTTTCGGCTTGGGCATTGATCTGCAGCTCGGTGGGGCAGTTGATAAGATTTGGAGGGGGATGGGGCAGCCCCAGTACTGGGAAATTACTCTCAAGCAGGAGCAGCAACGGGGACAGTACAGGGCCTGCCTGGGGTATCAAACAGCATGGTAGGTACTTTGGCTGATCAAAAGCTTTCTCTCAAAAGTGATTTTGATATGAAATTAAGTTTTCAGCAGAACAGTATTTTTGTAAGTACTGCCCGTGTTCTGCAGGCAGCTTTGATTTCTTTATTCCTTGAAAGAAAAACTTCGATGTTTCCATTTTCAGCCAAAAATATGCCTAAAATATTTCTGGGTTTTTTTAACTGAAAAATAAATTTTCCACTAGGAAAAAAAAAAGACACATTTGCTAATTTTTTTTTTTGCTGTCTACTTGTTTTCTATTTTATACAAGAAAAAAGTACTTTTTTTGCTTTTCAAGGTGTGTATAAGCAAAATTAAAATCAATGCAAAACAGGAGAAATAGAGTTTACCTTACTTACAAATAAGGCAGTAATTCTGCAAGAAAAAGCTCTTCCTTAGATTCTATTAAATGAAATGATATTGCCAGCCACCGTATTACCACTAAAGGTTTGGAACACTTTTCTCAGTAATACACTTCACATTTTCCCTTAACCTTTAGACAACTGGATTACGCTGTGTCTTTTCTTTTCAGAAGTTATTTAGTTGCTGGATAGAATGACTGCAGTTTTCTGTCGTAAACTTTTCCATATATAGAAAATGAACCCATCAGATTCTGGTCTGCTCTCTCTCACTGTCTAAATATACATTATTTTTAATTTTGTGACTTTTTTACTATCAGGAGACCCAGGAGGCTTGAAGTTATTTATCCACAAAGTCGGAGTGGATTTCCATGGACAGCAAGGTGTACAGATGCTGCTGGCCAGGCCCTTGCCTGTGTGTTGCCAAGGCTTAGAGCACTCTGGGAGTGCTGCACCGGTTTTGATCTTCAACAACAGAGCTATGGGGAGATCAGCTGAGATCAGGTCTTCCATACTTTAGAAGCATTTCATCCTCTTTTTCCATACTTACTGCATTTTTTCTCACCTTTCCACTTCATCACTGCCCCATGATGCATCCTTTGATAGCTCTGCTTTCCCACCCACACCTCCTAATGCCTTCATAAATTTTCTTTCCCTCCCTTGTCATGGAGGGCTCCGGGCAGCAGCAAGCCCCTAATTACACAGCCAAGGGAGAAACACAGTAAGAGCTTCCATTTTTCCACATAGGAAGTCAGACAGAAATATAACATCTAACCACAACAGGGCAGAAATGTTGCTCCTACACAGTCAATCTGTGAAATACGTGTGCAAACCTGATTCAGGGAAAAGGACAGACTAGACGAATCCTTACAGTCTTAAATGCAATCCTAGGGTCCTCCTCTAGCACACCCCAGCTAAATGCTCCCCAGCTCCCCCACCCCAAAAGTCTAAAATCCTACTGTCGTGCTAGTAGCCTCGATTTACACAAGACGTCTCTCTGATCTCGACCTGGAATTGCCTTTGGGAAAAAAGCCAGCAGAAACCCACCTTCCTAACTGAAGAGATTTATCTTCTCTGATTTCCTGTCTGGGGGCTGCAAAGCAGTGTGATACTCTCTGCTATCTGTTCTACATTTTCTAATTACACCATCTGAGAAAATAAAAGTGCAACGGTGAAAGCAGGAGTCAGCAAAGCCCACACTGCCTCTGATACAGCATTCTGGAAAGGATTAAAAAAGAAATAAAAACCCAGTGTATTAATGAAAAATGCCACAAATGTGGCACGAGCAAAATACACTGACAAACAGCCCTTTGATGGAAAGAAAGGTCCTGCAGGAGCTGCCCAGCGTGAACACCAAGTGAGACCCTGGGTATTAAC
The DNA here is from genome assembly GCF_000699105.1 of Pygoscelis adeliae. Lineage (NCBI taxonomy): Eukaryota > Metazoa > Chordata > Aves > Sphenisciformes > Spheniscidae > Pygoscelis > Pygoscelis adeliae. The sequence goes on along the minus strand of NW_008825410.1, from coordinate 1,744,543 downwards.
TTTCCCTCTCTGGCACAGCAAGGGCAGATTATGTGCTTTGTCCAGGCTTTCCTTTCGGTGCAATTCATACCAGCGTCAGCCCTGGGAGAAATCCCGGTCTGGTCCCTCCACGGGAACATTTTGTCTGGAGGCTGGTAATGTAAATTCACTCCAGCCTCGAGGCCTTCCATGTCATTGAAACTCTGCTCTGCAACCTGTGCTGGGTAACTTTCACTGGTAGTTACTGTCCCTTCCCGTTTTCATTTCCTGCCCACCCCACTGCTGCTTTAGCCAACACCAGGGAGGGTATAAGAAAGGGAAGAGTAGGGAATTTCCACAGTGCCTTTAGGCTGCCAGAAAGCAGGAGCTGGCAGTGCAGGCAATGGCTGGGGCTGGTGGTTGCTTCTCCCCTCTTTGCCAGGTCAGCAGCAGGCAGAGCCAGGTCCTGCAGAGGCACAGGGGTGGTCTCAGAAACCAGACTGCCTCCCCATTGGTCTGGATGCGTGTTGTGAGAATAAAGCAGCTGCTTCCTCAGGGAGGAATAAGGCATATGACATCCAATTTCACAGCCTTTTTGAGAAACTGAGTTGTATTTTTTTAGGAAAAGTAGGTGCCCATAATATTTTCCATTTTTCTATGCTTTTTTCCTAGGCAGTTGCTCATCAAAGAGTCTCCTCCATGTCTGTTGTTGTCTTTCCTTGTTTCCTCTAATGAAAAGCTGCTCTGAACTCTCAGCAAAGCTGGGGTTATTAAGTACATCCAAATGATCGTCCTTTTCATAGGTGCAGGAGGGAGCTCAGTGCTCCAGCACATGGTACTTGCTAATAGTTTTATGCTGCATGTACTGTAACCACATAAAAAAGGCAGGACAATATCTTCAGAGCAGTTTGTGGGTTCAACCCTATAGTCTGGAAAAATAAATGTATTTGTACTCCTCATAATACTGACTTCATTATTCCAGAGCTGCCAACCTTGTACTGCACCATTACACATGGACCCCAGACTACCATCAGGAACATGAGCAGAAAAGGGAAACTTCACATCCTTAAAGTTAGCTATAAGGCTGGTTGCAGGGTGAGTTTTAAATAGCTGACACTTTCTGATGCTACTTGAACATTATACAAGGACATCTCTGCATTGACTTAGAACTGGATGGAAGACCAAAGACTAATGGTTCAAAAAGTTGTTTATTCTTGGCATTACGCATGGCTGGAAATACAGTGTAATTCTATACAAATAGATGGTTTGTAGCATTTTAATATGGTTAAATGAAATTATGTCTGAAGAAACCTTCTTTTGGTATATACACATGATCTATGGTTCTGTCCAGTGAATAGCATGATTTAAAGTTGTATCATGATTTAAATTTAAAATACTTCTACCATAAAATCATAGTATTAAAAGCTGTAGGGATTCTTTGCATCTCCCACAAATTTTGTACTTTCTTTTCTGTTAAAGGCATATTTCTCCCCATCCTGTTTATTTGAACCAAATGCAACTGTGCATTTGATTTTATCTTCATTGCACTTTGGTCCCAATTTTCTCATAATGTTCTTTAAGTCTTCACTTCCCTTTCACAGGATTACCAAAGCAGCACCTACGTTTGAAAAAACTGGGTATTTTGGGAGCTGTGCTGTAACTGTACTACCCCTTCCAGAAAGACATAAACCAGCAGCAGTGTTAGTGTATTGCCCTAAGTCTCCAAAATGGGACAGATACACTTCCATATTTTCTACACTCTATTTTGCACTCCAAACACACAGTTAAACCATTCTGATAATTGCACCAGGTTTTCCACAGGCTTCCATTTCAGCTCAGGCACCATCTTAAAAATGTAAGAAAATTATACAGGCATTCTAACCATCTTAACATTTTTTCTTCTCTGGTAATGACAAAATGAAAACAGCTGATTCATAGAAGAGATACTCTTCCAGAACATATATTTCATACATATCCTCAGTAAAAAGAATATGATGATGAGAAAACACCAGCAACAGGATACTATTGGCCATAACAAGTGAGAAAATGAGGGTGGTGTTCTTTCTGATTTGTTCCTTTTTTTCCAAATAACAATCTGACTGCCTGTTTTCATTCTCTTGGAATTCTTCTTCAAACCTCTAACATTTCTAATAATTCAGTGGCAACATTATCAGCACCTGGTGTTTTGTTGTTCCTGAGCTCCTGATTGCCTCTCGAATCACTTCAAAATTTAATTCTTCCACAAATAGCTCCTGTGTGTGGGAGACAGCTTTTTATTCACTATTAACCATCTCCCTGTAGTGGACACATAAAAGTACTCCTCCTTGCTCTTCTGTAATTGAGTTTTTTATAATGAAAAGGTTTCCTTATTTGTTCTTTATCAGACATAGATGTGGTTAATATCCTCTCTTCCATGCATCGATACCTTTATAAAATGTGTTTATTTTACTAATCTTGCTATCCTGTTTCATCTTTTTCCCCAAGCCATGAAAGTACTGCCTTTCTCCTTATATTGCTGGCCTCATGACTTTCCCTCTGGCTTTAGAGTGTTTCTCACCCAGAGTTCAGTTCTGATTTTGAAGGCTACAGCCTTGCTGTATGTCGATCTCAGTTGCTTTCCTGCAATCTTATCAAACCATTCTTTTTCCATTATTTTTGGATTTATTCCTACAATCTGTTCTAATGCTTTCTTTACCATCTCTCTGCAGGTGTCCCACCTGGTATCAGTTTTCTCATAACCATCACAAAATCCTTTGAAGACTCCAAGCACTTTTAACTACTGACCAATATTCCTGTCCGTATTCTGGGTTCCCCAAAGATTCTGTATTGTGTCTGTGTCTCATCTGCTTTATTTCATTTTGCTCAGTTCTTGGTTGTAGCAAATCATTTTCCTACAATACAGAGAGCTCACCTGCAGCCAGCTGCCCTTCACTTTCCACTGTCCTGGGTGTCACTTCTACATCTTGAATAAACTAGTACATTGTGCAATATGTAGTAGTATTAATATGTACTCGATTCTTGGTGAATTAAGGAGAGGGGGCAGCAAAACCACAACCACGGACTTCCAGAGGGCGGACTTTGGCCTGTTCAGGACGCTGGTTGAGAGAGTCCCTTGGGAGACAGTCCTGAAG
>NW_008825410.1:1729895-1739413 GCF_000699105.1 Pygoscelis adeliae | reverse complement strand
TGAGTCACCATCCCTGGAAGTATTTAAAAGACGGGTAGATGAGGCGCTTAGGGACATGGTTTAGTGGGCATGGTGTTGTTGGGTTGACGGTTGGACTCGATGATCTTGGAGGTCTTTTCCAACCTTAATGATTCTATGATTCTATGATTGATACCAAACTATTTTGAGGTACTCGCATATGCTTTTGAATGTTCTCATGAGCAAACAATGTGACCTTCACAACCACATCTTTGAACTGGGCAAGTGGTATTTGAGTGCTATAATTGTCTTTAATGCTCGCATCTGGATCCCATGCATCTTCCTTCCCTTCCTCAGGATATCAATCATCCAGGAAAATTCTGGCAACTGAAATAGTCTTATCTTTAGTTCTTCAGAGAACCTATCTTCTATTTTATGATTAGTGAGCTTCATCAGAATGAGAAAAGTCTTTTCCTGGTACCTCCCTTTAAACCACAGTCAGGAGTGCAGAGAGGACTGCAAACTCAGTTGCTGCTGACAGCGTAGCATCACCAGTGAGCCAGGTCCTGTTTCATGCTCCGCAATTACTCCTCCATTCCAAAATAGTGCCAAACTCCCAACTTCAAGCGATTTGTTTCCTAGTCCTCTTGGTTATTTCATGACTGTGCTAATCAAACAGTTAAGAGGTTCCTGGTTTATGTAAAGTCAAAATCCTAGATGTTCCCATTCCCCAGTATTATTTCCACAGCTCAGGTTTTTCAGTACAGAAGATATCGTGGTTTAACCTCAGTCAGCAACTAAGCACCACGCAGCCGCTCGCTCACTCCCCCCCACCCGGTGGGATGGGGGAGAGAATTGGAAGAGCACAAGTGAGAAAAACTCGTGGGTTGAGATAAAAACAGTTTAATAATGGAAATAAAATTATAATAATAATAATATGATAATAATAATAATACACAAAGCAAGTGATGCACAGTACAATTGCCCCCCACCCGCCGACCGATGGCCAGCCAGTCCCCGAGCAGCGGCCCCCCCGGCCAGCTTCCCCCAGTTTATGTACTGAGCATGACGTCACATGGTATGGAATGTCCCTTTGGCCAGTTTTGCTGTGCCCCCTCCCAGCTTCTTGTGCGCCTCCAGCCTTCTCAGTTGGTAGAGCATGGGAAGCTGAAAAGTCCTTGGCTAGTGTAAGCACTACCTAGCAACAACTAAAACATTGGTGCGTTATCAATTTTGTTCCCATCCTAAATCCAAAGCACAGCACTGTACCAGCTACTAGGAAGGAAATTAACTCTATCCCTGCCGAAACCAGGACAGAAGATAATGTGGATATCTGAAGCTTTCATTTTTTTCCAATCTCAATTTTTACTGGTGAAGGGACTAACTATGTGCACAACAGCCAGTTTGCAGGAATGATTTCGTTAGACTAATAATTATTCTTCTACATGTCTGCCCTGGCTAACTTTGGGCATACCTGCTGCAATACAAAGAATGGGGAATAGGTGTTGGTAACCAAAAGTCTAAGGACTATTTCAAATATAGGGTAGCACATACTTTTGCACAGTACTTTGTGCCATTTACTAACCAAAGAACTAATTAACTTTGTAACGTAATAAGTGTTAAAATTCTAAACATACACAGGTCAGCAAAATATAAATAGGAAAACAACTAAGCTGAAAGAGGAAGGGCAAACAAATTTAAAGCAAATAATAAGAAAACCTTGCATTTATTAAATTTGTGAAAAGAAAATCTAATTGAAACTTCATCACTTGGGACCATATTTAAAGTCAGACAGTGTGAAGAGTACAAGGTACCTCCATGACTATTTCACATTGACTGAAAGAACCATGCCCACCTAGGAAGGTGAACCTAGAGCTTAGATGTCTTAAAGTTAATGGAAGTTTCCGTAATGAGTTTATTAAAAATTATGTTTAACACTAACAGAGTGATGATCTAAGCAAGTATCCTGCACACTTGCACAGAGTGGGGCTTCAGTGGAAGCCTCCCAAGGAAGGGCAGTTCAGTGGACCATAGCAGAGGGGAGTCAGTGATCTCTGTACCTGTGACCATGCGGTCTTTGACCACTGTTGAGTGGTCCTGCTGATTCCTCCACAGCTCCCACCAGCACTGCGGAAAGACAGGCACATTGCCTCACCTGCCTCATTTTGTGTCCTGACGGTGGAATGCCATGGGAAGAGAGGCTGCGTGGTGTCTTTGAGTGCTCTTCTGAGCAGCTCTCTAAATGTGTAAGGTCTGACAGTAAATAGCCAATTAAAAAAATAAAGGCTTATATTTGAAATCTATTCAGCAAAGAAAGATGAAAAGCCAGACACATTTCTGGCCAGAGAACAGCACAGGATCAGGTACTCATTTGCAAAGGGACCAGCCTACCAAACAGGTCTTCTCTTGCATTAGGGCATCGTACACCAAATCCTGCGAGCCACACAAGTTTTCTGAGCTCCCTTTGGGAACCATTGGCGCAGCTTGGCTGCAGGATCTTTGAAATACCCAAAGCTGAGCCTTTCAGCCTGGCAAAGAGCAGTGAAGCCAGCCCGAGAAGGTCTCGGGGACGCCCGTCTGGAGGCACATCGCCCTCGGCGCTCTCTTCTGTGCTGACACCTGGTGGTGGCCGCGGGCTCTTCCAGCCGACGGAGCTACCGCGGCGATTGTGTCCGACACGAAGAATACTCCATGGAGAAAAAAGCCCAGCAAAACTTCAGAACAGCGCTTATTTCCCCCGGAAGACCCTTCCTATTTTCCTAACTAGAACCAGCTGATGTGACTCAGAAGAAAGAGTGCTTAGGAGAGGGATATACTCTCTCAAAAACAGTTTGTGGACCAGCTGAGCCCATTTCTTCGCAGAGGACTTTTCTCAGTGATTTGAGCATTAGGTTTAGCAGATGTAACATCCTGGGAATACCATTTGGTTGGGGAATTGTTAGTGTGGTCAAACCATACAGCTGTCTTATTCTAGTGTGCTTTGAGGGTGATGCTTCAAGTTGAGGATTGGAAAGTTCATGTTTAGGAGATGAAAAATTACAAAATATTCTTCTTTTTTTTTCCTCTCCTAGTGAAATCGTCTAAAAATGGCAACCAGATTTTGAGAATTTGTGCTAATATAGCTATTTTAAGGGACTGTACCAAAGAGGTTGAGTGCAGGAAACCCCCTCTCCCAGAGCAGAGGATATCCTTCACTCCGCAGCATCAGAAAAGACTCTGCGTATTTATTTAATTTTACACTAGTTTGAGGAAGCCACCGGAAAATAAACACAGAAGCATCCCTGGATTTTTTTTTTTTTTTTTTTTTTTTTGGTAAGGCTTATATTTTGCTGTGTATCACTCCCATCCATGCACAGGCATTAAAGAGTAAACACTTTCCTTAAGGCAGTGTTAATTACAAATAAAAAAGGTTCCAAAAAAAAGACTTTAAAAAAATATTTTCTCTAGAAATGCTGATTCCTGAAAGCATTGTCTGCAGAATACAGGAAATATTCACTTCCCATTAAGTCCCATTAGGTTCCTAACTCATATAAAGCCATACTTGTGAAAATTGGAAAAATATTATTTCTAATGAAAATTGATAAACACCATGCCAAATGCTCTTTCTCTCTTTTCTATAAACACAGAGAAAGCTTTATGGTTAGTGGTGGGATACACAACTTAATTTTCAAGAATGTATCATAAGATCAGAAGTGAAATAAGGCCAATATTTTCATGGATGTCTGTAACTGAGCTTCTAATTTTGTGTTTAGTTTTCCAGACATGAGATTTTAGGATCCTAACATTGGAAATACATTAAACAAAACATGGTCCGTGTCTTTATCAGGAATCAAAATACCTCAGTATTAGAAAATGAGCATTGTTTGGTTTTCTGCCCGTTTCCTGAATTAAACAAAAATGATATATTCTGATGAATGTTTGTTAATTTCAGGCCACAGGTAGAAAAAGAGATTTATTCTTACAGTAGCTTGGATAAAATCCAGAATGGCAGCTTTCCAGCTCACTGTAACCACACTTAGAAAGTCCAGCTGATTTTGATAAACACTGGTATCTTAATGTTTATTTTCCTGAAAGCCTCATCTGTAGTTCTTTCAATGATAGAATTATCTCGATGAACGAGAAACTTGTTTTGGTGCATAGAAATTAACAAACCTAAACAACATTAGGTTTGTTCCCTCTACTAACAATACTTCTGAGTAGGGGCAAATTCTAACAGTGCCTTTCCTGACAAGCCCAAATGTAACCCTATATATGAAACTTCAGGCTCAAATACTGCATGTCAACACAACCAGCTCACCAGGAGGTTGAGGGTCCTGTTGTGTTTAGGTGACGTTAAATCCAAGCATAGCCCAGGCTATCTGCTGGCGGGTGCAAACTCTCTGTATTGCTCCTCACCTCCTTCTCCCTCCAGCTTTTCTCTCTCTTTTCCATTTAGACTGTAACCTCTTCATTGTGGGGACCCTCCTTCATCCCCTCTTTGCTTATTGCCAGGGCAAAGGATTCCCAGTCCCAGGATGGGTCTCTAGGTGCTGCTATAACACCAATAATAATAAATGCCGCTATGACTATTTTTCCGGATATTAAATCAGCACGAGGACTCTCTCTGGTGTCTGTGGATCCTCTGAAAGAGGTGGACAGAAATGTCATAGTTTCAGTCAATTGTGGTTCTGACACTGCAGGGCTGGTGTCTAACCCATGCTGTATTCCACCAGCGTGACCAGCTCCCTTCACCTGTAGTGGAGCAAGACGAGGGTCTGCCTGCCCCAAGACTTACAGCCCATGTTTCAGGTCATTAAAGCTTTGACCAAACAGAAGGATGGCACATATATGCCCCTTTTAGATTAGTGTGTCAGGAATTTTGCCCAAAATATGGCCTCTCCTCACACCTATTCCCATTTCCCTGAAACTGGCAAGTTCCCTTGAACTTACTATCTGAGGGGAAAAAAGGTTACTTCCGTCAGCTTGCCATGTGTTTGTCTCCTCAGCAGTGTCAGCAAGAGCACTGAGTGGTGACCTCCTAAGACCAGAGTGTGATACACAAACCAGCCATTAAATCCTAATGTGATGAGGTAGGCCAAATGTTTCCAATACTGATTCTGCCTTTGCTTGTAATATGCACACCTAGCATCTCGGCTCTCGTGTACTCTCAACATTATAATTGGAAAATTGTTAATACAGTTTAGCTCTGCTGCAAGGTATTTCCTCCCATGACTTTGCAGTTTAAGCAGCTGTACATTTTATATAGCGTCACTATCACCTATTTATTTTTTAATGCTACACATATTGTGGGACTGGCGAAAAACAACAGATATCCAAATAAAATGGGAGACAGATACGATATGACCCTAACTAGACAAGGAAAAGCAGATATTTGGTTGCCAGTTATGCATTTCCTTCTCTCTACCTTTTACTGGAGTTGAAACATCTCACCTGCCTTTGTAGAAATACTTTGAGACCACGGGGAAAAATAGAATATACAGCCATGTATTATTAGTAGTATAGTTGTTATTATTATTATTACTATTGTTAATTACAGTAAAACCCCAACATTTTGTTTTCTTAGCTCACCATGTGCTGATGATGTCCCCTGGTAGACTTATTAACATGTTGTTAGATATTGTTAAAATGCAACCTTCTGAGCCCACTCTGCTTTGATGACTGGCCATCTAGCCCATCCAAATGGCATTGTACAAAATGATATCAAATGGTGGTGTTTTATACTGTTACTCTAAGGAGACATTTGGAAAAAAATAACCACAATACCTTGAAGTGATCATGGCTGACACATGCACATAGTAACAGCCAGCCTGAATTCCACTCACGGAGGTTCTAGTTCACGTCATTGAAACTAAAGCAGATTATGGAGGTTGTCAGTTCAAAGAGAAAATATAATCACTGTCATGCAAGAAGTGGTCTGTGGAAATCAATGAGAACTGGAAGTGCTTGTTACTTCTTGCTGTTTAAGGAAGACTGCTTCTGACAGTCTGTTGGGGAGACTGTGAAGATGTTCAGATGCTCGTGAGAGCAATTAATTTATAGAAATATCTCTGAGGTCAAAACTCTCCATAAGAATTTTTATTACTGTGGATGAAGCACAAAACATAAGGAAGCCAGCACACTTTAAAAAAAACCCCAAAACCCAAAACCCAAAACCCAAAAACCAAACCAAACTAAACTCAAACAAACAAACAAAAAAACCCCAAACAAATTAAAATAGAAAAAAAAAAATAACCACAACACCCAAAAAAACAATACAGGTAGGGAAGTAAGCATTTTTATTTTAAACTACTTTGTTCTAATATGAAAAACTGATGATACAGCAGCCAGAAAACTATTTTTACAATCTACTTCTCAGGGCAATTTTAGGCATTAAAGAAGCATTAAAAACCCAAGTGGAAAACTGAGAAGATTTGAGGGAAATTTTGTTGCTAGACTGCAATTTTGGTATTATCCTTTCCTTTATATTATTGGGGATGCTTAGGCGCAAGAAAATTGACCTACTGGAACAATTTAGTATTCAGTGTATGTTCATATCTTGTTTCTGCAGAGGATTAGCTCGTTTCTGAGGGGAAGCACAAGAACCCTCATGTCAATAATTACCAAATCATCTGCCCACAGATTTTTTTCCCAGCTCTTCCACCCTCTCCTACCTTCACCGTGCTCAGAGATACATCATGAAATTTACAGCATTTTCAAAGTTTCCCAAGTTTAATGTAACCAAAAAATCCAATGGCTTCTAGATTTTCAGTTTCAGTTTGAATTAGATTTAGTTCTTGTCTTTGCTAATACCTTGCAACAATGAGTGCTAGTGGTTTAAAAAGCATTAAGCCCATTTCCATGCATGTGAATCTTACATATTCTGCCTTGTTTGAACGGTCCCTTTCTCTGGTGTTGAGCAAGGCAGGAGACAACTAGTCCTTTGCCCTCCCTGAGCTGCTGCCAGACATGGAGGTACGGGTGATGGGACATGTGTAGCTCTGTCTGTGCGGCCCAAGCTCTGGCTGCCTCGAAGCCTAGGTTGCCCATTGGTAGCTGACGTTGTCTGCTTGATGTTGGCCATGCACTATCACCAGAAACACCGATGGGGTACAGAGTGGCAACCTGGTGCCCAGGCGAAGGACAGGGTGGGCCCATGCTGCCTCTCCCAATACACCTTTGGATTCAGCAAATCTCTGGCTCTCAGCCACGGAGAGAGAGTGGGTGAGGCAATGAGTGTATTCACTCCGGCTTAGAGCGGGCAGTACCTGTGTGCTCAACGTGAACCTGGCTCACCCGGTGGCCAACCAACATTTACATCTCCCGACTCAGAATCTGCTTTGTCTTTCTGACCTCTTTCATGAAAACATCATCTTTTCTGCTTAGAGGTTCATCAGTTCTTGCTGTTTCCTTCGTTTTCAGTGAGGTTATAATCCTGCAAGGGTGAAATCCTCATTAGTTGCAAGGAAGTCTTCAAGGAAACCAGCAGAGTGCTCTGGAAAGAAGGCAGGAGATAAATACAAATGGTGTTAGTGTGACAAACAGTGGTTTTGGTTTTAATAACAATTGATTCATTTTTTATTCCCTGTGACTGAAGATGACTCACTGCTGTTTCTCGTTTTTAATTAATAGAAGAAATTATAATCATCATATTTATTCTCTCCATGATTCTGATTATAAGCAGCTACAAGAAGAAAAGGCAACAAATCAGACCTGTTCATCCCCGTCCGTGAGTCTGAAAAGCATGTTCATCTAGACTCCACAAAAGGCCTTTCCTCCCACCTGTCACTCCAAGGTAAACATCAAGTGCTGGTGTTTACTCAGCTCACTGACACTGGAGAAGCTGCCCAAAAGCTGATAGAAGTCCCTTTCTTCACTGACCCCAAAGGCTTCAGTCTGCCCCAAAACTGGCTATTAATTACCGTGTTCAGATAAGGGACAGGCTCAAAAGAGCTGTACACTGAAGGCAACCAGTACAGCACCAGTACGAAACCCCTTTATAACCATTAAGAGAACTCGGGACTGCTGCAAAAAGTTTCCCTCTCTTGCTTGGCGACCAGCGGGACCTGCCGTGCTCACAAAGGTGGTTTTGTGTTCACATCTGCATTTCTGAAAGCTGCAGCAATCAGCTCTATGATGACCTAATATTTTGGAAGGAGAGACTCATAAGAGGTGTGGTCCTGAGGTCTGTGCCATGCTCAGAGCTGTGTGTATTCATGCAACAGCTGGACTGTCTTTGAACTCTCTCTCTTGGGCTCCTAAATCTGTTCACAAAACAAGTGTACAGCATAACTAGCAACTCAGCCGTGGCACAGGCACAAAAGTTAATCGGAATGAACAGTGAAGCCATCCATCTGGTGAGCCAGATAACTTCAGCCCCTCACTTGTTCATGATAGGGGAGCCCATTTATTTGGATTTGTTACCTAATGATTTTCCTGGCATGTTAAATTGTTTATCAATTAAGTTAAGTGATAATAGAATTTCGTAGTGTTGTGCACCTAAAACGGCATCAGGAAGCCAAATTGGTCATTCATGGACTTTTAATCTTTGGTTTTCCTTGTTGATTTAATTTTAAATAAATGTGAATTGTTTAGCAGTCTACTGAGAGTCAGTGTGGCAGAGGAAGGGAACAGGGAAGCAGAACCTTTGCTCTGAAAGTGTTAAGGAAGAACCAAGCAGAGCAAGAGCTGATACCTTAGATCTGCTGAGGCCACAAGCTACTTCAAATTAGTGGAAGGCGGAGACCATGTACTTCTTCGAGGAGAAGAATGTGTAAGTAGAAATTTTGTCTAAAGGCAGACCTGTCCTATTTGGGCCATGTCGATGAAAGTGCTGTCTTTTGTTTCTTTTGGGTTATTTTAGCAGATTACCTGAGGCTTTGACATTCTGTCTTTTCTCCGTTCAGCAACGTGTTTCTCGGTCATTAGGAATCACCAAGCTCAGTTATAATCTCAGTTGCATCTGTGCTTCGCAGTGGTTTCTAGCTAATTCTTTTACTCTTATTTATAAGCCCCAGAGTCTTTCCTCCATCAGTGATTTTTGCAGGCGCAAGGGATGCTACAGCTGGAGCAGTAACTGGCTCTGCAGCCTCTGCAGCCTCGGAGGCGGTGCTGCGGCAGTGGAGAGGGTTGACCTTGGTGCCTGCAGTGCTGAGAGCCTCTGCAGAGGCACCGAGTGTCAAAGGGGATTTTATTGTGTCCCAGTGGGGAAAAGGTTTTTCTGTGAGAGGCAATGAGTGCACAAACACTCATCACAAAACTCGTAACAGCAACACTGTTTCATGACATGGCTTTTCACCGCAAAACCTACTTGCTTATTTGCTGTCATATTCAACCCTTGCTACATGATGTACTTTGTATCTTTTATAATTTACCTACTTCTGCAGCTCATGTATTGGTGCCCATTGACTATAAAGCAATATAGCTAATAGAGGGTAGTGGTGACACTCAAAACTATGCATATTAATTTCTTATATACTAAAAAAAGCCTTAATCTTAACAGGTCATGGAAAAAGAGACAGTGAATGACTGCAGAAGGCTATTAAAGTTCAAGTCCCATCTCTTCACCTAAAGCAACAAACGGT
>NW_008825410.1:1718059-1729853 GCF_000699105.1 Pygoscelis adeliae | reverse complement strand
GAAAGGAGTGGAAGGATCCATAAATCCCATTCTTGCCTTTTATGGAGAAAACATTACAGAAACTGGAATTTATTAAGATTTCCCTGGGGCCTATGCTATAGATAATGTTGGTTTAAGGTAGCTCATGAATTTCTTTGACATGGTATCTTGAAAGGACCATGGCTGATAGAGAGCTGTCATGACGGGCTTGGCTGATTGATTGCCATACGTGGAGCAGGACTCCACAGCTGGGCCCACAGAGGCAATCTCCAGCATCAGTATTTATCTGGTGGTGGGGAAAACTGCGGGGGCCCTTCCCTACCCCCCAACCCCTCTCCTGCTGTGGGATTTTACACAAGAGGAGATGACCGAGGCCTTGTGGCTTTTCCTGTTGTGGTATGAACATTCTTTAGGAAAGGAAGTGGTTGGTTTGTCTAGACAAATCTCATGGGGGTAGGACATCTGAGGCCCAGGCTTTTAACCCATTGAGAGTGTTGTGTCCAGCATCAAGTTAAAAAGTTTTATTAGAGCAAAGACTGGAGACTTTTGACTATCTATTTTCTGTTCACTTCATACGGTAAACATTTTTGTATGTTTTGCACTGGGCCTTTACCAAGTGGTCATTTACTCATTCAGCAAAGAGTTTATAATAGTTCTCTGATTATTCTTTTTTTTTCATAATTATTACAACAGAAGGCTTTAAACACAGACTCTGTGCATTTGACTCTTTCTCTCCTGTGCTCTGCATCTTTCAACATCATGCATCTGCAAGGAGACTCCTTCACAACGCTGTGCCACTGTGCCCTTCATAAAGCTCCTGGTACAGGAGTGTGAGTCTTGTCCTCCCTTTAAATTTCTATTTATTATGGACAGTAGCAACAATTTTGGCTGTATATTTCAAAGAATTTTATATTTTAAAACATATATGATCTGTGTGTGTATATATATACACACATATATACTTATATACATATGTTCTTCCTGAGTCTGTAAGTACACAAAATTCAGTTTGTTTTACTGGTGTTATCAGGAGACCTGCAGTATCAATGTTTCTATTAACACCTAGTTACTGGTAATGGTTGAGAAAATGTCTGCGTTTATAAGAAAATGAGGCATTTTTTCTGCCTTTTTGAATTCTAGAAATAACTCTGAACACATTAACGCAATGTAACAAAAATGGAGAGAAAAATCCTCAAGATCATTTAAAAAAAAAAAAACCCTAAACATTATTCAGAGAACTAGCATAGATATTTTTCTTATAAAGAGAATCTCCTAATCTTCTATGCTCTGGTTTAGTGTTTCAGTGTTTTTTATAACAAAGTGGGGCTAATATCACAATACTTATAAGTTATCAAAACTGAGAATGAAGTGTGCTTCAGGGAGACTTCCTTTGGCATGAAGAGAACATTTTTGTCAGATCCGTGACTCCAAAGCAGTGCTGGTTAGCCCTTTTTGTGGGCTTGTACTTCACATCTCTGTATCTGCATTTCATGAGCTGAGAGAAAAAAGGCACTTCTCACCTGCTACCAGTTTCTCTGACACCAGCAGCGAAAACGATGAGTCCAGCTGAGGGCTGTCCCTGTGTCCTGGAGGATAAACCTGGTGTCCCCAGAAGCTTAGGAGATTCTCAGTGTCAAGGATGGATCTGAAATGTGCCCTCAGGGCTCACTCTTACAGGGGAATGCTGCTGATGGAAAATTCCTATTGAGTCGGTTGCAAACATCTCTCTTTCCTCAAAGAATCTGTGTTTTGACATACCTCAGCTGTGGATTAGTCAGGTAATCCTAGGCCAAAAAAGAAGGCTTTCTAATTCTCTTTATAGCTGTGTGGATCACTGAAACAGATGAGTTAAGGCTCTGTATGTGCAGTTATTGAATCTTCTGTTGAGTAAATCTAAGTACAAGAAGAATATTTGGCCCATTGCTTGAGCAATGTCTTGAATAGCAGCAAACAGGCTGCTGAGCTGAAAGTGATGTCCAGCCAGCAGCCCCTGGAGTGCCACGCAGAGCACTGGGGTGCTCCATGAGGTTGATGCTCCTGAGGATGGGACCTGAAGTTGTCCACGAAGAAAGCTCAGGCAGAAGAGTTGAATCTGGCATGTCACTCTTCTCTGGGATTTGAGACATTTTCTCAGATTTCCTCAGAAAAAGAGAGTTTAGGTCCCCCTTGGGCAGAAGCAGGGATGGGATGTGGGTTTCCTCTCTATTGAGAAGCTCTCTCGCAGCTCAGCCAGCATCTCCTGTACAAGGGTACCAGATCTGACCCTGGCACATGGGTGCACTTTGCTCAGCCAGCTGAGCAGCAGGTTGGCTGAAACCCAGCGAGTCACTCCCCCATGAGAGCCAAATGCTCTAGAGGTGAATTCATCCCTCTCGGGCAGAGCAGGGTGTCAGACCGGAACCGCTGCCCGTGGCGGTGAATGCTGTCACCCTGAGGCTGGGGTCTCAGGGGAATGTGGACACTTCCTTGGGTGAGATACCTTTGCCTGCTGAGCATGGGGTCACCCAGGCGCTAGGTGCAGACTCCTGCAGCCCATTTGGAGGGGGATAAATGTCCCTCCTCTGCCCCAGGACCAGCCCCACCACGCCTAAGCTCCAGACACCTACATCCTCCTGTGCATCTCAGCGTGTCTTGCAATTGTTTTCTGCCTCACAGATCACTGCGAGTACTTCTCTAACTGCTTTTCCTTTCAGAGCTCTTGCTCTTGCTTGCTCTCTCCCTCCTTATGAAGGCATTACTTGGATGTTTTTTCAAAGCCTCCAGGAGGAGATTGTTTTATGAACTTATTCATCGTGGCAACTGTGTGACTTGACACACACAACAGACATGAAGTGGAACAGGAGGAACAGGAGCACTCATAGGTTTTGAAACAAAACATGGTCTTCAGGCAGAGCTCAGTCTATTCCTGCAGCAGAAAGTCCTTCCCAGCATGAAGAAAGTTATTAGCCTTTGACTCCTGCTCATAAGCAGACTAACGACCTCCGGTTTTACTATGCCCATCAGTAGCTCCTAGAGATTCATCTTCAACGTGAAAACTTATTGACCGCAGTTTGAAAAAAACAATGGATTTTCTGTATCTATCCTGACAGCGATCTCTTCAGAGAGCATGAGGTGGCTGCTTAAGCCTACCCTTTCCTGCTTGAATCTATGCTGGGTACAGCTATTTCTTCGAGAGCTAGGAGGGCAGCTGAGGAAATAATCCTGGGGATAAAACGTGAAAATAATCTGTTTTGCAGTAACGGTTCAATAACAGGCTACTCATATGAAAGCCTGGGAATTAGAGCTAATACCTTTACACCCCTCAGACTCCATTGGCTCCTGGAGTGCATTGATGTAAGAGGAAAGAGAATAAAAACCCAATTATTCTCTATTTGAATGGCGCTATATCTAATCACAAGTAGGACATATTAAAGGCACAGAAAAGCCTTGGGGATGTGCTGATCAGTCACCTGGTGAAATATAATGACTCACATAAAGCTATACTTGAAATATTTCTCCCATCTAGTCCATTGCATGTGCTGAGCATTTACTGTAATATGTGAGGTCTAATTCACCTCTGTCCCTTCATAGTCTCTTTCACCTCCCTAAAGTGAGTCAATCTGTTCAGCCAATGCTTTTTGCTGTGCCTCCTGAATCAAGTTCAAGACATCTTCTGATGCATCTCCGGACAGACACAGCTGAGCAGACTAGAGAGTAAAGTCAATTTCTATAGTGAGCCTGTTACAAAGTTCTGAAACTTGTTATACAGTGGATGATCATCCTTGTACCCAGGGGATGGGAGGAAACCTTTTCCCTTTTACCTGAAATCTGAACATTGCAAGTAAGTTTGACTGCAAAGATCACCATGGAAATCCAGCCATAATTTGTAGCCCCTGGGATACAAATGGCATCATGCTATTGTTTTAGGAATGCTGCACTTTGCCACCTTCTTGTTTAATGAGTGTATTCTTTTAATAAGGCAGGTGTCAAAAATAGTTCCCACAGTCCATTAATGATGAAGCATAGCAAAGAAATGATAGCACTTAACAAATCTGGTTCATTGAGTATTACTCTGCGACCCTACTTTTTAAAAACATAATTGTCTTTTGTCTTCATTCCCTGATGTGTCCCTCCACCTTCTGCCAGGGACAACCCAGCACTCAGGCATTCAGCTTCTCAGCCACTTGCAAGATTTCTTTCCACATTAGCCCCTCATTCCTGCCATATTGTAGGATATGACCTTTATAATGCTGCTTTTTTGCCAGGGACCCTGCTGGGAAACAGATCGGGGACTGATATGGATTAAAATATCTAAATTTTAAAAAAAAAGAATACTAGCTCGCATGCCTAACTTGGCTCCCAGCACACATCCCACCAGTGCAGATGAAGGGGCAGTGTGGTGCAGGAATGAAGCACCGGGGAAGGAATGGGAGCACCCAAGGAAGTGGAGGTCCAAGAACTTCTTAAACTGACTTTGTCACCAGGTGCAAGAGTTGAAGAGGAAAATCTGGGGTTTGTGCATGGATTGATGGAGAGCAATTAGGTTTTGCTTTCAGGAGTGCAAGAACCTGGAGCTGCCTATATAATGAATGAACTGCTAAATTCCAGAGGATGTATAACCAACACTCAAACATTTCTGACATGGACGAGAGACTAGGAAAGACATTTTGGATGAGTTTTTAGGAAGTCTTGCTCAGCATGAGGGAATAAGGTGACCTTTTTTTCCCAGAAAGATTTCCAGAGCTTCTAGTGAGGAATAGCTTCTGTTTGTCCAAGAAAAACAGTATTTTATATAGATTTTCTTAGAATTACTTTCTTTTAATGGTGATAATTTTCTATGAGGTTGTACTACATGCTAATGAAAAGTATCACCTTACATCCAGCAATGTGGATTTACTATGTCATTTCATCTTTTTAGGAAATGGCGATGAATCATACATATGCTCTCTACAACTACCTGAAAGGAGGTTGTAGCGAGGTGGGTGTCGGTCTCTTCTCCCAAGTAACTGGCGAAAGGACGAGAGGAAATGGCCTCAAGTTGCGCCAGGGGAGGTTTAGATTGGACATGAGGAAAAATTTCTTTACTGAAAGAGTAGTTAAACATTGGAACAGGCTGCCCAGGGAAGTGGTTGAGTCACCATCCCTGGAAGTATTTAAAAGACGGGTAGATGAGGCGCTTAGGGACATGGTTTAGTGGGTATGGTGTTGTTGGGTTGATGGTTGGACTCGATGATCTTGGAGGTCTCTTCCAACCTTTAATGATTCTATGATTCTATGTATATATACACACACATAAATTATGTGACATGAAACTGCTGAGCAACTCTTTGTCTGCCTAGCAGTTCCACAGAGCTCCTTTGTGTTCATCCTGAACAATAAATTCTATTTAGTTTTTGACAGCCAGCACCCGTTTCCCACAAAAATCTTGTTGTTTTCTCCTGTGAAATGCAAAATTCAAAACATGGCAAAAATCAGCTGGAGAAGTAATATCTTTATGCTGTTAGTTTCTTGGTCTCTGCAAAAAAAGTGCAAATCTATGCTTAAGTCTAGAAAAAATTTGCTTTCTAAAATAAATTTAATCTGTTTATGAAATAGGTTCAACTCTCAAGTACTGCATGAATTCCAAATGGAAATGGATGCATTTTATTTTAAAGTGAGAGGATGTTCCTTTTAGCTTCCTTTTCCTAAAAAACAACACTACCGCATTGTTTAGAGCAACGTTGCTGGAGATTGACAGCAACGTTGATGTCGTGATATTATTGGAACAAGCTAGTAGATATCAATCTGCCTTTATCACATTTGCAGATTGCTTTCATTAGCTCTCTAATTCCTTTATCCTGGGGATCATCTTCCTTTTAAAGAGGCAATTTGTTCATTTTATCAGATGATAGTCTAGTATATATGTGGCCTACTTAAGAACAAGGTCTAATTAAAGAAGAAAAAGGAATCACATCAGTTCAAAAATGAGAGTGCTACAGTAAATACAAGTCAACACAGCTAGGAAAGAAAACTTTGAATTACACAGTGGAAGAAGTCATCTGATCTTTCTAGTGGAGGCACTCCCCTCCGCTCAATCATGCAGGGCAACGTGGAAACAGGAATGGACATTTAAGTCAACTCATAGGTCACAACTCAATTAACTTCATGGTGCCTTGAGCAGATGGATATGTGCTGTGGTACACACCAGGCTTTTAACGGGGCACATGCTGGAGTTACAGGGACCCTGACATTCAGCCAGACGTGGATCACTTGAATGGGTGAAGGGAAGAAAGCAGAGCCCAGTGGACCTCAGGCTGGGACCATGCTGTGCCTCTCTGTTCTGCTATACACATAGTCCAGGGCTGAAAACTAGCAGC
This sequence comes from Pygoscelis adeliae, assembly GCF_000699105.1. Classification (NCBI taxonomy): domain Eukaryota; kingdom Metazoa; phylum Chordata; class Aves; order Sphenisciformes; family Spheniscidae; genus Pygoscelis; species Pygoscelis adeliae. The sequence continues at coordinate 1,723,539 of NW_008825410.1, read as the reverse complement.
TTGAGATATGGCCCTGCTAACAAAAATCAGTATTGGACACTGTCCGGAAGCCACAATAAGCCATGAATTGCTGAATGACCTACAGAAAGCTATGGGAGACTTTCACATCTCCGTCTTCCTCACCTCAGATAGGCTTCAGAGAAGGTGGAAAATTTACAGGACTGCTCATTTGGCTAATGGGAAATTGGTTTAGTGGCTTCCTGGTCTACTCCCTTCCTTCCTCTGCTTCTTCCAGCTTGCCTCAGGCTGGTAGCTAAAAGCCCTGTGAAAACACAGAGGTTGGGTCAGACTAAGGGTATCAGAAAAAAATAGGTAGGGAGGGAGAAGAGGCTAGCTCAAGGGTATGAGGACTATTTTGGCAGCTGTAAATGTTGCGCAGAAGACCGTGGGAGTGACCACACAGCCACAGGCATCTCCAATAGCCCAACTGAAACGAAATACTGTAAAACAGGCAAACCAGGACAGCCTGTACCACCTCCTTGTGAAGTAAAAGGATCCCACAGAAAGTGTTTGTGTCCAAGGTGCAGGTTATTGGATAGGTGATTAGTTGAACTTCTCAACTTTGGTGTGAGTATATTTAAAAATGCTGCAGACTGGGGAAAATTTGCAGTGCAATTGGGCAAAATGCCAGATTTGTTATAAAACCTTAGGTGGATGTGTTTCTCAGTGTTTGTTCTGCTATTTAAAAGAAGGAAAAAAACTTCCTTTCTTACGTGTGTGATGTTGGAAGGAAAAAAACGGCACTTATTCTATGGTCCACTCCAAGCAGCTTACAAAATGAATAGTCAATAAAAAGAATGATGTCTTTTTAGGTAATGTCTTATAAATAAATGTAGCTTTCAGGAGTCATTTATCTGGTAAAGCATGCAAGTTACTTCAATCATCAGCTAGATGTGAGAAGGTCAAAATAAATCCCAAATGTGGAATCTAGACTCTGCTGCATATCAAGTAAAGAAGTTCTTTTGACACCTGGTCTCAAGTCTGCTGTTTCTGTGGCTTGAATTTATATCTGTGATGTCAACTTTCTCCTGTCACAGGTTGTCACATAAGTGAGTGAAGGACCTGTGCTGAAGACCGGGTATTTCATCTCACAGTCTATTTTGTGTACAGTAATGTGTCAGGCTTTTAATTTTTTAACACGCAGTAATAGTAGTTGCTTTCTGGGTTGGCTTTTCCCTCCCCCAACATGACTGTGTCAGTCTCCTGGCACCAACAGCTTAGCCGTAAAGTGCAGGAATGAGGCATCCTGAGCCAATTCTTTAGGTTTTGCAGGGCCGGGCTCTATGCGCAGTCGTGGGGAGGAAGTGGCAGACAACGTGTTACCGGCACATAGTTCATCAAATGAAGGAAGTAGCATGTTTTCCCATCTCTCCCATGCTTCAAAAATAGGAATCCTTTGTCCTGTCAAATGCATGTATAAATAACCTTGTTATCTGTGTTTTGCACAAATTGATAGACAGCTGAAGATATAAGTTTATTTGCTTATTTTTCCCCAAGGTTCAATGGATGTTATATAGTCAAAGGAAAACATACTTTCAGGTGTCAACTAATATCATTGCCAAGAATTTGCATTTGTAAAACAGACTAGAGCAAAAGTATTCAGTAGAGGATGTGAAAAGAAAATATGCATGTGAAAGGCATTGCTGAAGGGGAAAAGCAGGGGACTTGGTAAAATGTAAGAGGGCCTGTGCAAATATTGACACTGGAAACATCAATGCTTTTGTAATGGGAATATTAGACGTTGGAAGAGAATAGGCTTACCCATCATAGTATGGCCTACAAGCTGGTGGGAGAATTCAGCAATCTGTGTGGACCTCTGCCTATAAGGTACTTCTGAAAACGCCACCATATAGATGTCCTTTGAGACAGGAGCCTGCAGTAAGCACCACTGAGAAAAAGACCTTGAGGAGCCCGGATCTCTTCAAAGTTCAGTGAGATGCAGACAGACAGTTGATTTTAAAATTCATTAGTTTGTTTTTGAAACTTGACAAAGTTTACGATGTTTTGCTCTTGAGCCCAATCTGTGTCCATCTGGAAACCAGTAAGCTCTTCATCTTGTCATCTGGATATAAACTACAGTTTATGCAGCTACAGTAGCCAGGAAAGAGTTTACTTTAGAGGCATGGTTCTTTCTGCTCTGAATCAGGGTATGCTTCATGATATATTTTACTGTTTAAAGGTAAATATTCAGTATGTGCGTTTGGAACATTTTCCCTTTTTTTTCTTTTTTTTTTAAGTGGTTCATTTTACCATGGTTGAATCTCACTTTCCTTCATGCAAGTAGTTATCTCTGTGGTACGAAAATTTTGCTGAACTTCCCCCCCTCCTAAAAAGGGACTCTTCTGTGGCATATTTGTTGCAATACCCTGTTGGTTCCCAGCATTTACACATCCTTTGTGTCTTTACTTTAAGGGAGATCTTGGGAACAAAAAGGAATTGGGTTTGGGTTCTTACTGTGCATCACTGCACTTGGAGTAGTGCAGATTTTTCCCAAATATATCCAGTGCTCACAGGGCTAAAGTACTTATGAGTGCTGAGTCAGAAACTGGGCCACCGTAGGCTTTATTTCAGGGTATGTGCTGAAATAGTTTGAAGCAGTTTTTACTAGGGCTCTCAGGGCAGTGTGTTTGTGCTTCTGCTGCTGCTTTTATTTATTAGGAAGAAATAGACATTAAGAGAGAGAGACATATCTGAAGAAAGAAGTTTACAAAAATATTCATTTCAAGTTGTGAAACTATTCTGTACACAAGAATTATAAGCAATGCTTAAGACCCGGTTGGGATCTAACACTGAGTGTTAAGATCTATAGTCTAGTGCTGAGACAATGCAGACACAAAGTCAGAAACTATTGTGTAAAAAAGAACTAATTCCCACCTTTCCACTTTAAAGCAGCTGTTCTTCTTCCTTTTAAATATTTTCAGCTTTCTCTAAGGTCTATGATGATATTGTATTCACAGACATGCTTATTCTTCTTCTAAATGTCAAGATGCTTATTCTAATAGGTTTGGAGCTGGAGATTGTAATGGGCATAAAATGATTTTTTATGCCAAAGCATAAATAGTATTTAGCTGAATAAACACCAGCAGCAACCACTTCAGTAAATACATCATAGGCATACACACATGCATGCTTATACAAATTATTTATTTGACCAAATAAAAATACCTGGGTTGTATTCATGTTGAGAAACACCGTGGCAATAGCAGGTTTCACTGGGACAGTCTGCTTATCGTACACAGCTATAAAAATAAAAGCTGAGGTGATATGTGTGGGCACCACCCTGCCTTGGCAAGGCATGGCAGGCCTCCGTCTACCTGTTTTCTTTCCAGAAAAGCTTTAAAAGAGCTAAGTTGTAGGTTTCTATACCTGTGTTAAGAATGTAAAATTATCCCATATCTATTGCCAGTAAAAAGAATAGAGAAATGCAGGGGTTTCAAGCACTTCAGACTGTGGGCAGGTAGGAAGGGTCTGTCCTGGTGCTAGGGACCTTGTGCCTTTGACAGCCAGCCCTCGCCAGAAAGAAAGCTCACACAAGGTTTTCAGCAGTTTTCATTAAACTTTCTGATTGGCTGTAGCTGGCACTGTCGCCAGTGCTAGAGAAGAGACATTTGAAATTTCTGCAAACAGCCATAATTCAACCAGAGGAGACCTGCTGGCATCTTGTTCCCAACAACGGGTGCTAAGGGCCTGCTTGTGCACCCCTGCATAGGGATGGTCTGAGAACAGTTTTTCTCCGAGACAGTTTTTACAATTGAAAACAGAAAAAAAATCATCTAATTTCTACACTTTTTCACCTGCTACATTTTTGGGGGAATGCTCTTTATACAACTTTCTGGGGCACCAGCATTTTTGTTCAATGTTGTTGGCTTTACTCAGATACCACACGATTACCGCTATGTACAAACCTGAAGAGGAGAGAGTTCATGCCATGTTATCAATGAACTGCCCTGCTACCTGAGGGCATGAAACACTTCAGTGACCAAGTAAGATATGGTGGTGGAAGTGGAGGAAGAAGAATAGAAAGGAGATAATATCTGGGGAGCAAAATAGTTGGTACTATTTATTCCAAATTTATCTATTTGCTGTTTGCAACACTTCCTGAATGTAGTTTTTCCTTATGTCTTTGCAACTGCTGATGGGTGGTGACTCAATTTAGTCAGGAGAAGGATAGTTCTTTCAGTAGCAGATGAGTGCTTACCAGAGCAAAAAAAATGCATCTGATGAAGATTTCTTCTCCCAGAGCTCCACAAGGAACAAGCTGGGCTGCCAGCACCCTTTGCATTTAAAGACAGCAGGGAAATAAGCAACGCCTTACTTGAAGAATGTCGAGGGATAGAAAAGGGGACCAAAGGAAGAAGAGAAAGGGTAACTGACCTGAGCACCATTCAATGGGAAAATTGCCTGGCTTTGCCATGGGAAGCTGGGGTTTCACACATGACAGGGAGGTCAATTCTGCAAGGGAGATGGTGTTGCCCATAAAGCTGTTGCTGCTGAAACTGTTGTGCCACCCCTTCCCTTCATCAGCACAAATGTCCAGCATTTCATAGCCTTTCTGAAAGTGGGACTCATGTTATACATATTCCTCTGTATGGTCAGCATATTTGCTTTATGTTCCCTTTGTCGCACTTACAGCTGCAAAAAACAAGCATCTATTGTTGCTTTCTTGGCACATTTCCTCTTCCTGATATTCACAGAAAAAGCAATATGGCAGAACTCAGCACAATGACACCTTGGACTGCTTGGGGCACAACTCTCTCTGTCCTAGAGCTCGGAGGCTCTAAAAGCGTCCCTGGTTGGCTTGGTTTTTACTGTGTTTGATCGGGACTTTTTAAAAAACCTACAAAAAGCAATCTGAGTGAAAATGATCTTGCCCTGATAGAGTTCATGGTTCTAAGGTGAAGGAATGAATCTGAGCAGATGATGACTGCTAGCAATGTGCTCCAAAAGGGCCAACCAACATAACAGCCTCCAGACTGGGAGGAAAGGTGTCCACGGAGAAGAATTCCAAGGGGCAAAAATAGTTCAGGAGAGATGGCAATTCGTATACAAAGCAATATCAAGGCCACAACACCATTCTGTCCTCTTGTGGAACAAAAACAGGAAAATGCCATAGCGGCTAATCAGGCTGGATGAGGCATACCTGGAGAACCAGAAAATCAGAGAGAAATAAAAAGTGAAAATGTGCTAGTAACTATAGATATCTATAGCTGATTGCCACAAGCAGACGGGTAAAATTAATTTCAGAGAGAAAGGAGCAAAAATTGCAACTAAAACTAATGTTGGCTAAATGCATAACAAGTTGAGTAATACACTATATTTCACCCATATATCTTTTACGAGAAAGGGAGAGAAAATAATCACCAGGAAGAGGATTAAACTGTTTAGGACCTATTTGGTGTAGCTTTCACAAAAATATTCATATCAATTGTTATTTAAACAGCTATTGAATAGTGAGGAGGCAAGTCCACATCAGGAGAGGG
>NW_008825410.1:1683260-1718044 GCF_000699105.1 Pygoscelis adeliae | reverse complement strand
GACTGCTTAGGTGAGTGGGATATATTCAAATCGAAAGCACAAGATTAACATACCCTTGATTCCTTATGGAACTGGTCAAACTATATGTGCTTGAATAATTATTATTTTTAACAAAAAAATGCATTTCAAAAAACAGTGAAGTCCCAGAAGACTGGAGAAGGACAAATATTATGAAAGAGAGAATTTTTTTAGAAGTGGAAGAAACTGTGATCTAGAGAATTACAGCTTAGGCAGCTTAGTTTTGGTACCCAGAAAGACTCTAGAAGAAATTGCATTCAAAGAACAGCAGAAATTATTTGAAATTTAGAAAATATAAACCTAAAAAATAAGAAAATTAGATTAATTAGGCATAGAAATGAGACATCTAAATGAGGACATAATTGAACAATATGAAAAGAGTTTGGTGTGGTTTTCTAGGCAGCCTGTGAAGGTAGAGCAAGACAAAAAATCAGTTTAAATGGAAGCAGAGAAGACACATTTTAGATTTTAGGACAAACCTGCACATGATAAATACGTCTAAGTAGTATCATTTGCAAAATAGGTTGTATAATCTGCAGTTGCCAAGTCCCTGAGGAAGACAACCAGCTGCCTCTTCCTATGTGAAGTTTGATTTCACACCTCCCAGCAGTGAACTTTGAGATATGAGTGAGTCCCCACAGACTGCTTGTGCAAGGCCAGCTTCCATGGGTTGCCTCTGCCTGTCGTCACTCAACTTTGAAATGGGAATAGATGTTTCACAGAGAATGTCTCTTAGATTTGAGTTGGCAAGACTGAGAGTTGTACAAACGCCCATTGGGAACAGTCTGGACAGAGGTGAGCCTGCGAGGGTTCCTGAAGCTGCTCAGAAGAATAGCCCTTGCCTGTCCTACATCAGAAGGATAGTATGGCCTGGCGCCCATATAGCACTGCTCTGCAAGTCTTGAACTTAGGGAAAGTCCCAAGGACAGTTTTGGCACAGCAGAGCATCTCTTTTTTGGTCCTGAAACATTGCTATCAAAATATACAAGAAGTGTTGCAGGATTCATCTACATGGCTAGAAATGAGACTGACCCCAAGGTTAGGCAAATCAGTACATCATTTAAAAAACATCAAAGAGTTACAGTTTATGTTAGGTAAATATTCCTACCACGTACAGAATATACAGGGTAGTGGGTTTACTTTGACCCAGATAAAAGAGGCAACAGAGATGCAAGCACAAAGTAATAGCTAAACCTTGCCTGCAGATTTACATTTAATTAAACAGTAGAGCTCCAAGGGATGCTGAAGCCGTGCAAGAGGTGAGCAGCAGCATGACACATATATATAGTGATCAGGCTTGTGCCAGCCTTGGCTGTCTGGAGAATGTGTCATTTGTGCACGTAAACACAGGGTTTATCGGAGCACGAGGCAAACTTGCACCTGGAAAATGGCCACATAAATGTGGGGATTGGGAGGGAAGGGAGATCTCCCAACACAGCACATATGACTGGAAGGGACCAAGTCTTTGCCTGCTCAGAAGATCACATCTTAAAATCTCTTTTATAAAAGAAGGACTAAAGTCCCTCTTAAAACTAATAAGGACTTTTTGCTCCCTTTTTTTCTGGGCAGCTGTTCCAAAACCTCACTGCTCTCATGATCCACACCACTTTTGAATTTCTGTCCTAAATTGGCCACTATTTGTTTATTCCATTTGTTCTTGTGCCAACATTGTCGTTCAATTATCATGGCCAGGAAGGAGTCACATCCAGCCTCAGGCTTTGTTTTGCTCTTTGTCTGAGGAAGGCAAGCATCCATCATGCTTTCAGAGCTATGCACAGCATAACGATCCCCATGCTAATGCTTGAAGGAGCTGGCTTGACAAAATAGAACTGATGCAGCCATGTCACTGAGTTGAAGAGCCCTGATAAGCAGTAGAGTGATGATAGTACTTCTGGGGTCATTCAGGTCTTCCTGGAGGATATTATAAGGCAAATAACAAATTAGGACTGAATTTGGGCTGTGGTTATTCTGGGCTTTCTTGAGACACTGGGACGAGGGGAGCCAGCAGCGGTCCTTGTGCTGTGGCTGAAATCCAGTAGAGGACTTGTTGGCAGGAATTTGATCCAATATGCACATCCAGAGCTGTAGCTCTATAATTCTTGGGAAAGATGCAGCACGGCTCCCTGTCAGTGACTGGCCATCATTATTGACAAACACAAATTAGGACAGAGAAAAAAATGCAGTTCTGCCCTGCCTCTAACTCTGCTCCATATTCCCTTGTGGACAGGTAAAACCCAGGGAGAAATCAGCAAGGAAGAAATGCTGCATTCCCGTGACCCTTGGCCTTATCCTGTGGATAGGGCTTTTCTGTCTCACACTATCTGCATCGCTACAAGATCTAGGTAGAATCAGTCCCTTACTACATGATTTTCCATGAAATAATAAGGTCAGTCTGTCAATCACACCTCACTAGTGGCTGATGAAACTCAGATTTTCTCCTCATCTCTACCTCTTGCCAGCAGCAGTTTTTACATTTCCAAAATGTTCACACTTGGCTGCTAAAAATGCATTCCTAAATCTAGATATAGATACCCGCATAAATACAGGCTCAGACACAGAGCTCTCACTTCTTCAGAGAGGGCTGCAGTCAGTCGATGTCTGAGAAAACCGGGCCACTTTTACTCTAGCAGTGAACCCCACATAGAACAGCCTGATTTCTCTGAACACATTGCCGTATAGATCTAAAACCATTGCTAATGCAGTGAAAATATTATTCAAAAGACATGGGATGTTACAGATCCTGGATTTTTAAAACCTCTCTCCAAACTGAAGCTTAATCTTTAACTTAAAAACGTGACTGTGTATTTGAACTAAGAGTACCTAATAAAATTTTTCTTATAGGCTGTTTAAAAGGAGAGTACGTCAGTGTTTTTGTTCTTTTCCTTTAGAGCTTAGGGATTTAAGAATAACACAGAAAATATACATGGAGAGAAAAAAACCCAGCAAGCTTTGCAGAGCCATCACATTTTTTCTGTTCTATGGATTTGGCTATTTATTTTTGGTGATGTCTTACCCAGGTGACAGAAGACACAAATGACAACAGCAAACAATGCAGAGACTGGCAGCTGTCTGCATGAAATATGATGAGGTTTGTGCAACCAGCTTTGGCTCATTTCTCAAATCATTGTTCAAGAACTGTCACACACTGAACCTGCATGACTCCGGCAACAGGCAGGGTGCATTCAGATTATCTCCAGGGGCTGAGGACCAGCACCGCAAGTCACTCAGGTCCAGGACGGCAAGTCAGAAAGCTCAAATTCTGTTTCCTTACTGCTTGTTCTTACCCTTTCTGTGTGCTTCCAGTTCCCCGTGAATGAGAGGGGAATACAATAATTCTTAAGTAATTTGTACATTAAACCAAGCTAAAATTGCAAAGCCATACTCTTACCTGTTGTGAGAAAGTACAAAATATAGCATTTTTTTTATTTACCATTTCTCATGAAATAATGCCTGTCTGTTGCTACAGAACTTATTTCACCAGGAAATATATCTTTAAGTGGAGGTTTGGAGCAATTTGTTTTTAACACAACCATTTGGAAAACTGAAAAGGCAGAGGAGAGAACTGGGTTACCTCCAGATAAAATATCAGCAAAACAATTCCTGTGAAATGCAGTTTGCAGACTGACGGCTGAAGAATGAGTTGCCACAGTTAAGTGCCATAATATTCCAAGGAAGTACTTAGACATTCGGATAACTACTTGATGAGTCAATGTAAGTACATCTCTGTATTTCAGTCATAGGCCTGCCTTGCTTGGACACAAATACAGTCTGAGCTGGACTCCAGTCCACAGGGTTGGATGTTGGCCAAACTCTGGATCCTGACGGGAAGCAAAACTTAAAATCATTCCATCCTTTAACAAATAAAGATGTTCAGGCAAAAACTCTGTAAGGTAACTAAGTCAAGCTTCCTCCTCAACGTGTCTGGCACCACCTCCTGCCAGGAACTATATGTTTTGTAGGCAATGGGCTGCTAAAGTGCATATTCTTGTGCACTACATGCTTTAGTCATTCTCAGACTCTCAGAACACTGTAGACACAGCCAACAATGCCTTAATGCTGCACTCGGTCTAAGTCTCCATGTTTAACATAGAACACTTTCTTACGTATAGATTATTTCTAGAGACTTTTACACTGGTGCCATCACAGAAAACAAATTGAGTGGTTTTAATATTTTCAGATTCTGCTCCTTTAAGCCAGTTGCAGTGTGAAATGCAAATGCACACTGGGTTAACTGTTTGATCCCTATTTGCATATCTGGCACGGTGGTCAAGGACTGTGGTCCAAGAACAGTAGTATTCTCAGGCTTTGTCCCAGAGCTGTTCAGCATCACTGAGTAGGTGGTGACACCACATTTCTAACATCCAATTAGTGTTACCAGTGAACAGTGAGACCCACACAAATGCCTCAGAAAAGCAAAACAGAATGACTTGTTTTTAAAGAAGCGTGGCCAGCAGGTTGAGGGGGCTGATTCTGCCCCTCTACTCTGCTCTGGGGAGACCCCACCTGGAGTACTACGTCCAGCTCTGGAGCCCTCAGCAGAAGAAAGACATGGACCTGTTGGAGCGGGTCCAGAGGAGGGCCACGAAAATGATCAGAGGGATGGAACACCTCTCCTATGAAGAAAGGCTGAGAGAGTTGGGGTTGTTCAGCCTCGAGAAGAGAAGGCTTCGGAGAGACCTTATTGCAGCCTATCAGTACTTAAAGGGGGCTTATAAAAAAGATGGCAGCAACCTTTTTAGCAGGGCCTGTTGTGACAGGACAAGGGGGAATGGCTTTAAACTGAAGGGGGGTAGATTTAGACTAGATCTAAGGAAGAAACATTTTACGCTGAGGGTGGTGAAACACTGGCACAGGTTGCCCAGAGAGGTGGTGGATGCCCCACCCCTGGAAACATTCCAGGTCAGGTTGGACGGGTCTCTGAGCAACCTGATCTAGTTGAAGATGTCCCTGCCCACGGCAGGGGGTTGGACTAGATGACCTTTAGAGGTCCCTTCCAACCCAAACTATTCTATGATTCTATGATAATAACTGGGCCTAGAAAGAAGGGCATAGAAGTGAGACCTTTTCTTGTCTGAAGGGTAGACCAGGTTAATCATAAGTTGCTTCTCAGTGTGATCTTCCTCATCCACAAAAGGTTCTCAGCAATAGGATTTAACTCAAAATGTAGAGGTTCAGTCTCTAGCAGGAATCAGAGGTGATTTCTCTAGACTTTATCCGGGATGTGATGTGCAGATGTCTCTCCTGTATTTTTGTGCGTCTAATAATATAAGAGCATATCCCACACAGAGAACTCCAGTGAGGATGGAAAATGTCTTCCGTAATGAACTTTGTTGGCTCTGAGGCTTTCCTAAAGGATGAAGAAAGTGAGGCCAGACCTCTCACTGTCCTTGGAGCAGAACAACAAAAAAATTTATCTCTTTTGAGACTTGTAGCACTATATCCAGCATGAGAAACCAAAACTCTTTTTGGCTTTATACCGGTCCCAGCATTGGTCAGGACAAGACTAACATTGTGGGTTTATACTACATGCAAACCATGGGTTCTCAAACAATTTCTCATCTCCTGGGTCTGGGTACACAAGCTCACTGCATCTTGACCTTCACCCTCTTTCCTTCTCCATCCCCTGTTTTCATGAAACACGAACTTTACTGCATAGGTGGGAGCCATGGTGCACCCCAGGCAGCCTCCAGCTGGGACACTCAGGGATGCTGGGCCATGCAGCTCCTTCACTGGCTGTGTGGGCACAGTTTATATATGTTGCTGTGGTTGAAAGTAGCAGATTTTTCTCAGAGTCCTTTACCCTCTTTTTTAAATAGCATAGTATAGGCCTGGCCCAGTAAAATTACTTTCCCTTCATAGCAAACTGAAAAGTCATTTCTATATCTTCCCTGTCTTCTCCTGAAATCACTAATATAATGAAAACTTGTCACATGAATATCATGCACCCAGGGGAACACCTCTGAATTTCTCATTTCCTTTCTGCTCCTGCTATAGTTAAAATAAACTCCTTTTAAACAACATTTGGACCTAGTTTTCTGCCATGGTTTGATTGGATTCTTGAAAACATTTTATCCCACTGCTGTACAGATGAAAACCAAAACTACCTAGGACAATCTTTCAAGTTAACAGTATAATCCTCTATGTTTGCAGCAGAAAGTGACTTTTCTACAGCTGAAATGGCATGAAAAATATATGTGTAGAGAAAAAAGTCATCTGCTAAGCAGAGAAAGACCCACAGACCTGTGGGCATGGATAATACTGTGTGCAGAATGAAAAATTAAGTTTTGAGGTGGGGATGAAGAACAGGTTATATTTTATTTATGCATTCTCATGTGCTGACTGATAACTGCTAAGCTTAAGTGCATAAACATCATAGGCACGGGGAAGAGAGTCTAAAACATCCCTGTGAGATTACTGGCTCTGTGTTTCCTCCCAACCACAAAATTCATGATTGCCCCCTGTCACATAAGTCAATGCATTCTTCCAAGTCTCTCCATGCTGCAGCTGCAGCATCTCATGGAGAGTTGACTGACCGTGGTGTGCAGAAGCTCTGCCAAAGTGTGGTCCACCTGGCCAGCAGCAACTCCCATTGGTACAACTAGTAAATACCAGGATATGCTATTGGTTTGGTGCAAATATTTTTTTCTTCATGAAAGGTTTTTTTTTTTTAATGCACTTATGCCATCATGTAAAAGATTTACAGTATGTTATTCTGTGTCCTATATGTATCATCCAGGCTTGTCCTTCAACACATCTACTATATTGTTAACAGGTTTAACTGCATCTAAGGAGGTGAATGAATCTTCCCAATCACCCCTTGACCCCTAGCCTTGTCATGGCTTTTTTGTTAGATGACAGAATTGCTCCAGCTTTACATTTTCTTTAAGGTCAAAAGGCTTTTTTTTTCTTTTCAGAGTGTTTTTGCCAGGGAGCCTGTCACTCTCCGCTCACAAATCTCCTGTTCTGTTCCTATCATAGAATTTCAACAGCTAAAACAAACCCAGACAGCTTCGCTCATTAGAAGAACCTTTCCTAAATAACTAGTGGGACTGATGATGTAGTTCAAGCTGATGGTGTAAAATGCTCATGCAGTCCAGTTCTCTCTCTCCTAATTTAATATGAACCAGTGGTCCCTTATAGGCCCCAGTTAATGGAGAAGACTCCGAGCAAGCTGCCAAACATAAAAGCTGTGTTGGTGTCAGTGCTATAAACTGTTAGAAGGGATATTTCAGAAGGTCTTGCGTGGGAAGAATCACGGAGGGAGAAGAATCACCAGAAGATGCCCTGAGGGGGGTCAGAGGTGGAGAAATAATGAATCACCATAACAATGCTACAATTTCTTTCTCTCCTTGCCTGCTTTCCCACGTAGAAGGAGCGAGTTCAGCACTCGCAGCTCCCAGGATAGATGTATTTTGTAGCAGCAGCACTTTTCCCCGACATTGGATTTTTCATTCTCAAAGGTGACACCCCACTTATTGCCACACGACTGGTTTACATGATGAGTCTCTTCTAACTCTGATCCCTCGTCTGAAAACCTAAAATGTTGCCATGAGAGGAGCAGTGATAACACCGTTATATCTGACAGTCAAAACTCAAGTTAAGGATATAACCCATGTTCTGGACCTTGGCTGTTCCAGCCAACTGCATCATATCGCTCGCTTCATGAACTTATTTTTGTTTTATTTTGAAACTACTAAGGTTTCTCAACCTATCATTGACCTACCATTTCCCAGCAGGAGGCTGTTAGGCATCGCATTTATGCAATGGGAAGCAATCTTTCAATCTCTAGTCTGTCATTTCAAGAACAAATTGAAATTATCACTGATAAGCCCCATCTTACCTTGATGAAACATTTATGAAGCTGGGCAGATACGTATTTCCCCCATAACTATGCAGAAAAACTGAAGTTGCTTAATAAATTCTGCTTTTGCTCAGTTTGCTGCAGCATCCAAACAAGCTGAGGTTGAAGAACCATTTTGTCTGGTTTTGAAAATGTGCTGCACAATAAAAAGGCTTGATTTCCAAAAGGGCTGGAATTCAGAACTTTCTAGAAATCAAGTGCTTTTAAAATGTCCTGATTTTTCTTACTCAAAAGTTTTGAAGTGTGTTTCTTCACAGATTTTCCTTGCATTGGTTATAATTTCATCTGTGATGTTTTTCTCGGGTTTCCTGTACATCTGCAAAGTCTGCATTCTGCGATATAACCCCTTTACTATAACGGGCTTAACATCTGAAGTTGCTCTGTTGGTGGTTCTTGCCCTGTAGAGCCTGTTCGTCTGCACCACTAGTACTGGCTCACAACCCTCTGCCTGCAAATCCAAGGAAACAGCATTGATCCTCCGCTCCAACAAACCCTTGTAAATGAGTTCAGGACCAGTACCGCAGGTTCTGCTCACACAGATGGGAGCTTGCTTTCTTCCAAGGTCCGTAACACAGCATCCTCTGCTCCAGAAGGCGAGAGGTACAGTACTCAACCCAACCGGCCAATCTTTCCAGCAGTTTGTTGGTAACACATGCAGTAGGTCAACGCCGCTTCCTCTACATGCAGAGAGCACATGGCATGGACAGTGTGTCAGTGCCCCAAAAGGGGTGAAACAGTGATCAGGACTAGTGACAATATCCTGCAATTTCAAAGGTTTAGAGCTTTTTGTTTCTTTCTTTTTTTCTTTTAAAGAGAAAGCTGAGCATGGACTTCCGTCACCTCTATCTTAGATCACTTGATGAAATTCTCCTCGACTTTATGGGATTAAAGCAGGGGAGTAGTTTTCCCTGCTCTGGGGTTATGGAAATGGAGTACAGATCTGGAAGGTAAGTGCCGCCCAGAGCAGAAATCGGTGCCAAGGGTTTGCTGGCTGGTGCAGGTACACCGACAGCTTCCCGCTTCAACTCTGCAGCTCTCCTTCTCCTTGTGCTTATTTTCAGAGGTTGCCTGAAGGTTTACTTCTGCCTCATTTAATCTCATTTAATGCTGAAAATCATTTATCTGCATTTAACATAATTCACAGTCTTTATAACCTGACAGTGGTAGTAGAGACTCAACTGGCTAATCTTTGTATAAAATTCCCAGTTTAGGCTTTATTTTACTTGTATCAGTTCAAATCTTTTTAAGGAGCCTGAAGGGAATTCCCACTGAAATGCCCTTATGAAAGATAAAATGCCATTTTTGAAAGATAAAATTCCCTTTTTTCCAACTTTAAAACATCCTACATAACTCAGTAATAACTATTTAGACATATGATGTAAATGTGATACTGAAATAAGCATAGAATAAAAGTTAAAATGAAACTATGCAATAAAGTTAACGTTTGACATATCAGAAAAAAAATTGATTTTTGCAGAATGAAAGGGAAAAAATAAAAACAAACTTCTGAAATTTCCTCTGAGAAAATGCATTAAAATATGATCATCTTCTCTCTTAACCTTGCTGTGAATAATGTCAGCATCCTCTGGGTCAGCTTTGCAGTAGTGGCTCCCACTCCCTCTCCTCTTCTTCCTTTGCCAGCTGTTTCCCTCTCCCTCTTGGGTTCCTCAACAGAACAGATATTTCTCTTATCTCTGCTAGCTGTTCCCCACATCTAAATACATAACTCCCCCTCATAACTCCCCTGATCGCTGGCTCCTTGTAGCACGTGTGCTCTCCAAATAATAATTCTTGCTGACCTTAGCAAACCATGTTGCTCTTCTGGCTTCTTTGGGTGCTCTCCAGGTGACCTGACTGATAAATATGCTTCTGCAAAACAACTGGGCTTGTACAAAAACTCCTTTCTGTACTCTTCTTCCTATGCTCTGTATTGCTATAATATCCAGCCAGTCTGTAAAATGTCATTCCCTGCTATTTCGATAGTGGCCATGAAGTATATTCAGGTTTATAAAACAGAAGGAAACAAATTTTTTACACCTGCTCTGTCGATATTAACAATTTCTTTCTTTTTCTTTTGCAAAGTGCTTCAATTTCATACTACTATTTTCCTCTTAGTCATTCCTTACACTGTTAGGACATCATCAAACAACACATTGAACATGCTCTACATTTAACTCAGTTTGCTGGAAGCATTTTTTCAGGAGACCTATAAAACTGAAGTAGAAAAGTGATCCCAGATCTAGTAAGTGTGAGAAAGAACTGCCTAAGGATGCATCACCATTTGCAAGCAAATGCGAATTAATTTAATATTCAACATTACTGTGACTGGTTTTGTTTGCCAAGACTCTGGAGTGCCTGGGAGCTTTCGCCAGAGCACGGCACTGCTGTAGGAGGCACCGTACAAGCAAAGGGCAAAGAAAAAAACAACACCCCAAAAGCCAAGTCACACAACAAACCACTTGCAATCTGCATAGATATAATTGCTGGAGTAACAGCACTCATTGTTTTGTCTGATTTTGTCAAAATAAAAGGCAAGCCAACACAGAAGCCCCACGCCAGAGAGGCATAGTCTGTCATAGTAGTGGGCATGAACTCAATAGACAAAATATCTGGCTCCTCATAGTCGAGCCTGAACTGTGAAACTCAACAATTTCTGTTTGCATTTTTGCAATTGCTATCAAGATGACATTACAAAAAAAAAAAACAACTGCAAGAACATAAGTGGGTTAGAAGGGCAGCACTGCTGTGGAAACAAACGTAAGAGTAGCAATAAAAAATAACTCTGCTTCGATGTGGACATTGCCATCGGGAGACCAGTCTCCTTACAGGACAAATGTGATACCCTGGCTAGCAGCTACGACTGTTGGAGGCTGTGGTTTCCTATCTACCCAGCAGTAATAACGGTGGGAAATGAATGCCACTTATATTTGGCAGACAATATTAGAGGTTCCAGATGAGGTACAATGCCAAGTATTTAAACAGCTTGGTCTGGTTTGGTGTGGATTGCCACTTATTTCCTTGATACCCAGAGCTAGAAGTGGATGTGAAGAGCTTTCTTGTCCAGCAAAAGAGAGAAGTTCCTCTCCATTTAGAGTTAGAGGAAGTTTTCAGTAGAAACAGCAACTTTCTTAGCCTTTTTTTAGCCTGTTTTTTTAGCTGTTTGTATAAATGAGGATGCTCCACTCTACTTAGTTTTTTCCTGTGAAAAAGAAAAGTTGAGAAAGGTTTTCTACATGTGCAAGTCTGTTAGTGGTTGAGTGCAAGTTTTCTTGAAGGAGCAATCTTCACAAAAGGTTTGCATCCATATGTTAACTCTCATTAGATGTTTAGACTGTCTAGTTGGTAGACACAAATCTAGAGTTAGCAAGCCATTTCCTCTTCCGTTTCTGTCTCCTCAGTCTTTGACAGATGTCCCAGCTAGAGTAAAAACATAATAGCATAAATGTGTATAAAACAAGAAGGAAAGGGTAGAGAAGAGGTTTTCCTTCACCTCTCTAGGGTAGTCCATAATAATGTACACAGCAATGGCAGGTTATTACTGAGAGTCCTGCACACTCTCTGTTTCAGGCAGCTTGTGGTGCTTAAGGTATGGAGCAAAACAGAGCAGGATTTGGAGGTGCAAAAAAGTCACTATGCCTGTGATTAGCAAGATATTTCAATTTCTGACACTCCTCAGCTTCCGAGATAAGCACTGAACCACCACTAGTCTATCAAATTCACAACCATTTTACTACATACATTCATGATCATCTGCTTTTGAGACTAAATGTAGGAATCAATCAGTATTTTAATGTAGATCAACCATCACTGGGGATTTTATTCATGTTGTGTTCAGTTAATCATTTCAACATGAAAATTGATTTAGTTTAGAAGAAGATATCTGGAGCCTACTTGGGCAGGTGAGGTGGTCAGCTTTCCTAGAAGCATGAAGAAATAAGGTGAAATACTAGACCCAGACTGGGTAGATTATATCCATCCACTGATTTCAATAGGAACAGCATTTCATCCATGACCTTATTTCTGTAGCAATAAATGCATTCATTACTTTACTAAGCTTTATTTAAAAAGTCATCTGAGAGAAATTTAACCAGGACATTATTTGTGCTACTTTTGTGGAGGTACTCTGGAATGAACTCATCATGGCAGTATTTTGTTTGCCAGAATTCTTTTCTTAGATATTTTATAATTTCTCTGCCCAGCTCAAAGATGATTTGTCCAGGGAATACAGCTGGGACTTAAGTATATTTTAAGAAATCACTGAGAAAGCAGCATTTTACATGTAATCAAATTATTTTTCCCCCCAAAACCAAGAACCTTTTTTTCAAAGATATTGTGTTCAATGGCTAAATTAAGTATCTCCATATAGGGATCTGTACTCATCTAACCTTACTGTCTTCTAAACTGACCCATTTAAACCTCCTCCACTTCTCAGAGCAGGCGGAGGCACAGCCTAAGGGGGAGTTTGCTGTGACAGCACAAGGTAATTGAAATCACAACACAAGATAATGCTTTACTTTCCATGGGACAGGGAATTGGTCTAGCAATTGTTTTGGACATATTGCCGCAAAAAACAGGTCTTTAAAGCATGATGAGGAGTCCTCAAGTTAGCCTAGGTGTCCTTACCACTGGGAACTGATTAGCTGAACAGCGTCCTTGGCTATTTCTCTGCATTGTGCAATGTTTTGTTAGAACAGATAAAACAGGATTGTTCAGCAGCTGCAATTATTTAATCTTTAGGATGTATTGCATTTGAAAACTGAAGTCAGTCAGATGATACTCTCTGGAGGGAGCATGCAGTTACTTAGAAATACATGTGAAATATTTAGGGCGAAGTAATTCATCTGGCATGGGGAACATTTCATCTCTGTTATTTAGTCCTTGATCTGCACTTTCATGGACACTTTTAGGGATCATTTTATTTGATTAGCAATATAGAATAAAAACTGAAAATGTTAAAAAGAGGCTGGTGCTGAAAAGAGGCTGGTCCTGAAGGCATTCACTGCAGAAGCACATCTGAAACATGCAAGCAGCATGACAGACCCTACCGGCAGAGTGTGCTCGTATAACAGCACTGGCTTCAGAGGAGGAGTAGAGTGGAGAACCAGCCCAGGAAATTGTTATTAAGGGCAAGATTAAAGCACGCATACAAGAAACTTTGTGTATTTGTCAGTAGCTGCTCTACAGCTGTCTGCATTCAAAATTTAGGTCCTCAGATTTCCAGCTAACATTGGAGATCCTGAATTCTGTAGATATCCACATTTTTTTCTCCAAAGACCACAACTGAAAAAAGATCATTCAGTCATGGTTGGAAGTAAACCAATATCTCACTCATGACCACCCTGGTGAGATTTACCAAGTTGTCATTCTTTCATGTCTCATAATCACCTAGACATTGGCATTCTTAGCGCACATTCATGAGAAAAGCCTTGCACACACAGGGCCTATGGGAGATGAACTAGGTGCTAGAATCTGACTGTAAAGCTGCTTTTTCTGGAGAGGCAGAGATTCAGATGGTAGATACTTAAGTTTTTCACATGAAATATTCCCTGAAGCATGTTTCTGGAATCCCAGGTCTCTCTTGTATATTCCATTGGAATATAGTTATGTTTAATAAGAACTTTCTCTTTCAATGAATACTGAATTATGGAATAATTTCAACAAGAGAGATTGGGAGAAACTCAGCTACAAATAGGCTATATTGTGAGGCTAGAGTATTTATGAAGAATGTGTGGATTCATAATCTCTTAACAGAGGCAGGAACAGACTGTGGGTCTTCACATCCAGGTAAGGGCTGAAACCGTTTTGCTGATGGATTAAACAGTAGAAAGACTATTATTTAGTACAGACTTCCCTCCAAGGAAGGGTTCAGGGTGGGGACTCCTAGCTGGAATGATTGGCCAGTACTCTGATGAGACTGAATTGAGTCCCACCGGTCCACTTGCAGCCCACTTTTTACTGGCTACCTTAAATATTAGCTTTGATGGATCCTATTTGCTGGCAGTTAACCTTCCCTATGTACAATTTAGGGGCCTTAAGAATGTCATTGGAGGTTATGGGTTTCTACATTTGGACTGTGATGAAGCTGAATAAGTATGTTTGAATTTATTTTTTCTTTTGTTTGGTGAATCATCTTTTAACTAATAATGAGGATTTTGAACATAGCTGAATCTTTCCTGCACACTTCAAAGCTTCTGCTGGCACACAGACAAGCATACATCATGGTATCTGCCCCCCAGGTCAGGAGGTTGGGACATGCAGACTTCCCCAACGGCAATATTCAGAGTGCTCCATCACTCGTTTGGCCAGTGGTTGTAACGTGTTTGTGTCATCTCTCTGGAAACTATCTAAATCAGCTTCTAAATGTTGCCAAATTATTTTGCCTGGGGAGGGGAAGTCTGACAGTGGCTCTGAAAGGCAAGCCTCCCACAGGACGCTGTATGTCAGCATGCCACAGGGCCCTTCAGCCAGGAATATTTCTTGCTTGTTTGTCTTAAGGCTTTATGTGGGCTTTTTGCAGCTTGAAATAATGTTTTCTACCAGTTCAGGTAGAACATCCTTTTAAATGTTTATTTATCTGTTCAGTACAACAAAGAGATCTGGGGTTAAATGCTACAGATAAAAAGGAGATTGAACTAACATGCACAGAGGTGCAGCTAATACCTCTAAGTAAATGCCACTCTGGGTGAAATGGCATTAACCAGAAGATTGTCATTTCTCTCGTGTCTTCCCAATAATTCACTGTTCCTTTCTAACCCAATATTCTTCCTATCCTCTCATTCTTGCTCTTAGTGACTCTGTAGCTAGGCAGAGGCTTTTCATTGTGCAGGCATACTCTCAGCAGAATTTCTTCAGGTGGGCTGTTTACAGATAAAATTAGATAAAAGAACAATTTTAGCTTACCTTACTAAAGCATTTCTCTTCCTTTCCTTGTAATTCATCTGAAACAAGCATGCAAGAGCTTGAAGTGAAGGGGGAGCAAGGAAACGTCCTGTTACCTGTCCATCCTTGGGGTATTTCTTGAGATACTAGATGCAGTTACTCAGAAAATCAACAGGTCACGAAACAAAGAAAATGTATTTTACATCTGGGAAAAGACTCAGACAGAAGCTCAAGTGCTATTCCAAATATTTAAGCCACCCTATTCAGAAGAGATCAAAATGGTTTAAAACAGTTCCTCACCTTATTAAACAGTTCCTGGTGTCGTTAAGCCACTGAGTCATGTAAAAGACAGCAATGAACTCAGAAAATTTGCTGAAAGAGAGATCAGTACTACTGTTTCACTGAAGATATGGTACAGGTCTTCAGCTGACCCATCCAGCTGACCAGGGCCAATTTGTAACAGGTAAGGATCTTTTCAGAGCAATAACATGATAGCAGTCGATGTGAGATGTCACGAACACTTCGCTGTGATTGTTAAGCAACTAAGCCTTGTTGCGTGCATTCATTACAGCCTAACAGTGCTCTACCTTGCTAAATGATAGGTAAAATTAGTCACCCACTATATGGCATTAACAGGTCATGATCAAGGCTTATAATAAATTTTCATGGATATGAAATACTAATTTCTTCAGATTACCTGCATATGAGCCAAATATCCCTCACATGAAAAGAGGGATTTCATTTGTCTGTACAAAAATAACCTCAAAGGCTCAGGGAGCACTGAAAATAAACTCCCTGGTATTTCTAACAGGCTGGAAGGAGAGGAGGAAAGAAAATCTGCCTTGGTATAATTCAAATCCTGTCTTTTTGAAGCCCCTTTTCAAGCTGCTGTGCCTCAGGACCCACCAAATGTGGGCTTCAGTTGCACGGCACACACACCTGTGTGCAAGGAGGGAGCCTGAAGAGCAGGTAGGGAAGGCGTCTTCTCGTCAGATTTTGGAGAGTGCAAAGCAGGATCAGGATGAGGGGGACACTGCAGGGGCTGGGGCCAGTGCCCACCACGCTTTTTTGGGAAGCAGCATGTCTCATGGGTTCCTGCTCTGGAGAAGAAGAAGACAGCCCAGCACAGGACTTCTGGAAGGTTTCCAAGTCCCTGCACGCTGATAGGGAGGCACAACACAAGAAACTGTGTGTATATCACGGGGAACTGGACAGCTAAATACTTCTGAGGTTCTTGCTGTATTCTAATGTGCAGGTTGGGTCTCACAGAAAACTGGCTTTCCTGAAAGATGAGGGAATTTGTGCTTTGCAGTAGTTCAGCATTTATCAAGAATCATTTCTGATTGTAATGAACAATGAGGTAAATGTGCTTTTTTAATGATTTTCCAATTGGGTTCAATTTGGTTTTTTTAGAAACTTCTCAGTCAAGCTTATTGAGTGTAATTTCCTATTCTGTTTTCTAGTCATTAGTGAAATGGCATCTCATTTCATTGTGGAATATGTCAGCTCTGTGTGGCATTGGAACCAGAGTGGAATAAAAGGAGGAATTATATCAGGGACAGAGTAAGGTCTGCTCCATAGTGGAAATTCAGATTGTGTGGTTGTCCCACAGTGCCATGTGACTGGCCTATCCAAATCCAGCCCAGCATGATCCAAACCTTGTTTCTAATAACACATAAGGTGATCACTTCCTCAGTCCAGCCTGCTGCCAAACCCCAGCGGAACTAAGACGGTACCACAAGGGCTGAGCTTCATGGCACTGTGACAACATGACCTGGGAAATCTGAGGGAGATCTGTTTCTAAAAGTGAATTTAACCCCCTTCTGAACCATAAAAATGGTTTCTCAAAAACATTAATGAAAAAGATTTATTTTACAGATGGAAAAGTTATATTTTGGAGACCACACATTACAGCTTTTTGAGTCATAACAATCAAACGAAAAAAAGAAAATGGACAGTCCTCAGGACAATTCAAAGGACTTTTTGAACTTGGAAAGAAAACCTTGTTACAATACCAAAAGTGTTATTTTAGCATTTTTCCTGTGTTTTTTTTTTTTTTAAGAACATTTCCTGGTTTGATTGGCATTGCTAACTGGTTTTCATTTTTTACCAAACGTGTGGGAAGAGTTGTTAAGTAATGTCTATCAATAGTAAAAGCCAGTAAAATATGAGCCGAGTTACATGGGGTACAACAGTGCAAAGCAAGAATTTAGGGGAAGCAAACTAATGGAGCAAAGCTAGTATGATTTTCTGAAAGATGTTGTCCTCATATTTGGTTGCAGTAGGGCATGCCTGAAATCAAAACTGCTGAAGCAAATGGAAAAGTCAAATTAGCTAAGAAGGTTTTAAAGCCAAATCCTATGGTATGAAGTTAGTCTTTACTCAACTGAATTTCCCAAGAATTTCAATAGGAGTATTGCCTGGAAAAAGGCCAGAGGGTTAGACTTTTGGATAATAAGAACATGGTGGGAAGCTTCTGGGTTAGTTTCATGGAACATCATAAAATAGCGGGCTATAAAACCAGAGGTGCATAATAAAAGCAAACTGCAAACACTCTATAAACCAACCTTTCTATTTTAACTTTGGGGAAAAATGTGACTTAGGAAGTAAAGGAACCATCTATGTTTCTTCCAAATACTTCTAACTAGCCACTATTTTATGGAGTAAACTAAGTGGGAGACAATAGCCTCTTTCACGCTTCAGTATATTAATAACCCTTAGTTCGAAAAAATAAATGCTTGCTCCTAAGACTATGACTTTACAGGAATAGCCTACTACTCACATTTAGTTTTCTGGGCTCACTTTTATGATTAGAAAAAGGAATCCAAGTGAGCTCACTATACTTATACATTTCTCAGTATAATTTGTGTTCTATACATCTGTCTTTTAGATGACAAATGTTTAGGGATCAGGTCTTTTGCAAAACATCAAATAAGTTGTTAATCTAAGTAAAAAAGGATAGACTTGTGCAAAAAGAGGATCTGCAGAGCAGATTTAACTTTGGAAAAATTGTATGGTTATTTCTGCAGCTTGTAAAAATTGGTGGGGTTTTATTTTTTTAAACACTTTTGAGGTATGGGAATGGGTCAATGATATGTGAGGAGACTCCCACTTATGTCTGCCTATGGCAAATATTGCTGCAGTATCCACTCTTTCAATTATACCAGATTCCAAACCTACATGTTTAAAGGAAAAGAATCCAAATGTTCAGTGTAGAGCAGAAAAAAGTTTGTAAGAAGACTAAATATAAAATAAAATTGCATTAACATAGAAACTGGAAATAGAAAACACTTGGCTAAACAAACTAAGAGTATGTCCATCTTGCTTTCTGCAGACAAACAAACTTTGCCTTGCTTGTGCTGTGATCTGGCTGGACCTGACTGTATTAGTGCTAAAACCAATAACCTATTTGAGAGGCTGGTTTTCTTGGCATTAGGTACCAGAATTACCCAAAGTGAAGTTTGTCTTCTACCACAGCCTTTCTGTGCTGTTTTAGGCAAATCAGTTAGCTCTTCTATGATCTAACTTGTAAATAATTTTCATTAACTTTGTGAAGGCTACATGTCTAACTGTCCTTCAGGAGATGGCTCTGCAAAATGATCGTGAAAGGACCTCCCTCGTTCACAGGGGAGCATAAGTAGAACCAACAACACATCACCTTGAGGCTTAGCCATGTTCTGAGTGCAGAGATGTCTCCAGTTTTCCTGTTGATAGGATTTCTTAGCTCATGTGCAGTGCCAAACAAATGCAGCTTTACTACATCATCAAAGTCAGTTCAGGCCAGCAGCAGCCTTGGTGCTTTCATGCAAGGCTGAGGCTGGACTGGTAACTGCTGACTCCAGGCTGAAAGCCCTGGGGGCACAATGCAGAGACAGATGAGCTGGCTCTGCAGGAATTTGTGTGCCTGCAGAAGCTGAAACACTTTCTTTATGTTCACTTATCCACTCAACCTCAGCCCCAATGCCCCAGATAAAGGGAACCTGTCTGTAGATTAAACATCCCTAATAACTGCATTAATGGTGGACATATAAGGACCCTGAAAGGACTCCTAGTCCTTGTAGATCTTCAAATTATGTAACACTGGGTTTTGCCCGTATTTCTTCATGGTATCCTCAGATCATACTGAATTTTCATCTGCTAGGCTTCCAATATTTCTCATTGATACGGGAAGTATATACAAACAGGGTGTACATGAAATACCTGACAAGGCTTCGTCACACCATTACAAAAGGAACAACCTTTCTGTTGAGAAATATCAGTCTGAGTGAGACTGTTTAGTGAGAACATACTTCTCCCTGCACTTCATAGGGGAGAAAAGAACAAAGCATTCTGCTTCCTTACATTCAATACATTTTGGTTGGACTTGATTACTCTTGTATGTCTTTTAGTGAAAATGATACATCTGAAATGCAATTCAATCTTACAAAACTAGTCTTTCATTAAAAACCTGGTATTTCTACTTTTTTTGTTGTTGTTGTTCCAGTCCAGCAGTGGAAGAAAATATTTGGAACTTCAGGATTACCCAAAGGGCAGGAAATTTTGTTTTTGACAAGCAGCACTGCTTACCAGGCCTGCATTTCACACGTACTGAGGGCTCTGATAGCTTCCAGACCGTGTGCTTGGAAGTTCAGGAAGTTCCTTACTGGGCAGCTTCTATAGGACAAATTCCATCAGTCAGTTGTTACTCTTGTGTTGGTCGTTCTCAACCATCAATGCACTCATGAACCTCCCTGCTGTTTTATTAGCGTGACTGGATCCACATGAACCCAAATCTCTGGCCTTTCCCATAATCTGCTACAAGGCCACCCCATAAGAGCTTTTTGATTCAGCTCATGTGCAGGGAACCAATGTAAGAACCATTACACAACGTATAAGGTGTATATGTATTTTCCCACACTAATCTCCACCCATCACAGCCACTAACCAAATATTAGGTGTGACAGAAGACATCTTGTCAGACATGGGTAAATCTGATAGATCATTCAGCTTCCTTGTCTTCACTGTAGCATTTGTATCTGTCCTCTTTTTCCAGCAGCCAATGGGATAATTTACTTCTCAGAAACTGATTGTGTTCCCTACAGATTTCCAAAATAAAGAAGGTAATGAACAACATAGCTAGCACCTAAATTCTCTTTTGGGTTGAACTTTGAAAAAAACATTGAGAAATAATTTCCAGTTATATCACAATCTGTGCCAAAAAATGTTAGCAAAATGCCAAGAAGTCAACACCAGAAAATAAAATCCTCTCTGTTGGATGACGACAAGGATTAATTTAGTGCAGCAGCACCTCCATTAGCTGAAAGGACTAAGAATGTGGGTGCAATGACAGAGACCTTGATGGTTACCAAACACTCACCTCAGTCCCATTTCTGAGATTTCGTGACATGACAGCAGAGTCTGACATAAAAAGGGAAAAAAAAACACCTAAGGACAAAAATATATTACAATAACAGATTAAAACCAGCCTGTTTATCCTGGTTGATCTTTCTGAAATATTTAAAGCTAATTGTGTCATTATAGAATGGTAATGTTTTTATTTGGTACTTCTTCTGGATTGCCTTTCAATTGGATGATAGGTGTATATGAAATTCAGCTTCAGTCCTGCTCCTCCAAAACTATCACCCTTACTTTACACTGCTTTGTGGCCTCTTGACATGGAGCAGCTCTCTTAACTGAGTTGACAGACCTCTCTCTCCTTGCGTTCTTCAGCAGGCAGTCTGCTTCCCTCCATTCTCCTTCTCTTTCTTGTATACAAATACATACATATGGCATGAGCTATTGAACTTTTGATTGAGTTTTAGTGCTCATGAAGAGGTCAAATGACAACTCTCAGGTCTTCTAAAATCTGCATGTTTTTTAGTTAACTGTGCTGTCAGTTAGAGGCACTTGAAATTTCAACTTTCTTCACGGAGAACTTTGCATCCCAGCCTTGGACCACGAGCTCATTCCATATTGTACATCAAGTAACCTTCGAGAGCAAAAACATTCTGGTCTTGGGTCTTACTGGAACTGGAAGCAGCAAGTGAAAGGCTGGGTATCACAGGAATCTGAACTATTCAGTATGTCAACACGATTTGAAGAGCCACATGTGCGTCATGTTCTTGTTTGCAAGCTAATTAGATTACTTGTTTTGAAAGATGGATTAATGAATTAATCACAGGGTGCGGTGCATGTTTTTTCTTAATGTTCTGATACCCATTTAATATGAAGGTTTTTATTTTTTTATATGTATGATTCATTTCAGAACTGGAAAATACAGAAAGTACAAATGTGAAAATGATAACTGTTAAAAAACAAAAATTATAATCATCATAACCATCTTTGGCACAGCAAGCTTTCTTTTATGTTATCTGAAACTGTAGATAGTACCAGCAATCGTGGAAAGAGGGAACGATATGAGACCTTTCTAGTTAATAAATCAGAGCCAAATGGAAAAGGGTGTGGTTTTGATTGTGCAAAATGCCAGACAGGTTTCTGGTTTGCACTACTGAAACCAGGGGTGGTTCGCATCATGATATCTTCTCATACTGCAGCATTTACGGAAATTCTACTTTTTTTTTGCCTTTATTCAAATTAATTAAATTTTGGGCAACTCCTAATATTACAAAATGCACTGACACATATTTCTTGACTCAGCAGCAGAAGGCAGCATGGACTGGGATCCAGCCCTGGATTCTGCATAGAGGGAGACACTAATTTCCGGCCAATTCAGCAGCTGCACCAAGTCAGGCATTTATATGTGCACGCGCCTTTTCACTTATTTTCCTGTTTTTCAGTTTTCCTGTTTTAGACAGCTGCCCACCTAATGGGCCAAATTCTGCACATCCTTTTCTTGGTCACCTAGCCCACTGAGTGCTGCATGCTGGGATCCTGGCACTTGCCTTTTTAGACTAGCAATGTTAGGCAACGCCGAAGTGTGTGATTCTGAGCAGAACAATTTGCATGAACCATGAACCATCTGGTCTCCAATCATTTTGAAAATGACAGGTGGAGCCAGATTTTCAAAGATATTTACCTCACAAATAGAAATAAATGTCCAAGGACAGAGATAAGGTGCCCTAGACACTTTTAAAACGTGCCTGGGAAATTCCCACTCTATCAATAGGAGTTAGGCAGCTAGACACTTATTAAAATCCCATGAATCAAACACCTTTGTAAATGTGGTCTTTGTTTCCTGATCCCTTCTGTTTTCACCTTCAGCTGTACTCAGCTGAATGTGCATACTGCACATATGCACATTCAGCTGTCCATGTAGCTGAATGTACTCATACAGGATGTGCAGTTCCTTCCCCAACAACCTCCTTTTGGTTCTCCTTCGTTACTAAAACTGAGGAAATGACAGAGACCCAAGTACAGACTGCAAAATCTGCATTACTTCTCAAAGGGACATTGTACATACCAAACATATCCAATAAGGTCTCTCTGAGACAAGAGTTCCGATACCTGTTGATTAGGAAAATAACCATTTTTCTTGAACATTGACTGACTGTTAAATGGAAATTAGCAGACAAAACACAAAGAGTGAGTCCTAATCATGTCTCGGAACATGGCTATACAAGTGTCTGTAAGATAATAGGAATAGGTTTGACAACAGTGAATGAATGCTACCAATAATGCATACCATTGCTAGGCATGCAATTAGTTATGTATTGCAATTTCTCTTCACATCTGCTTAGTTTCAACGCAATAAAATAGAGGAAGAGCTGTCACAGGCATTCAGCAGTTGCAAAAATCTCGAAGTCATGTTTTGGTGTGCTTTATGGAGCATTCACTCCAGTGCTGAGATTTATTGCATCAGTTGGAAAACAAAATAGTCATTATTTTATGGTTTTGGATGTCTGATGGAGAAAAATATTACTTTTAGGCTTTTGCCGAGTACAGTGATGCATTTCAAAGTTCTATTAATACTGTATGCTCCCACCTGAGAGGCCAGATAGCTGAATTTTTTATTTCTTTCACTTTTTGTACATTAGCTGGCGTATGACAGAGCTGTAATATGACATGTGGCCAACAAGTTTATCATGTAGTGCTCAAAGGATGTAAATCAATATCATTCCTTAGAATAAAATATGCTGCTTTGACCACAGAGCGTAGTGTACAGAAAAGGCAGTGGGATGGATTTGCTGGAAGGGATAGGGACGGAGGGCTCTGTCACCAGCCTCAGCACCCCAGCAGGCCAGGTCGCGTGGTGGGAGCCCCCCTGCTCACTCCTGCTCTCCCTCTCCCCATAGCCACCTCCCCATTCCCACCCAGAGTGATGCACCCAGCGCTGTGTCCCGCCCCAAGCCCTGCTCCTCTTGCTCTGTAACTCTCAGCCAGTGTCCCCATCACTAAGCTGCCCATAGCTCTGCACAGGACTGAAACAGACGTCCTCCCCAAATCAAAGTGAAGCTCCTAGCACAACCTGTGACTTGCACTGGGAACAGGGATTTCCCCAGGTAATGGCAATGGGAAGTTTTTCTGTGATGTCCTCAGAAAACTTGTTTGCATTTCCAACATTACGTTACTCTTCACTTAAGACAGTCACTCATACTCATAGGAAAATTTGGGCTGAAAGGAGCTCAGAGGTCATCTGGTCCAGCCCTGGCAAATAAACACCAAGAGAACGGTTAGGTCCGACATTTCTTGGCTGTTGCACAAACATGGTGCGGGCAGAGGCTGTTCACAAGGGCAAAGCAGGAGGAAGTGCAGTGAGTCAGAGAAGGCTCCCCCCTCATCCTTCCAGCCTAGGCTTCCCTAGCCAGGGAATGAACATCGCTATACAACTTGCAAAAAAATGTCTCTCGTGACCAGGAGGGAGCCTGCAAGAGCTGTGACTATTTTATTTTCCCCTGCTTTAGCTTTCTCAAGTGCTTAAGAGATGTCCTACCTCTTTTCTCTCCAGGGAGCCATCTGAGCTGTTTCTCAGTGGTTTCTTCACGGGGCTGAGGGTTTCAGCAATAAATAGTTCAAGGGCATTTTGTGGCTCTGAGGTCCAGAGCCTCACCCTCTGCAGCCGAGACTCAGCACGGTTGTCCCCAACGCCTTTCAGGCTGAAATGAGAAAGCCTTCAGGACACTTCAGTGATAAACTGAGAAAAAGTAAAATAAAATGAGCTTTTTAAAGAAGAAAAGCCTCAATCCTAAATGCTACTGAGTGCTCACTATCATATTCAAAGGCATGATTCTGTCTGTTGCGGACAGAAATATCTACAGGTGTCTGTTCAAAAATGAGGCAATAAAGAGTTGGATGATTCTCTGTCAGCTCCATTGCAATAGGTTTGGAAAGAGCTTCTTTATTGTGTATCTGGAGATCAAGAGCAGCTTTCCATCAGCATAACTGAAGAGTACAGTCTGTAATCTTTTTTCAGTCTCGGTTTTAAAAAGAAAATATACAAAACTGAAAAACAAAATGAGGTGAGCTCTACTTCAGTGACACATTTACTTTTTTCAGGTGTTTTTAGCTTTAAATAGTTCTATGAGAATTAGAACTTATTGTGATTCATACTATACGGTTTTGTCTTAGTACTGCTGAGATTCACTCACACTAGAAGGATGCAAAATTGCTATTATGAGATCAGTTAAGGAACCCAGTTTAATTGCCAGTATAAAAGTGATGCTTAGAATAGGTGTCTACTAATGTATAATATATTGGAAGGAAGAATATCCAAGCTATCTGATGACTTTAAACCAAACTAAGGAGATTTAAAAAATCCTCCTTCAATATAAACCGATCTCTATTTATCTGAATATTGCTTTAGATTTTAGAAGAAGAGTCTTGAAAAAGTTAGAAGGAAAAATCCTGATAAAACCTAATCAAGGAAATGCCTTTATTATTAAAACAGATATTTTCCAGCATTTTTATATAATAGGCTTCATAACAGCTTTGGTCCTAATCCTAATTGAAGACATATTGGAGTAAAGAAATGAGTTAGTTTCCTTTCCCACCTGAAAGGAACCTATTGCCCCACCAGAGCACACAATCATTCACACCATATATCCAGCAACTGTGTGGGCGCTGAAATAAAGGTTGGAATTTTTTTGCTTAGCCTTTGTTTATTTGCTTGCACCCACTGATGAAAATTGACAAAGAAGAGCTCAGGTAAAGCTCTTCAGGTAGTGCTGCAGGAGAATGCTGCTCTATGCAAGATCACATCTCTGCACTTAAAGGAGGTTATCAAAGTCTTTGGACTCACTCCAGCTTTTGCTGGACTCATGGTAGAGTCCCTCTGGCTGGCACAGCGGGAACTGTACAGGCTCCTTGTGCTCCAGTGCAGCAGCCTGGATCCGTGAGAGAGCAGTAAATACCATTTGGCATCACTGTTTTTCTCAGCAGACTTCCCTCCCACTTATAGAGAGAAAAAAAAGGAAAAAAAAAAATCTTGCTAGTCTTGCTGCTTTCTACTGGAGGCATTTTTATAACGTATTCTTTTTTAACATCAGTAAAACTCAAGATTTCTCATTGTTGAAAACTACTGTGATGATGGAAAGCTTTTTCCTGGTTTGATAATGAGGTGTATTTTTCACTCTTTACTCTCTTGACTCTTTAAATAGCTTTTATTAGTATAATCTATCCTCTTTATCTTGCTTCCCACACACAGAGAAAAATATCCCATAGAAAATAGTGTTCATATGCATTTATTAGTTACTATGAGCTTCATTACTGCATTTCATACTAAGCTTTAAAAATTTTAATCATGCATTGTCCTCTTCGAAAAGATGCTGCTCACTTGTTCAGTGAGTAGTAAGCCTCCAAGAAAGCTCACTGAGCAAAAACATTGTAATTCATCTGGCAGTTATATAAAATAATTTAATGTGTAGTTAATATATTAAGGCCTTTAATGAGGATCTAGCATGAGAAAAAATAAGGCTTAATATTACTGTATGCTCGCCAGCTTGAAGTTCGCCCCCACCAAGTGAGACAATGTGATGTACTTTGAGTTCAAACTGCATTTAAAACCCTTCACACCAAAGCAGTCAGGCACCTAACCAGCTGTGTCTGGAAGAGTGCCCATTTTGTTCATATTAATCTGAAATTATGGTCAGTGCTGCCAGTACAAAGGGAACCTCCATTAAAAGGGACTTGTTCTGTTCCCACATAATAGATACAACGTTTTAAATTTCATAAATTAATCTTTAACTTGCCTGAACTCTCTCTCTTTTATGAATAGTTCAGACATGAGCTGGGAATGCTCATTTCTCTGGCATTTATTTGGAAATCACAGCTCATGATCACATCAGTTGCTAATACCTCAAACAGCATGCTTTCATGCATCTTGTTTACATAGTTTTTTTTTAATATCATTGCTGTTCATTAGGCTTTATATACTATGATTAACACCCCTTGTCCTCAGCAATTAAGTAATTTATCAGATGACAGACATTACTGTACAGGACCACCACACACTGAAAAATTAGGCTCACTTCAAGAGAAGCAAGTATCTCCGCACCAATTATCACCAGTGGTAGTTATGCATAATAATAAAAAGCTTTCTAGAAAGATAATGAGGCAGATTTTGCTTTCAATAACACTAATGTAAATGCATAATAATTCTGGCACATCCGCAATGTGGTTCTTCCAGATTTACATAACCATAGCTGGACTGCATTTATCCAGTAGAACAGATTTCTTGCTACTGCCTGGATCCAGAACTGCTGCCCTCAGCAGCGTAGCTGACTTCAGGCTTGGGGACACAATCTTTCACCTGTGAGCTGCGACACAGCTTTAGTGATTTTTTTGTTTGCTTGTTTCCCATTGTGTCTAATAAATGTTTTTTTTTTTTAATAAATGTTTTCCATCTCCTCAGATGACAAGAATCAATACTTGTCAGAAGTCCCCCAGAAGGGACACTTCTGGCAGTCAGAAATCCGACTCTAGGGATACAAGCCGATCTCATTGCCGTTTTGCTCCTAAAGTATGGAATGGTGAGAAAGTCTTTTATTGGGGCCAATCACTGTTAAAATAGATGTGGTTAAATTTTGCTTGCCATCATTTAGATTATCAATAAAGAAAATAACGTGTTTCCGCATGGATTTTTTTCTTTTCTCTTTTTGATAGGTCAAATTCCGCTGAAATATAAAGATGAAACCACTCCCCAACTCTTGAAATACCTTACAGAGCAATTCCTTGAGTGTTGCCACAGACTAAGGATGAAGAATCAATGCAGATTTTCATTTTTATAGTCTTTGATATAGTTCTTCACAAGATACCACTAAGAAAAGAACTGGAATTATGGGTTGCAATGGAAAGTTAAAGAGCAGTGATATTATTTGCAATGGAGTTTAGTCAAATCTGCTTATTTCAGCAACCACTGTTCAGTGGCAGGTATGACTGTCCCATGCAAATCACTAGTCATGAGTTTCAGTGGCACTTTGCCTATGCAAGACAAGATCAACCCAACTGATTATAATCACTGCTTCCCTCCTCTGCAGTAGAAATGGGCGCTGTGACACACGATACCAGCAGTTGGACACCGGCTACTATAATAAAAGTTAATTTGCATGATGCTATGGCCTGCGTTAATTTTCAATGTGGCAAAATGCTAACAGTTGACCCAACCTTGGGCCAGTGTTGTTTCATCAGCAAACTGAAAGAGGAAGTAAGTCATGAGTCATGACTCATATGCTGTAGATGATAGAAAATTATTTAGATTAGTCAAAGCCACAGGAGTCTGGAAGGATATTAGAGTAAGAACATGCAGCAAAGCAGCACAGTGGCAGCTGAAATTCTTTGTGGCAAAAAAAAAAGACATTAAGGCATTTACCTGGAAAGAAGGTACAATTTATACAAAGTGGAATAGCTTCACTAAGGGACTGAAAGAAACTTCCATGGTCTCCCCACTTCCTCTTCCCCTCCCAGTCTTCCAGAATACTCTGCAGCCAGCTCACTAGGAAACCCTGCAAGAATTATGTATGGTTTAGGTTAAATTTCTGTGTCATATCAGGTAGATAAGGGATTAAACCCCAAGCCTCTGATATTTCACTGAATACCCTAGCAGTAAGCCCTTGGACTTTGAATTATGTTTTTATGCAAGAAAAGAAAGAGCATGTGGAGCAGCCACATTAGAAAGGGCTGCAGTGGCCACTCCTGCGTCCTGGATGGAGCCTGGTCCATCAAGAAAGCTCTCGCTGAGCCCCTGAGGGGGCATGAGCAGAAGATTATCAAACTCTTGGATCCCTTCCAGGACACTATATGGGTATTGCTTTGCTCAGGATATGTAGTGATGTGTGACCAGGCACCCAATTCTGAGACCAAAAAGTAAAGTGAGATGGAGCTGCTCTCAGATTTTGGGCTCCCTTTAAACCCCAGGTCCACTTCTGCATCCCACCCCAAGATACTCCTATAAAAGTCAAAGACCCAGAGAGGTAAGGCGCGATAGTCCATTTCTCAAACATGTTACCAAAGATTATACCCCACAGCGATGCTGTTAAAAGATGGCCATTCTCTATGGTTAAGAACAGTGTTTAAATTGACCTTTGACTTCCAAAACAGGCTTGTGGTTTTTTAAGCCATGGTGAGAAATCTGCAACAAATGCAGCTGGGGTGCCCCAAATGACAGTGCTAGGCATGAAAAAAATATTCAGAGGGACAGTCTGGGCTGCTGCTCTAAGCAGCATGGCCAAAATTTGCAGCCCAAGGGAAGGGACACGGGCAGCGTCCATGGGTAGCGTGCCCTGCCTCCCCCAGGTTAGGCCCCGTTTCTGCTTGAAGCATGGTTACCAGAGAAGAGGTTTGGTATGGGACAAACATTCAAAACTGTGTCACTAGTTACCTGCCATTTTCTGACACAGAGTGTGCTCATTCGTCCGCACTAAGAGATAGATTAACTGAAATAAGAAGGTTTTTTGAGATCAAGAACCGGAAGAGGAGTGGTAGAAAGACTACGGCCAAGCACAGCCGACTGCTTTAATTGAAAATCCATGAGTGAGAGAAAAATCTGTAAGAAAAACAAATCTTGACTAGTTTTCCTATCATGTTCCCTCTCTGAAATGGGGATAAAGCACACACCTGAAATTTTCTAACTGAAAGCCAATGTCATTTCAAGCAAATAGCCTGCTACCCACACAAAAGCTCTTCAGGTAGTGGAACATCAAACAGGAGACCCAGCAGCAGACAATCAGCTTAACTAAGCACCCCTTTGAGAGCAGCTCTTTAGGGAGAGCCAGCAGAGCCATAAAAACTGCTGGGGATGAATGACATCAACGCAATTTACTGGCTTTCTTCAAACAAAGACCTCAGCGTAAGGAAACAGAGGCATATCACAGAACAAGCTCTCCTTTTTTTCCCAAAAACATTTTATTAACATTATTTATGAATTCATACTTAGAAAATATCGTAGGTGAAATTAATTGAAATTCAGACATGGCTCAAATACCAAACATAAAAGAAGGTGCAATAATATCACCATAGGCATAATCTACCATAAGAAATACAATAGTGCCTCAAAAGAGGGATTACATGAGATTTGCAGAAGCTTCTGCTTTTCTGCTTTAACAGCCAGCACATAAACACAAATATCAAGATCCTCAGCCGATGTAATCCTTGTAGCTCCATTAAAATCAATAAAAATATGCTGATTTATGCCATACGAGGATCTGGACTGTAACTTCGCTGAAATTTCAAATGTCATGAAAAAGTAATGGCTACATTTTCATTTTAATACTCGAGTAGCTTATTCATTGCCTTTGTCAGAGTGTTTATCAAAGTATCCCTATGCCCAATTTCCTCCTGTGGGATGAGCCAGATTTAAGTTTATACTATTCTGTTACTGTTATGAAGGCTTCTGAAAGTCTTGACTATGAACATAACTGCAAAGGACAGTCTACTTAAATGATAGTGCCGAAGTATGTAAAATGGCAGGGCAATAAACCTCTGAACACACTTTTGAAAGGTTCCTTTTCTTTAGCAAGCAGAGGATGCCAAAAAAATCCATGGTGGAGATTTAGCTTTGTACTCTCCTTAGTTATACTGAGAGATGATTGATTTTTCAAATCTTAATTGATTGATTTGTAACAGCTGAAATATTCTCCCAAGGCAGTAGCAACGTTGCCCCATAAAACGCGGAAATCTAAATACCTGGCTTTGCCGAAGTATTACTGCAAAGACAACAGAGCAGAAGAACCAAACTTAGGTTCATTCTCCTTCTATTAAATGCAGTTCTTTATAAAAAGTACGTTGGAAATAAAAAGCAGTTCTGAAAGACAGAACTACATCGGTGTATAAAACTGTGTGGAAACTATCTTACAGAAGAAGAAAGTGGAATCAAAAGAAGGTGTTTCAAACATCCAAGCGTACATCAGCTTTAGGACTTCGGGTTATATGTCTGAGTTTTTTTAATCAGTTTTCTCATCACTTTTCTGCGGAATACATTCATTGGCTTGTTGATCCTTGGTTTCTGAGTCCCTGCTAAGAAAACAAAGGAAGCAGTTAGAGAAACAGTATGGCAAAATTGTTACTACTCTTTAGTGTTTGGGTTTTTTTTTCCACGTTATGCTGTTTAAGCAGTTGATCCAATAATAACAAACATATCAGAAACTGTAAAATATGTTCGGGACACCCTATTCTCACACACTGTAAGGTCTCCAATGTGTCCACCTTTGGCACTGGAGTCCTACTTTGCTGCTCTTTTCCTGAGCAAGCATCAAAGTCTTTTATAGCTGTCCTGCAGTGACAGCAGAATGGAAGTAAACACACTGCTCTATCTGCAGAAATAAAAAGAACTATTACTACATTTCTCTGAACAACACTGGGGCACAGTCTAAAATATAACCAGTGCTTGTGGGAGATGAAAAGGTAAAATGATTTGGGTTTCTGCACAGAACTGGGTTCCACAGAGAAACTGCAGAGTGGCCAAAGACAGTCAGGGTTATCTCCAGGAATGTTTATGAAGGCCGCATGAAATATGTGAATGCAGTTCAGAAAACAAGTACTTTGCAAACCTGACTGAAAATCTTTTGTCTTTATGCTACCTGTTTACCTGCACGCAGAGCCCCTGTGGCCCATTCCCAATCCTTTCGCTGCCACCCCAACATATTTATTTTCTTTTCCAATATAAGCTTCTTTAATGAAATGAATCAGAAACCTTTTCACTCCAAAAGCTATAGATCAATTCAAACAGCAGTTGCATATTTGCACAGGGAAGGTCAACTGAATTCAACTTGAGACTCCAAAAGGTAACAGGAAAGATGCTGGGAAGGGAATTATGGGAGTGGGAGAGAAGGAGTGGCTTAAGTTGCCTTAAAGATTTGTTTAATGTTGCAGTACACTCCCAAGCTATAGAAATGAATATGTACAGCGCAACACTAATTAGCACTAATTATGCCCTTAACTATGGGCTTTGTTTGTACCAAGCCTTACTGAATTGTGAAATCCACAAGTTAGTGAAAAAGCTTAAAACCGATCTTTTATGTTTGGCTATTTGGTGCTCTAGTTACAAGACAGACAGCATTTCCTTGCTTCTTTCTTCCACAAAAAGAGCGAGGAAGGGAGAACCCCCAGGTGGCTCTGGCTGGGTGTGGGCAGAGGCAGAGCACCGAGGCAAGACGCTGAAGAGGCAGCTTCCTTCCTCCTCTCTCTTTGCACACTTAGGCTGGAGTCTGGCCCTACCATTTCCCAGGTAGTAATAGATGCAAATTAGATAATCACAAGCATCTCAGATAGACTTAGCATGCTATTAAAGGCTCTCTTATAATACTAGAATGGCAGAGACACACTCAGACTTGTCACCCACAGAAATACTACTGCCATGACTAACTGGCAGACAATATTTTTACTTCTGAGGACTGTTCTTGAGGTGCAATCCCTGGCCCAGCCCTGGATTTCTAGCCCAGAACTGAAGAATCATCTCCTGACTTAAGCCTTCTGACTACACACCTTAAATACAAAAGCACTTGGATCTTGTGCATATCTCGTGTAAAACAGAGCTACTTTTTGGCTTTCTTTATTCCCAAAGTCAATGTACATGTTAGATACAGCCTTAAATTTTTTTCCCGTTAGTATCAATTTTTTAAATATTGTGCTATGTCTGCTTCCTGAGTGCTCTGGGGATCAACATATAATTATGTTTTTCTCTCTCTCATTGATTTACATATTAAATTAATTAAACTAGAGTATTAAAACTTGCAATAGCTGGTATGAACATAGGACTGCAGGTAAAAGCACAACTGTTTTGACTTACAAGCACAGTCAGTAGCTGATTGGAATAAAACCATTGAGAAAAATCAACTATCATTCCCAACCCTTCCCCCCATGGCCACAGAAACAATTGACTCGGCACAACTGATGAGGCAGAAATCTTTAGTAATGGGAATGGAAAATGGGAACAGGCAGCAGGGAATCAGGGGAGGATGGTAACTGCTGAAAATGCGAAGGAAAAAAGTAAATTGATTTCACAACTTACTTTAATCCTACTTTAAAATACCTGTAAGAAAATGAGACCTTAATTAGTGCTCATGCTGGTACTGAACAGTTTAAAGACTGGTTCCTTGTGGGCTCTAGTAAGTTAATTAGTCTTTTTGTGTGCTCTTCTCTACATTTCATTCAGAAATGGTGTAACCACCTCGCATCGCACTGTTCTTGTCAGAAGGATTCAGTGTTGCATCTCAGTTTTCCCTGCCTTTGAAAACACTGAGTCCAAAATGCAAAAAGCATACACTTGTAACAAGCCAAGGTGAGTATTTGGATTGCTTTATCTGCTTGTGACTGATAAAATACAAAAAAATCTTACCTTTTCTGCAGACATTGTAGCAATCCGTTTCAGTAACGAAGTTATTGGCATTTCCACCACAGCCAGTATATTTGAACTCCTTACATGATTTAGTCTTGGTGTCATAGTAATAGCGAGGTACAGAAGAGGAACACAATCCTTCATCCTTTGGGCTATAGCATAGCAAGGGACCAGCTTGAAAAAAAACAGAAGGGAAAAAAAAGAGAGAGAAAGAAAAATTACATGAATGTAATCTCTACGCCTGGCTTCTTAAAATTTACCCTGCAGTAAATTTCGTGGCTAAACAGCTCTTGTTCCCATTGAACTGACATGACTGTTACCGATGACTTCAGAGACTGACTACATCTTATTCCTGTGAGTTATGAATTTGAGAAAGCAACAGACAGTCCCAGAAAATAGGCTTACTATCCCACAAGTGAAATTCATCAGCTTTTCCCATTTGTGGTGCCATACATACGACAGCTGAGATATTTAGTTTGGCCAGAAGTCTTATTCCATATATATAGGAATACAATAGTAATTCCAGTGCGATTACCTCTGTAGAGAAAAAAGGCACTATTTTGTTTATCTGTGCTATGATTTTGCCAGCAAATCCTGCCTGCTTGCAGCAAAAAGTACAAAACCCACCACTTCCCTCATGAGACTCATGTTTCATTTTGCCTCAACAAAATTTTACTTTTTTTGCTGGAGACCTTTTATCAATTTATTGGATGTGCAACAGAGAAATTACAAATAATTCAGCATTCACCTAAGAAAATGCTGACTATCTGTCATCAGCCAAAAATAACTGTCTCATCAAGCACTAATAAAGCTTAGGCAGTGACCGCTTTTATACATTCTGATAGATCTCTCTTCTTCAAAGATCCTATCTTGCACTGGATATTAACCCGGTGTTTATGACAACACTTAGTTCATAATTACCACCTCTCCTCCTTAAAGCTCGTAGGAGAGACAATGAAGAGCCATGACAGGCAAAAAGCTTTTATCAGTTGAGCTGGCGAGTGCGAAAAACCCAGGCCACCTAACACCATCTCTCAGGCCTGAATTTTAGAAAGGCACTTCCACTTCATAATAGGATATCATTGCCCTGAACGTGACTGCCATAACGTCTCATACATCTGCCTCAACACAGATCTCCAACCTTAGTTCCCTTCAGATTACACATGTACAGCTCTCTAGAAGGCAAGAGATCGGTTGGGTGTAGCTGTGGGCATATTTAAGGTCACAATATTAAACTAACACAGCAATTTTGCTCTTTTGGTAACAGCTGAGACAAGTGACACATGAAAGTCTGCAGACAATATAAACATCTGCTTCACAGAAGTCTTCAAAAATACCACTGTATGGGTATCCAGAGGAAAATATCAAATAAAATATAATCTTCATATCGCTTTCAAACCATCTATTTTATTAAAAATTTGGAACAACCGTTACTTTTCTCTGGCAGACAGTGGTCCACACAAGACTGCACATCTCTGAAGTTGTTGCTATTTCCGTAACAGCCACCATAGATGAACTCCTCGCACCTCATCGAGCTCAAGTTAAAGGCGTATCTTTTTAGATAACTCCTGCAAGGTCCTCCATCAGCCTCCATCCGGCATAATTTGGGCACTTCTGCAATAAAAATAATTTCACCCTCTGTAAAATCAACCCTTCGTGCTCCCCGTACTGAACAGCATGGTAGTGTAGACAAAACGCTATTACTCCGGTCGCAGGCAAGTCACAGCGTGTCCCACTACCTGCATTCTTTAATAAAGTGGGATAAGCTTTACAGGAGGAATCTGATGCATTAATTAGCAACTAGTTATAATATTAAATTACATTTAAAATATTAATAGCTAAATTCCGCATGTCGCCTCTGAGGCAACTCGCCCCGGTTTCTCTGCATAAAATGGACATCAGCGAGACAGTTGCAACAAGCAGGAGGGACAGACGGGGTGGGTACGAAGCATCCCGCAAGCAGCACAGCCTCCCGGGTGCTCCCACAGGCCCCTTCCATCTCCCCTGCCACCCCGGGGGCATTCCGGGGAACTGGGCCCCGTCGGGTCGACCCCCGGGGCTCATGAGGATGTGTGTGCTCTTCTCTACGTTTCATTCCTGAGGAGGACCGACCCGGCGGCGGGCCGGTCCCCGGACTCACTCTTGATGGTCCAGCAGCTCTTCTCGCAGTCGTCGAGGGTGAGGAAGTTGTTGGCGTTGCCGTGGCAGCCCCCGTAGGTGAACTCCTGGCAGCTCTGCGTGTACCTGTCGTAGTACCAGCGCGGCACCAGGGCGCGGCAGGGGCCGTCGTCGGGGGGCAGCAGGCAGGCGCGCTGCTTCTCT
>NW_008825410.1:1679514-1682594 GCF_000699105.1 Pygoscelis adeliae | reverse complement strand
AGCGAAAGTCCTCGGCCCTCCCCCCCTCGCCCCTGTGGCGGCCGCTCCCCATTTGGAGGCTCCGGGCAGGGAGCAGCAGGACGCTGGAAATCAAACACGGGAGTCTCCGGCGGGTCCTGATCCAGCCGGGTCAAGCACCGGCCGCTTACCGAGTGCCACTAGAGATAACACCGATAAACCCGGGTTACTAGTTTAATACCGTTATGTATAGCGCTAATGAACTTGAGAAAACCGAGGCACCGTCGGCGGGCTTGGACTCCTGGGAAACCCGAGGGGCTGAATGGATGAAACCTCTGGCTAGTTCAAAGATGGATTTCAGAAAATACCATGACTTGTCTTATTCTGTGGATTTTACCACCACCAGGCAAGCCGGTGTGATCTGGGGGAGGAGGGGGTGAGCAGCGAACAGCATACTTTCCCTTGCTAATCTATTACAGCCATTATATTAATTAGTGTTTACTCCAGATTTAATACAGTGAGATGAGTGGCTGCAAATTAGGCGTGCTCTCTATAGATAACAATAAAGTAATCTGATCTCCTATTGTTCTTGTCGACTGCCTTTACAGCAACGGTGTTGGGCCTCAGTCGTTTAGGCAGGTGCTGCTGTCGATGGGATTGCGATACAGGGCCCTGGAAATCTGTGGCCTGCAGGAAAGAAGCCACAGTCTGTACGGGCTAAGGTGGAGGAACTTCATAGCACCCTGATTATTTCAGGAACTGGCTTTCTCTTCATGGCTTCTCTGCTCTTCTTATCTCATGGAGGATTACAACCTAGTTTGCTGACACAATTTTATTTTTCATAAAGACAAGAAAGAGGAGCAAATTCCACCCCCACCCCACCTAGGTGGCTTCTGGGAGGATATGCATGGCACCTCTCTCCCGCCTTTTTCAGCACTGTTCCTTTTTTTCAGAATCTCCAGTTGCCAAAGGACAAGTGGGTGCTTTAGTGACAAAAACAAAACATAAACCTGATACAGTTTGAGACATCACCATGGGACACATCTGTCATGTTTTGGAATCTTATAGCTACAACTGTTAGTAGCAGGTGTCCTTACTTTTAGGGTTTTTTTTAAGCTTATTAAGCACAGCACTATAATAAAGCTTAGGTCACTTGGGGGCAGGGGGCGGGGGAAGCAAACCAACATACATTTTCTATTTCCAGAAAAAATCAAAAGGCCATCTTTCTAATATTTGGAAACTCTCAAGTGATTTTAATATGACTAGACTGATGTCCTTTGGTTTTCATTGGATTTGGTTGGAATTGCAAAGAAAGTAATTGAAATACCACTTTAAACAATAGCAGCAAAATGAATGCTGTCATGCAAATATCATTTTCCATATTTTCCACTTCCTCTGTGCACACACACATACAAATCAAATTTTGAGCTAAACCCACCTATCCATCAATGCTGCAGCACAGTGCAGTATTTATTCAGCTGCTCCTTTGCTGTAACAGCAAAGAAGTTCACTTAGATTGGGTAAGTATCTTTAAAAATATATGAATTAGAGTAAAAGTTAATGTATCAAGTGGTACAAAGTCCTTTACTAACTGCAATTAGCAGAGCTAGTCATGTCAGCAGGCTTTCCATTACAGGGTTATCAACCAAGCTGCAACTGTCCTTCCCACCCTAAACAAGTTAACCATGTGCCAGAGCCCACCCTCAGATCACTCCCACACCCTGCGCCTGCCGCCACCACACCACACGCTCTCCACCTATCTGCACCGCAATGTTTCTGCTCTCACCAACAGCCCTGGCTCCCCTGAGACACTGGCCAGCCAGCTCCTTCCACCTGTTTTGACTGGCCCAGGGACCAGCAGCTGGTGGGATTTGGGGACGCAGCTGCCAGTGTAGATTATGGGGGTATAGAAATTGCATACCAGCAGCTGGGAAGGGGGGGGGGTAATAGCCAGAGGGAGAGGAAGAGGAACTGATTTTAGTGAACTGGCTAAAATAAAACAAATACAAACCCCAAGAGCACTATAGGAGCAGTACTGGAGAAGAAAGATGTAAATCTTACATACTGCTGACAGCTGCTTACATCTGGTGAGCGGGGAGGGGAGGAGAAAGGAGTGTCTTTAAGGGGAAAAACCAGCGGTGGAAAGAGGAAGGAGCAACTGCTTATAGGGACCTTTGAAGTGCCGGATAACAGACGGACTCATACAGACCCATTTTAATGGCCTGCAGTTTTGTTCAGTGTAACGGGTCCTGGATTCCGCCTCTACTGGTTTTGTAGGAAAGCAACTGCTTTCTCTGGGATCAGAGACGCTAGGTGCTGTACAAACACACATGGAGGGACCACCCTGTTCCAAAGAGCATAGCGCCCTGTTTGGAATCTAGACCTCGAAAGTATATGCAACCACAGGAGAAGAATGGCCTAGCTCCTTCTTTTAACCCATCATTTCTCTTACAGACAGTGCCCCATCCTCAACACCTGTCATGACTCCATGACTCCAGAGATGCTCTGTGCAGGTTGGGCATGACATCCCTCTCACACAGAGCTGCAACTCTGCTTTACAGACATACCTACCAACAAAAGTTGCTGTTTCTGCCATTGACGGCCTTGCCTCCTGCCGGGACACTTGACCTAAGAGCAGTTCCTTCCCCTACCTTTAGTCCAGTCCATTTGTAGTTTCAATGCACAAGTATCGAGGAATGTGCCCATGCAAACCACCTGCTGCTGCCTTAGCTGCTGGGCAGAGGAGCACAGAACCCAGGGACGCTGATGGCACAGGCAAACAAGACTCATCGCAAGGGCCAGGAGGAGCAGAAGGAGGTGGCAGGGGAGAAAGACCTCACCGCTGGGCCAAAACACCCGGCCGACCTCGCTGTGTTTGCCCCACAGCGGCGGCAGAGAGGGAGAGAAGGGGGGAGGCCAGCACTGGAGGGTCGGTGCAGCTCCCCTCTCCTGCCGAGCGCCCTGCCTGGCTGTTTCGGGACGACCCTCCCTGTGCCTGCAGGGCCCGTGTCAACGCCCCGGCAGCGGGGCCGGGTCGGGCGGCGGGCTTTAATCCGGTTAGGGGGGATTAGCGTGGCGGTTTAAAGGCCGGAGCGGCGCGGGGAAGGGGTGCCAGGCGCGCC
>NW_008825410.1:1675651-1678177 GCF_000699105.1 Pygoscelis adeliae | reverse complement strand
CCCTTCCCCCCCCGGCCCCGCTCCCCCGCTTCACTTGCTGGGCAGCGCTCGGGCAGAGGGCGGGGGCCGAAGGACTGCCGGTGCAGAGCCGTGATCCATCCAGCCTTGTCCGATAGAAACACCGCACTTTAGTCATCTACACTGATTGTTCCCTTCCACAGGTGAAGTAGTTTCCAGTGAAATTTTCGTATTTTTGCACATTTTCTGTAGTTGAAAGACACGCAGAACTGATCTTGCTCCATGATAAAACTACTACTCTCTTCTTTTTTATTCTGCATGCCAGCAGAAGCAAACTACATCTAAATAAACGCTTCTCGTTAGGACTAAAAATACATTTATATGTGGGAATCAGTGGCGTTAGTCACGCTAATTACATTGCAGGTTTAGGTGTTTAGCCCAGAAAATAAGAAAGCCACAGTTATGTTTTAGCTGTCAGTTAGGTATCGGTGATTGTAGATGTTACGGTATAGTCTAAAGCTCCAGCAGTATCGAGGGCTCCACATCCAAGTACTATAGATATCTATATTATCCCTCAGAGAGTTCCCAGGCAACTGAAGTATACTCTGTAGGATGTACAGATTTTGATTTTCATAGTAATAATAATTTAAAATTCTTGCCTAAATTTTCAGAATAAACCAAAAGCCTGATCACTTTAGGGAGATGGATATTTTCAAAGCACAGACAACATCCTCAGTTTTCCCAGTGCATTATAGCAGAAGTTTCACTGTGAGAATGAAATCTGTGTCGTAGTTGCCATGGTCCCCTGGTACCCGTATGGGTGTGACAGGGAAATGCAGAAGCCACGCTTCTGTTGTCACCAAAAGTAAAAACATTTAGCCAAAGTTTTCTTCACCCCT
Source organism: Pygoscelis adeliae (assembly GCF_000699105.1). Taxonomy (NCBI): domain Eukaryota; kingdom Metazoa; phylum Chordata; class Aves; order Sphenisciformes; family Spheniscidae; genus Pygoscelis; species Pygoscelis adeliae. The sequence goes on along the minus strand of NW_008825410.1, from coordinate 1,677,320 downwards.
TCCTATACCTTTACAGCACAAAGAGGAAACATCCTTTTGAATAATTTTTTGAATGAATAAAAATGTCTGAATGTGTATTTAAGCAGACATATTTTTCTTATACGTGAAAAAGATCCTGGTCATGCTGACTGAAGTAAAACAAACCCTGGTCCTGCACATACTTTGGAGCACACTTTACTATGGCATAAGGTGCCCCAATTTGAATGAATAGGGCTTGCAAGGCACAGAAGAGCAAGGCACGTGTAATGGGAGTTGTAGGTCCAAATTCTTACTTGATGTAAGGCAGCTAGAGGTAGTTAGACCTTATTTTATGCGCTGTTTAATTGGGAATTAACTCTGAGTTCTTTCCGATGGCTTAAAGCTTAGTTTTGCACAGGCCATGCTCTGTTGGTCTGTGATACAGCAGGTAAATTAATTGGTTCTCTTGTCATAATTTTACCTCTGGAGGAAAATATAATTAACAAAGAGGGCAAGGGGCCTTAAATTAGAAATACTAGTCATGTAGTGGCCTGGCCAACAGCTATTTCCTGCTGCTGACTCTGCACTGCTGTGCCTCCACAGGGATTGCAGGTAGGAAGGGAGGAGGTAGGGACAGAGCCGGGAGCGTGTCCTCACATCAGGTATTAGAGCACCTAAGGAGAGTTTCTGCTGACATAGGGAAGGGACATGAGAGATGTGCGTGGACAAGGATCCTCTGGAGTTGGTGGGATTTGCTTGTGCACCCTCAGGCTCTGCAGACACCATTACTACGAGTGCTGCGTGTGCTTGTCTCAGTGAACACAAATTAAATCCGTTTCTTCTTCACAGGCGGGTTCTGTGCAGGCTTACCTACATCAGTGCTGCTTTGCTATGAATGTCGTGCAAAGTGTCACGCATATTATGTTCTCTCATAACACAATAGGCTGTTTTATTAACCGTTGTTCGAAATAACCCCAGGTAACCTGTAAGTAAATTGTCTTTCCTAGTCAGGTCTTTACTCCCATTCAAGAAGCATGGTTGCTGTTGTAGAACCGCAAGGTGAGAGTTTGTATTACCACTGAAAAATCGTTACTGAATGTTTTGTTTGGGAAAAAACACCTAAAGTCGTAAATACTTTGAAATTGAATTGAAAGTTACTGATCCTGAACCCATTGACCATAAGTCGTGCTGATGCCGAGGGAGAGTGTGATCCGCAGCTTAGTAAAACTATATTGGCTAATTAAAAAAATGCAAGTTTAACTATGCAGCACCTGCTGCTCCGAGTGGCATACACATTCCCAGTGATACTCACATGTTCCGCAAATATCGGGCTGGGAAAAAGTGGAAGGAAGCCGAGTCTGCACATGCTTAGTGCTGGCTCTGTGGTCAGATCTTTTATATTTGATGGGAAGGTAAATAGAAAGAAGGATGTGAATTCACTAGTTTGCTGTTCTGATGTGCACGGTGAGCTCCGGCCGTAACGCAGCCACTTCTCTGTTCTTTCACTCGAGGTGTCCAAGTGCTCCGAGGAGATCAAGAACTACATCGAGGAGCGGTCGGGCGAGGACCCGCTGGTGAAGGGGGTTCCCGAAGAGAAGAACCCCTTCAAGGAGAAGGGAGGCTGTGTCATCGCTTAGGAAAACGAACCCAGCGCCTGCCACCGGAGCAGGCGCTCTTGTTGTACCTGTAGGGAGTCACTAGCGTGTCCTCA
>NW_008825410.1:1672699-1674374 GCF_000699105.1 Pygoscelis adeliae | reverse complement strand
AGCTGTAGCTGTAGCTGTAGCTGTAGCTGTAGCTGTAGCTGTGTGTGAGAGAAGTCCACCTTTGAACTATGGCCTGAGGAGAAAAGTGCTGAAGTTTGGTACCTGCTACAAGGAGTAAACAGCATTATTGTGGCAGCCACATATGAAGGGGCAGGATGTGCGTTCAGAGGTAGGCACTGTGAAGCGTAGGGACTTGTTCCTCATTTACCTAGAGATAAGTTTACAAATCCTAGCTGGTGCTGCAGTGCTTCACTGTAGCTTTTTAAAAACAGTATGCACTGGATTGCCAGATATTAACTCATTTGTGTGACTTCAGAGCTGTGCTGTCATATCTTTTATAGATGTGTTTTAAAATTACTTGAGGAATCTTACATTTTCATGGATAAACCTAACCTTTTCCAAGTTTCACCTCTTTCCCAGCTCACTGTAGGCAAAAGATAGTTGAGCTGCTTTTGATTCATGTGACTTTTACTTTCCTTCAGGTTTTTTTTTTTAGGAATTAACTTTAATACTTCCAGTATTAAAAGAAGATATCCCAAAGGCCATTTAATTAATCAAGTTTTATATCACTATGATGAGGCCTGTTATCATTGAGCTTTAGCAGTTGTGGGTTCATCTTCTGTGTTATAAAAAAAGAAACCTGAGCAATAAGGAAAAGAGACGCGTGACCAGTCTGTTTCTAAGAAATTAGTTTCTTTAGTCTAAATTCCTGGACCTTCTGCAAAACAAAAATAAGCTGCCAGAGAAAGAATGAGTAGAAGAAGTTGGAAATGAATCCTCTTCTCTCAGCTGGATTAATAGTGCAGGACTTTGTAGCTAGTACCATAGTGTCAAATTTGTGTTGATCCTGTCTGGAGTGAACCTTCGCTCTGGGTATCTGCAGAGTCATTTGCCTGATGAACTTGTACCCTGGCACATGTCTCCCCGTTACCTGCCCGGGCACTACAACTGCATTAGTGAAAAATCAGCATCCTTCTGAAATACAGAGGATGAGGCCAGACCTTGTGAAGGCAGTAATCTGGATCTGGAAGGTTTTAAAAGCCCTGCTTGGTCAGGGATAGGTTAAGACACACATTGTCTTCTATCTGAGGTGTTTGCAGCTGTGTATTTACTGAGGGATCAGATGAAAAGGGAGGGGCGGGGGAAAGTGGCTGTATTAGTGTCTGCTGGTGCAGTGTTTGCTGTGACACAATTTTTTTACAAATACTTACACACATCACACCACACCCCCACACCCCCCCGCCCCATGTTTTTATTTTCGCCATGCCTGTTGAAGTGCAGCTAACAGTACGCCCTACCTTGCTGGGTTTAGTGCAGATAATTGCATCATGGGCTAAGAGGGAATGTGACGCTACATTTATCACATAAATCCCTGTGATGAATATATTGTAGAAATTACAGTAAGCAACATAAACCCCATTTTATCATTGTCCTGTATTTTACAAAATGCTTATATATAATTTATTTCAGATTTTATCTGGTCATATAGAAAAAAAATCACCAGTTTATGTTAAATCCAGTCTGATGTTGTTCACCCCAAAGCTTCTAGCAATCAATGTTTATTTTGGCTTAAGTTAAACCTGTCCCCAGTGACTTCAGGATAAACTGAAAAGTAAAGTCTTTGGGAGAGGATGACCACTCAGGATCTGTAACACATTTTAAGTGTACATTTTAT
>NW_008825410.1:1663245-1672682 GCF_000699105.1 Pygoscelis adeliae | reverse complement strand
GCTAAATCCAGCTGCAACTACCAGAGAAATCGGAGAAATGAGCAGTGCAATTCCACGAGTGACAACTTATTTTTTTTTGTCTCCATTCTTTTTATTTTTTAATCTATTAATGTGTTTTAAACGGTCTGTAATTTTCCAATTGTTCTGAGCAGGATGAGGAGGAGACTCCTATAATTCCAGGGGGCTGTTTTTAGCAAGGGTATTGAAATAAGCTTGTGAGTGGTTTCCTTTACAACTTTATAGGTCACCACCCTTCCTCTTGGAAATCAAAAACGTAACTTTTCCATAACTTGTTAAACAATGCTTGCAGTGCAGTGGTATCCTACAGCTTCCTGCAGTAATTAAATTATAGTATAACTGGCTTGAAGGAAAAAGATTTAACCTACTCTGCGTGTGTGTATGCGTAACAGTATGCATATACATATAGGATATATACATGCTGTTCATTTTTATTTTCCTCTGGCCTTAGTAGTAAGAAGCTTTGGGAAATAGGTTTGAAAAGGATTAGCATATATTTTGCTGGAGTTGCATGTAATATAAATGAGATTTCATTTTATATCCAGTGGTGACTTGGTCTAGTTACGCCGTGTTACATCTCTGTAGGATTTCCCCTGTGACAGTGAGACTCCACCAAAGGACACCACTACCTTATTTGCCACTCTTGGGTTGCACGTCATGAGTTTCTGTTTATTACTATATGTATTTTTAAAGAATTAAAGCCCCTTCATATTAGAGCACGCAGGATCTGAATTAAATATTGACATTCACCTTAACTTTCTGGTAAAATTACTGTAAATTCTCTGTCAAAAGAATATAGTTCTTTTTGACCTTCTGCAAAATACTGAAGGGTGACCACCATTGCCACTGGAGCATCTTGGATGGAGTTGGTTTATTTATTTTTAGAGCGAATCATAAAAACCAGTAACAGAACAGCATAGTAGTAGGTTGCTGGTATTACAAATAAATCACTTTAAAGTTAGTTTCTCATTAAATTGTGAGGGAGGAAAGACACAGCTGAATCTGCAAAATACATGACTTGCATCTGTAATTTTAAAGCCTTATTTATCATGCACCCGAGGTAAAAGTGTCAAGAAGGAGACAGTTTAAAAAATGTGACGTTAGTAAGGTGCTCAGATTTTGCACTGAGTGCCCTTCTGTCCAAGGGAAGCAAAATGTATTCCCAGATTCTGGGGTATTTGCAATAGCTTTTGCCATCTTGTGTCTGACAGAAACATTATGTAAACATTTAGCGGCTAGTTCTCTTGCTGGTATAGATAAACATAGCAATATCCTTTACTACTGCCAGGAATTTTTGGTGGTAATTTAATAGAGGGGAAATTTTCATAATTGATTTTTGTTGGTATTGGAAGGGGCAGCTGGGATATACCACTATAATAAGAGGAATCATCCAATACATTCATTAGTGCCCTACCGAGAGTTGCTTTTAAATCAGTTTAGCAGAGTAGGAGAGGAAAAAAATGAGCTTCAGCACTGTCAAGCAAGCTCTGTAAAAAGCTTTTTCTGATAATCAGAAAAATGTCACTTAATGTACAAATGCTTCATTGTGTAGCAAAAATGCAGTAAAGGCAATTTTATGAGCAATGCTTTTGTTTGTTACTCAGCATCAAGAGTAGCGCGTACATCTGAGATTGCAGTTGCTGTGTCCAAAGACTGGATTTTTTTCCTACCCCATATTCACGTTAGAACAAATTGCCACTGCATCTAGTTAGACTTCTCAATGAGCATCTTCTAGTAGGAGAACTGGGCCTAATGGATATTTTTGTGGCTCTTGTGTGATATTTATCATTGCAACACCTGAATGGGTTAGGCAATACAGTTACGCACTTCTGACAACTAAAATCGTGTCTTAATAAGCAGTTTGACTGAGCAAACATCTGGGGTTTATATAGGTTTTGCCATGGCTGATGGCAAAATCACAGAAAATGTGACTTTGCTTAAATCTTTTTAGGTCACATTTGCTTGGAAACGTGCAACTAAATCTCTCCCCCTGCCCGTATACCCGTACTAATGAACGTGACATCTCCCAGCTATGCGTCAGAGTGCTCTGAAAGCTGGTCTGTGTTTCAGCTCACCTTGCTCTGGACTTTGACTTTCTGAGAGATTTTTTTTTTCCTATTTGGGCTCAGGGGGAGCATGATAAGCCTACATCCAGCTCCAGTCCTTGAAGATGAAATCTGATAGATGAATGCTGATAAATTACATGAGGAGACCTCCAGGATACTTGGTGTGCTCCTTAAAATTATTTTCTGTTGTGCAACCAGGCTTGTGCATCTAGACAGCAATTGTTGTATTTTCAACGTCCTTTAAGAAGCAAAGACCCGTGGTCACTAGTCCTGGTAGCACCGCCTAAGCTGTATGTTCCCTCAGATAGATTTCAATGACTAGTTTTTAACTTCTCATAAAAAAACTAGAGCATTAGTTTCTCTGTAGGAGTAAGTCAGGGCAAACTTAATAATTTGAAACATTTCCAGAAGTGCCATTATATCTGCAATCTGCCATTTTATATACAGCAGCCTTCAAAATATGCCATGTAAGCTTGAGGTTGGGCAAACTGGTATGGGTGGCATGCTGTATTGCTGAAAGTGCCAGAAGAGTCTGAGGTAGTGAGGTGCAGAGATCCTAAGGAGAAAGGAGTAGTGGGGTAGCCAAATTGTCACACCTGAAGCTGCTCTTTAGTGGTGGATGTTTTGCTCCCTGCTGGGGCACCTGGGGAGTATGTGCTCTGTGAAAGCTAAAAGACTGAAAGGCGTGCTCTGATGTGCTCTTGACCGTGCCTGCTGGTGTCTGGTCTCCAGTACCGCTGCAGAACTGGCAGGATTTTTGTCTCTCATCAGGAGCTCTCTTTCTCCTTTGTCGGTATCCCCCAAACCTGCTGTGGACAGGAAGCTTGGGTTGGAGAAGCACTACAGTGTTTGAGAGTGGAGCTGCTCTTCAGGCAGATTTGGGAGGGTTTCTTGGGGAGCGGGTCCTCTCAGATGCATTGTCACAAGTATTGCTGTTAAAAGCGTGCAGTGGGATAGGCACAATGGTGTATGTCATGATTGCATTTTCAAAGGCAGAAAAGGAAATTAGGAACTCCTCTCTTATTCTTGAGAAGAAACCAACCTTTCCCAGGGGAAACTGATAAAATCCTGGAGGAAAATCACCTTGTTTGGAGGGAAATGTGGAACATTTTATTTCAGCTTAGCTTTCTGCCAGCCACGCACACACACAAAAAAAGATAAATGGAAAATAGAAGGAACTAACTTAGAGTATGCTGAATAAAAATGATTTGCGTGATCTGGAGCAATGCAGTAAGTAGATCCTATGTAAGCTTCTTGCGATTCAGATAACACGCCAAATCTTTAGCTGATGATTCAGTATTATGAACTAACAGACCTTCAGTGAGGTCAGTTGTTTTAATCCCTGAGGATACCCCAAACTTATTAGATACTTGGCTGATAGATGATGAGCATACTTTAAGTGCCAGCACTTACATAAAATGGCATAAGCTGTGGCTCTGTGGTGGGTCTCCATCTACAGTTTGGCATGTGCAGAGCCATTCTATGAATAGCTCTAGCGAATATTTTTCCTCTTTCAGTGACACAAGACAAGGAAAAGGTGAGGGCAACAACAGAGTTAGGATCAGTTCCTAGGACTATTTTCTGTTTTATCTTAAGGATTCAGTCACAATGTGGGCCTCTTCGATGTAGTCAGTAAACAACGTTTTACGTCCAGGACGACTTCTCTGGGTACGGGAGTGATAGCACAGATATCCCTGTCTGAACATGGCCCACTGATGCACTGGGAAGTCCTAGAAGTAAGACAGGAGACCCTGATTACCACTTGTGGTTCTGGTTGGTGGAAAAAGCATCATGAACATTTGGAAGCTCTGCTAATGGAGATCTCTTGATGAAGGAAATCCATCAGTTCAGGCAAATGATGTAGCCCAGCCAGCACTGGATACAACATTGCTTAACACAGGCAGTCACTCCAACTGTTAACACAATTTTCGGTTTGCGCTTCTACTTATTTAAGTGCTAAGCTCTTTGATGGGGAGCAGTGTGTGGGTGGCAAAGATGGATAAACTCCAGAGGCACATGCCTTTCAAGTTGGATCCTATTGTATAATTCCATGATGTCCTAGGACCTTGCAGCGGAGAGGTGGCCTGGGACGGCGTGGGCCACAGTGAGATAACTTGTTTTGTTCCTGCAGAGATGTAACCCAGAGTGAAAAGCAGCATCCAAACTCCAACATCCCAAACTCTTGTGAGCATTACACTATACCTCAGCTCAGCATCCCTGTGTTGGAAAGTATGAGTTTCAGGGGCAAAAAAAAAAAAAAGCTTCACTTGCTCAGTTCTGCATTACTTTCACAACTGGATACAAGTTGTGTAAGAGCCAGAGCTCCCACCCTTCCTAAAGGCTTGTCTGAGATCCGCAGCTAGATTGACATGGCACACATTTTTGCTCTTGTAGGACTACCCTGGTTTGAATGCATTGGGCCTCAGATCCTAGGAATAGCCATGCCCGCGGCACTCACTTGTTCTCACTAATTTTGGGTTCCCTGTATGTCCAGCCAGGGGAAAAAAAAAAAAGTCTTTGCCTATTATGTTGTGAAAGTGTGTGGTTTGTGCTCATTCTGGTTCCTTCTGGGCTGAGCCCTCCAGTTGAAGGTCAAGTTGATTGGGACAGTCCCATGTGGGAGTTCTTAGATATGTTGTAATTTGTGTGTGTGTGAAGATTAATGGTAAGATTAAAACTGTGAAATCAGGTGTTCTGGGAGTTAGTGCTGTGGACAGCCTCACAGGGCACATGGAGAGGTTGCTTCATTACCAAATACAAAGAATCACGCTTCTTATGAACAGAATTTGTAGTTGCTGTGGATGAGTCTGAACCTACTCAATCGATGGCTGGTTGGAGGTGGAAAAGGGCATTTCTTTGATCTATTTTTTTCCCCCACAATGACACCACGTGCGCACATGGTTCTTGTCCAAGAAGAACACGGGGCCCCACATGGCTTAAAACCCATGGTGTTGAGTATCGAGTGAGAAATGCTCTTTTGATGGCATCTTGCTTTACCCCTTGTGGTGTGGTTGAATGGAAGATGCAGTAGATATTACCAAAGAGAGGTAGCTTAAATATAATACAATCCGCATGTGCTCAAAGGAGGGAAGGTGAGAAATTCCATGGAACTAAACACAGAACTGATTGCCTGATCTCGGGAAGCTTTGCAAATGTGTTCCTGTCCTCTGCTGGAGAACTGGTTTCAGTATGGCAGCTGCAGTTCTTTGAGTCGAGAGTGGGAAGCAATTTTGGGATCCTCCCTTTTTTGCCATATTCTTGGATAGGGCAGTTGAAGGAGTTGTGATTGGGAGTGTGCAGGGGTTGCCAAGACACTCAGGTCTGTGCAGGAGGGATTTGCCTGTGCAACTGTCCTGGGAAGAAGGGTACAGGGAGGCAGGAGGGGTTGGCTAGGATCATGTGGGTCCCTCCCCAGCTGGAGCTCGTCTTCCAGCATCTCGTTCGTCAGGAAAAGGTTAAGCTGAGCTCAGCTCCCAGGTCCTGGACTGCATCTTTTATTTTTCTTAGTATGGTGATGATGTGTGCCCTCTGCTCCAGCAGTGGGGCTCCCAGATGCGCCTGCAGCTGCACAGGGTGGAGGAGCAGCAGCGTGTGCTTCTGCACTCTCTGGCAGACTTGTAGGTTTTTAAGTTTTAGGTAAGTGTTGGCAAAAACTTTGTGGTTGATTCAAGGTTCGGTGTTTTTTTGTCTCCTGAAGTAAAAACTGTAGCCAGATGTATGGGACCAAACGATTTGCAGTATTCACATTTCTGAACCAATAATCAGCTTTGATTTATGTACTATGTATGTTGCAAGGAACTGTGTCGCTGTGAAAGGGAAGAAACGCAATGATTTAAGCAGAAGCGTGTCCAGTAACTGCCAAATGAATAGACCAGGCAAAATTGCAGAATACTCAAAGTATGTGCTTTTTTTTCCTGAAAATCAGTTTTTGTAAAAATAGATGAGGACAGGTATGTTTTATTATATAATGAGATGCTGCCAACTCTTACTTTATAGGGTTGTTTTGCTCTGCTAATTTCTTTTTTTTCCCTTTGAGAAAGGGTAAATTTCATTTCGTAACAGTTTGTTCCTGTATTTGCTGATCACTGCAGTCTTTGGTACCCAGTGCTGTAGCAGATCGCAATATTCCTTTGTTGCCTGTGGCATGGCTTAATTGAAGGTACAAAAAAGACTTTTGGTGCTCTAATTAATCAATTTTAAATACATGTCTTCCCACTTCAGCCGTATATTTTCCAGCACTGAGGAAATTTTTCTGTTTTTCTCTTGTATGAGCCTACTGAATATTGGTTTTAAATCCACTGGAGGCTTCTCTGGAAGCTCAGCTCTGGCCACAGCTATGTGCAATGGCAGTGGAGAAACCCAGATGTGAGCCAGGCCTGTTCATGAACAGAGAGGTAGAAGTATCCTAAAGGTACCTGGGGTGCTAGTGATGACGTGTTATCTGCACCTTTGAACCGGCGTTGTAGTGCTAAGCTGGAATGACTTTTTTTCATTAATTCTTAATGTCTCAAGCTTACGTGCCGCCCATTGGGAAAAGGAAAAGGGGAAAGCTAAACAACCTGAAAGCTGTGTGTATTTACAGAGTAGATTCAGGAGTGGTTATATGTAACATACCTGACATGGTTGATGTGTTTCTTTCTTTATTCTGTCAAGTGCTTAGTACATTTACAAGCAAAATAAAAGACCAGAAATGCAGTCCATGGAAAAAGAGGGTGGTGAGCGTAAGTGCCTGCCGTGGAGCCCCTGCTCAGCCAGGTACTTCAGTGTGGTCCCAACCCACTCTGTGTAACTGTGTAATCCCACCAAGGCAAGGGGACTGGCAATGAGTTTAAATAGGGTAGGTGGAGCCATTATTTTGCTTTTCAACATCTGTTTAAGGTTTTTAGGTATGGAATTAAAAAAAAAAGAGAAAAATACAGTTGTATTTGCCTTGGCTTTCTTTTTTTTCTTATCAGTGATATCTTCTGTCTGGCTTGAACTGTCCTTTTCATCCCGCAGTTTTTTTTTTCCACTGGGCTGGTCACATCTTGTCCTGCAGGTGCCATATAGAGTGGTTGGGTTCTGCACATGAAATGCATGAAAAGTTGGTGAGACCAAAATGAACTGAAGGGCAAAGACAGCAGAGCATGGTCTTCTGAACCTTTTCAAGGGGTGGGCGTTGGCAGCCGTCCTCCCTGGTGTATGTCTCTGGCACATTCTTCAAAGTTTGTGAATGAGGGACAAAGATTTTGGGAGCGATTTTCCTACCTTCTCTTTTTAAGTAATCCCGCAACCACTCATTTTTTGCTCAGAAGTGTTTGTTGAGTGTTCAAAAAAATGCTAAGAACAGCCCATCCCACTGTTTAATACTGTTTATTTACCCAGGGCTTCTGTGCGATTGCTTTTTAGTCCATGAATTTCAGTCTGTGCATCTCTCCTTTATGGGATGTGCTTGGGGTGATATCAGTGAGGTGGTTTATACAGGCTAAATCAATTACATTTCAGATTAGACCTGTTAGTCCTCAGTTATAATGGGGAAAAATGTAATAAAAAGAGATGGAAAGTAAACCAACGATGCAACTTGGGGGGGCATTTTTTCCTTCAAATGCAGTAAAGTCTTTTTTAAAAGATGTGGATATGTGAGGTAATTCTTCATTCATTTTAGGTTTTCACAGGGGGCAATCAACAAGATTGAAAATTCTAAGTAGAGTAACAAAATGTTTTGGAAAAAATGTTTCCAGTAATTGTAGAAAAATAAGTAAAGAAATCAAAGCTGTTTTATTTCAAACCCTTATGTGAAAGTGTAGACCACACTCTATAGATTCATTGCTACTAGCTATAAAGTTTTAAGTTAGATGGATACTTAAATACTGTGTTTTCTCCTGCTGTTTCCATGTGCTGCACTCACATTATTATTTAGTATCTTGATGATGGCTTGAAAATATTGAGGCTTTGCAAGGAACTACCATTTAGATTATAATTTTATAACTTGTTGGTTTGGGATTTGTAAAATGAATCATGCTGCTTTAAGAAGCTTAAGTCAAAATTACTTCATTTTTGTTCTTTATTTTAATTATCTGGATATTCTGCTTTTAGGACTTTTTTTTTTTTCCTGCCAAGTGTTTTTCACAGGGCCATGAAATGTATGTCTACACTTAAATAGAACTTTTTCAGTTCAACCCTGTATCATTGTGGACAACGTTTTCTCGGCTTGGTCCCAGCAATGGTCTGATGGCAGCTCAGAGTACAGAAGTTTCCATATCGTCATTGAGGCCCAGTCCTAAATCCCTTACTCAAATAGGGCAAATCCTTCAGTGACAACTCCTGTAGGCAGTCATTTGCCCAGGTGTTGCGTTGTACATTTGACTGGGTAGTCAAGTGTGAACATAGAATAAGAGATGCAGATTGTATCCGAATGCCAAATCTTCCACATTGTGGGCAAGAGGGAGACTTGCTTTCCTCATGCAAAGGAGAGAAGTGTTTTGGCAGCATCTAGGACATCTGCTACCTATTGACAGGACACCTTGCATAGCGGTGAGTCTTTTTTTTACATAGATCTCCTAGATGAGTCCTAACTAATAAAAGCCATGTATGTTTTTGTAAGAGAAGGAGTGAGGGCTATCCCCCTTGTTTCAATTAGTATTCAAACAAACAAACAATCCCCAGAAAATGGTCCTGCAAAACTTCCTGGAAATCTTCACCCTGTGGTGGTGATGCATCCTGAAAGAGGAAGCGATAGGTTGCAGCTTTGCTCTCTAGATCACTTCAGACCTCAGGCAAGCTGGTAATACTGGATTTTGGTTGCCAGAAGAAAGTGCACTAAATAATTTTGTATGAGCAGGCAAGGTTAGGGCTGCAGGGAACGTTTTCTGCCTGCTGTGTGGTTAAATCATCTTTGTGCGATGGGGTTATTTTTAAACTGCTGTGGTCTTCTAAGTCACGTACTGCCTCTGCTTCTGCACGTGATGTCATTGGAGACGGAATGATTGCCTTTTCCATTGGAGCACCGACCGCTGCAGGTCCAGGCTCGCCACCAGCAGGCTGGGTGATCCGGGCACTCGGGCAGCTCCTGGCTTCTGCTAGGGCCTCCTAGCATGTGTCGTGGGGACTGGAAGCACAGGAGCAGCTGCCATCCTGCCAGTGCTGGAGGGACCTCACGACTGCAGGAGGGACAGCAGGACCCTGCTTTGCCCACCATGTGCTGGCAGATGTCCTCATCAGCAAGGTGGCATGGCAGAACCATTAGTCTCTCCACAGCCTCTCTAGTAGGTAGCAGCTACGAGGAGCTGACCTCCTTCTCTTATCTGAATTCACCCCGGTTCTGTCCTGAATGTGTTTCCACATCCCAGTCTCCTTCCCTGCACCCTTTCCCTA
>NW_008825410.1:1602067-1663181 GCF_000699105.1 Pygoscelis adeliae | reverse complement strand
GCTTCAGAGGAGTTGCGGGGGAGTTGAGGAGGGCCATGGCCTCCAAGCCCAGGAGCGAGAAGAAACAGGGAATATACACTGGAAAAGTCATTCTGGTGTGCCTGGGATGCGTGCCTCGGGGGGACCCAAATGGAGACCAACGTGTGGGAAATGAACAGCTGCTCTTTGGATGTCTAAGGCCCCCCTGAGGAGCAGCTGAAAGGACCTGCACAGGCTGCAGCACGGCAGCCGGCAAGGAGCTCGCCCGTGGGGTCCTGGCTGCCTTGCACCCATGGGGTGGGTCTTGGTCTCCAGGTTTGGTAGCACCCACAGGTGGCCCATGGGTTTGACCACCTCAACTCTGCCTTATGTCTTGCTAAAGCGTTACCTCGTCCTCAGCACCGGCATCCCTACAATGCCGAGTTGTCTCGCAGGGCAGTCATTGCTGCTGGTGGTTGTGAATAAAACTACAAGAAGAAATGTTGTTTTGCGGGCTGTTAATTATTTTCTTTAGTTATTGCTGATGTCGAAGGCAAAGGGCTCTCTGGTCTGTTACCTCCTTCCTTTCAAGTCAGTGTTACGCTAATGTCTAGATGTAACCACTGAAGAACTGTCATTAGTGGTTTGTTGCTTATTTATTTTCTTTTTTGTTATATTAAAGATCTTAATTGTGTCATCTTTGGTTATTATATTAATAGAGCTAAGATCAATTACTGTAACTTGATTTAAAGGGAAAAAAAATGCTCCTCGTAACGTAATATGGTACAGTTATGTGGCACCACTAAAGCCATTTAATCTTCTTAGCACAAAATACCTTTTTCTCAGACATTGCCTCTTGCTTTTCTAGTAAGTCTAATCTCAGCTTATGTATAACTCACAGGAAGCTTTAGTAAAAATTTCTGTCATTTTGTAATAATTTAGTTTATTGTTTTCTTTTCAAGAGTCATCATCTTGCTAATTGTGTGCTGAAATATACTACCACTGTACAATATTATAAGGGATAGATAGAAGAGGTATTGTGTGTAGAAGTGGTATGGCTTTAATTTCTGATTTGAATTACTTGATAGAAGGTAAACTTGCTGGTGAATAATGGAAAGAAATCCTTAATTGCTGTAAAGGACATCTGTATACACTCTCAGTACCCAAATTAATTCAATTACAGTTTCTACTTTTGTAGAAATAGTGTATTTATTTTAGAATACAGTGAGAATTAAATGGCAATTGCCAGTGTTTCTGGGTAGGTGCTGGTACAATATCGGCACAAAATACTGAGCATCATGTGAAGGAAAATCCGCAAATGTGTGTTTTTGTTTCTATTGTCATTTAAATAGTGTACTAACTTCCAGTGGAAAATAATCAAAATGTGCAACTATCTGGCAATGTTCTGGGGAGATGTTTTCATTACTCTGTTTTAGAGAGAAATTAGAATAATCTATAACAAAAAAAAAAAATCTGAATTTCTGTCTCTATCCCCTCCCCAACCCTGCCACCGCATTTCCCAGTTCCTGGGCAGGAAGCTACAGGTGCTGTTTTCACAAAACTTTGTCAAGACTATTTTAAATAAAAACACTTTTATTTTTCTTACCCTCATTCAACACAAAGTGAGTTTGTTGGCTCAATCAGTTTCCGACTGGGCAAATTTCCACAGTGTTTTTTGATACAATTCATGGCTGATATCAACCCTGAAGCCATTCTTTTGGAGGCTCCCTGGAGAGCAGCTCAAGCTCTCACTGGGGTGCAGGCTAAACCAAGGCTGCCTCCAGAGCTGAGTCCTTTAGGTTTGCATCTTCACGGTTAGGATGAAGCAGCCTGAGAAAAACACCGATCCCATACATGAGATTTACTGTGCCCTCTCTGTCAGGAAGATAACAGAGTTTCTGTTGTGGTTTACTGGTACTTTATCACCAGGTGGGAAAGATATATGGCTCCTAAATCAACTTTACATCCCGAATGCCATTGAGATTTGGCCAGCTAGATCAGATGAAAAGATTTCCTTCGTGGCTGGGAATATCTGTCAGATAGCATCTGTAGTATGCCGTGTTAAAATATTTCTACTGAGGGGAGTTTTAGGTCTTGTTATAGTCAGTATGCTAGTGATGCAAGTCGAAATGCTATCACCCATGATTTCCACGTTTCTCATGACAAAGCATATAAAAATAAGCAGACCAGCTGCTCACCTACTGCCAAAAGCTTGCTTGTCAAACACTGCATGCATTATGATTTAGGTTAAGGTGCCTGCAGCTCTTAGTGTTTGCTTCTAAAAGCTGTGTGCATTAAAAAAAATTTAAATTAATGCAAAGTTAATTAGTCAAGATTTAAATTAATTCAAGTGTGAAATATTTCTCTGGGGGCACAGGTGTGAGGAAGTGGCCAAAGCCAAGAGAAGGGGCAAATTAAATGGCTAGGTATGCAGCATTATTTGACCTGCATCCACATAAACTTGTCTTTAGCGATGTTTTAAGCACACATTCTGTAATTGCATGTGTTCCTTCAGCCATTGCTGGCTCGGCCCTTTGAAAATATCTCTGTTTCAGTTTGCTTTTATATGAAGGGATGATAATATCCAAGAATCAGTACTGAAGCATCAGCCAGTTGACCAGCACTGCAGTTCTCTGGCAATGTGGGTTATGTTTGTATGTGATAGTACAAGGGGAGCTGTTTCCCCAAATCCCCTCCACCATCTAAGCAGTCTGCCCTTTGACTGCCCCACAGCCTGCTCCTCTCCTCTGACTCTCTGCAAATTATCTGAGGATGTGTGTTTTCTGAAGGTTTATTTTAAGGAGTGATACTTTTAAAGGAATGAGATTGCATGCCTGAAAGTAGGTTAGTTTTAGAGTCTTATTTATGGTTGTAAAAGGCATGTGTGATTTTTTTGCAAACAATTTGTGTCTAAAGTGTAAAAAGCTTTTGACAGAACCTGTTTCATTTCTTTGCAAAAATACAGTTTAAAGTGGATGGTCCAGTGGCTAAGAAACAACTGTGGATATCAGTATCTGGACTGTGATATTAATTTTTTTTTCTTGAATTTAGAGGCATGCACTGTTTGTGGTTTGTGCAGCGAGGCTGTCTTCATTTTGTTGTTGTTGTTGTTGTGTCATGCAAGGAAGATCTTGTTTTACTCAACATGGCAAACTTCACCTAGTAATAATTAAACTTTGGCTCTGTTAAGAAGTTTTGAATTTTACTTAAAGGCACGGGAGCAAGCAGGTCATAATCTGCAGAAAAGATGTAAAACCACTTCTCTAATGCCTTAGTCATTCTTCTGACTCCATTTAACTTCAAAGGTAGCTTTGTATTTGGCCTAGTACCAGCCATAAGAAGCACAAAACTCTGTTAGTACATTCACTTCATACTTTTGCCAAGATCCATCAAAGCACTGGGATAACTTTCTGTACATATTTCATAACCTCTTTCAGGCAATCTGATGAGCATTACCAGATGTTATTACAAACAATCAAAAAGGTGTTTCACCACCTGGAACAACATTGAGGGTCAGTGTCCTAGAATCTGAGCATCTAGGATAGATAGACAGTATAGAAGTTAAGTGTGGGCTCTCCTAGATAGTGTCCTGGTGAGTATTGTGTTACTATTGATCATGAGCCCTACGTTATTCAGTATAAGAGAGGGAGAGAGATGATAATTACCGAATGAGTTGAACATTCAGTATAAACATTTCTCAGAATTTGGTGAGAGAAGTGAAAAAGTGATTTTTCTGTTACCAACAGTGAAGTATCCTTATTTCTGTGGCTGACTGGGAAGCAGAAAGCAGCCATATTTGGGCTGAAATTCTCTGAAGAATGTGCAATAAATAGACTCCTCTCCCTCCCAAACTGCTGTGCTCATGAGACCCTGCGGAACCTTCCTCCGAACTATCTATTTCCAGCTCAAGAAATAGTTAGCACCACAGGACTTGTTTATTTAGTGTGGAGAAAAGACTGAGAGGAGTAAGTTCTTAAAATAATAAATTCTCTCTTCGTGAAACAGTGTAGCAGTAAAATTGTGGTGGCAGATTAAAGGCATTAACTTTCTATTTGGGAATTGGTGTTTGTTTTGGTGAGGTTTGGTTTGGGGGAAGGAGGGTGGCTTTTCTGTCTTGCATTTGGACCCTCTTGTACGTGCTGACCCAGGTGCATGGCGCACTTGGCGGCATGGCAGAAGCAGCCTGTGCCAACCCCTGGTTTGGCTTGTGGAGGTGGGCAGGGGTGGGCACTATACAACTGACTCCTTTTGAGAGCCATTGAAACCACGTCTGCCTCGTGCCAGGTTGGTAGGCATGGGGAGCAAGAACAAGGTGACAGAAGCGCGAATGCCCGGTGCACCCCGCGGTGTGGGGCTGTTTGGCACAGAGCTGGCTCTCTTCGGGAATTAATCCCAGGCTTAGAGGTCGGCTGCAACACTGCAGGTTGCCCATTTTGCTCCCTTCCCATGGCCATGGAAATCTGGGACTTTGTGGGGTGAGATGTCCAACCCTCATGCTCTGAAACCTGAAAGTGTTACTGAACGCAGTGGCTGTGCTCCAGATGTGTTTTGCTTGCAACAGCTGGAAGGGAAGACTTGCCTGATTAGAGCAAGGGCAGTAGCCAGGCAGCTCAGGACATTGACTTTTGGAAGGTGTGCAGCGTTGCCCAGGGACTAGACTTGGAAATGCTATAAAATGTGGAAGAAGACCAGATTTTTCCAGTATGTGTGTTGTCAGACCCTAGGGAAGTCTAAATGCAGACTGGACACAAGTGACTTGAACAGCACTAACATCCTTGAGAGCGTTTCAGGCAAAGGGAAGGGAAATGACGTCTCTTCTACTTGCCTGTCTTGCGTACTGTGTGTGGTCATCATGAACAGATCATCAACCTTCTTTGGCAAGCTCCCTCTGAGGACAATCCAGGTTTCCCTTCCTGTCACTTTCTAGAAACTGTACCCAGAAAGGTAACAAATAGTGAGGGGGAACTGCCACTTTCATAGGTCTTGGAGAGGCTTAAACCAGCCCTGATGATTTCCTGTTGTAGTAGTTGTAATTGCTAAAAGAATTAGTTACATTTGTCTCATTGCATCTGATGTAATAGTTGTGGGTGGCTGGAGAATAAGGACATCCAACAGGAAGTAAGAAAATTACAAGTGCTTTCAACATTTTCCCTGTATGTTTTTTTTTTCTTTTTAAATTAAAGTTTTTAGACAAAAGTAGTCAAAAGTGTTTCTGTAGGCATGTCTGTGTTAATAACTTCTAAAATTTATTTTCCAAATCTAGATCATCGACAAGGAGATTAATCCCTTTGTGGACAAGTGGGAAGAAGAAGGACAGTTCCCAGCACATAAAGTATTTAAAATCCTGGGACAGGCAGGATTCCTTGGTGTGGATAAGCCAACAGGTAGGAAAGTGTATAACTCCTGAGTGTTGATGCTGATGGTGATAGACTCATTACATTATCTCAGGTCGCTTTTGCCCCAGATCAAAACATGGTTTGGAATTCAATGCAAAGTTTACTTATATTCCTCAGTCACAGGTGTGCTGGTTACCAGCTGTGCAAACACAGAAAATGTTAAAAACCTGTATGACTGTTATTTGAAAGTCAGCGAAATGAACATCACTTAAATTTTCAACATGCAATCTGTATAATGACTTTTCTTCTGGATCCGGACATACATGGAATAATTTCAGTCTTCATTAAAGAAACCACAGTTTGAAGGCATTGAAAGTGTTGTAAGATTTGTAAGATTTGGCCTGTTATACTTCCTTAACCTGTAACCTCTAGATCATTGTAATGTATTCTGTCTCGCCATTCAGAGGATGAGGTTTGTGTGAGTTTTAGACCTTTATATCCTAGACTGTCTTTAAAATGCACAATTCCAGCCCACAGAAGCATGTACAGAACAAGCAGCTGATGATACACACAGCAAGGACAGAGCAAGTTTCATGTGTACATATATATATTGGTGAGGAAAAAAGTCAAGAAGTCCAGAGGAACAGGAGGTATTTCTGCTCTTCAGCTAAAATACATATTCCCCTAGTTTTTTTGTTTGTATATGATGTAATATATACTTGTTTTCTTTTCAAATGATACTGTTACATGTTCCTGTCAGAATTCTCTGGGTTTTTTTCCCCCCATTTTCTTATTCATGGTTAAAAAGTTTAAAACAAAAGCAAGATTGCGTAGACAAAACTTTGGCAATTGTGGTGAATTCAGAGGAGCCCCAAGTGACAATGTTTGGACAGTTAACTGCAGATAATCATCTATATGGAGCAGCTCACACAACCTTAGCTATGCCACACCACATCATTATGTTGCTAAGGGACAGGGTTTGAACTGTGGAACAAATTATGTCTTTTTACCACTTACTTTCAGAGGAAATACTTCCTCTTGAAATGAACTTTCCTATTCTTACACATTCTGATGTGGAAGGTTTTTTCTCTAGCTGTTCAGCTGTTGGAGCTCACAGAACTGTTTAGCTGTGATTGTCTGACAAATCCAATTAGGTCTGAGCTGGTATTTTTTTACAAAAATGCTGACAGTTTGAGATTATACTTAAGATCTATTTAAAGGACAAATAGGATTACTGAGGGAGGGAGAAAACCACCTCTACCTTCTGTTGTAATTGTTTGATAGGCAGATTTGAAATCTGTCTCAGTGGGGTCTCCTTCACACTGCTAACATTCACGTTGGCTGTAATGGTGTGTTGCACTGCTGCCCGATTACAGCCCCGTCTCGTTGTTATATGTGTCTCAGGGCATGCAGAGGCCTCGGCTGGGGTAAGGAACCTCAGTGCTGAGCGTGCTGTCATAAAATACTGTGGAGGTGGGAACTTTGTATAACGCTCACAAAATAGCTAGGACAGGAACTAATGTGAGTGAAATCTAGTGAAGAAGGGACTTGCAGAGGCGAAGATGGGCACAGAAGGTTGCATGCTTTGACTATGCTTGTTATACTCATGATTAATAATATTTTAGCCTTGGCTTTGACACTTGTATCTAGCTGTTAATCTAATTTGTTGGGCCTCTGCAGCTGCATTTCATAAAAGCTGTAAAAAAACTGGATAAAATTCTCAGTGACACATGGTCCGTCTCAGTTCATCTTCTGGAGCAAGGTATTGTTGGGTACAGAAAATGCACCAACTCCCTGTAAGACGCTGCCTTTGCAGCATTCAGTTGTGCAACAGAATGTCACTGGATCCAGCTTTGCTCTGTAATGGTATAGTACCACCAGGCACATCCTGAAAGTGCTGAAGCTTTCTCGTGATGGTAAGTGAAAGAGTCAGGCGTGTAACAGCGCAGTCTCAACAGCAGGACTTTGGCAAAGCCTGAAATTCTTCATCCTTCTACAAAGTGCTTATACTTGCTGTGATTGTGATTAGTGTGTACTGGTAGTAATAATAAATTAAAAAAAAAAAACAACCACCTTTTTATACTTTGCTCAGCCACTTCTATTATTTAACTGCTGTGTGCAGAGGAAGAGAGATCTGAAGAGATTTGAGGAAGCCAAGAGCAGCCGCGAGTTTTGGGGGGATGTTGGGAGAGGGCTGGAGAAGAGAGGTTAATTGATTTGAGGAGAGCATTCAGGACGCGGAGCCATGCGAGTAACAACCTGCCCTACTTTCTCTTTCCAGCACAAACCAAAATTATAATTATCATTGTGTATGTATCATTGTATCCCTTCAAACCCAGATCATAAAGCATTCTGTGTAAAGAAGTCTAATTTTTTTGAGTGAATTCGCTTTAGTAGCAACTGCAATTTTGAAATAAAAGTTTTTCTGATTTTGTTTTCCAGGGTCATTCTTTTGAATACAGGTTTGGTGGTTTTTTTTTTTCCCTGTAGAATTAATTTTGTGAAGCTTTCTGATTGGGCAGAAACGGGTCACAAACTTGTTTTGCTTAGATAGAAGGAAACATCTGTTGGATTTCAGATTTGTTGAAACTGGACTTTTTCCTGTGTAAACACCGTTCCCTTTATGAACAATGAGCTGCTTAATGGGAGTCAGGTTTTCAAAAGAACGTGCCTTACATATGTCCCTTATCATTGGAAACTTTCTCTGTGTGGAGAACTGATTTGGGGCACTGTTTGCATTGCAAAGGCTCCATCAATTCCCACCATATGCAGTTGTGGGCTACAAATTTGTCGTGGTTTTTCCTGTATATTTTTTCACAGTTGTTTACGCTTGTAGTGAATATTGGCTGTAGTACAGTTGTTCAGGATGTTAGTTGGAGGGGCCATGTAAACACTGTGGTCAAGGCCCAGCCATGCACCTGTAATTGGAGAATCCTGAAGATGATCAGTGGATTTAACTTACTACGCTGTCTGGTCAGTCCTCTGCCAGAGAAGGATTTTTCTTTTTGAACCATTTCTCTGCGCTGGTAGTCTTTACATGACTCAAAAATAGTGCATACACTGGTTTTCCTTGGGAAAAAGTGTGTGGTGTTCTGTTATATTAGGAAATTCTTCTTACTAGTAAAATACATGCTGAAAAAGTGAACATTATTTATGCATAAAAAGTGTTTTTGCTCTATGCAAAATGTGTTTTACAGAATCACTCAGTTCAGCCTGAAGTATTTAGTTTGAGGGGAAAAAATACCCAACATCTCTATATACTTATTAAGTATAACTTCATTTATGTTTACTGTGTGTTTTTCCTCAAATTATAAAGTTTCTGGGATATTGAGGCACTAACAGTCCCGAAACTAAGAGAAGAAAATATTAGGGTAGGCAACAAAAATATTTTAAACAGTCTTGGTAGTTGGCCATTGTCTGTTTTGCTAAGGGAAGTGGGCAAGACATATTCCTCATATTCCTTTGAGTGTTTTATGTGCAGATTAGATGAGATACTGGAGTAAAGGCTGAAAGGATCTATGCGGTCATTTGTGATCTTATGGTTTATGAATCAAAGCCTTGGCTGTTGCTAAATTTTAGGGTGTGTTGCCAAAGACACAGGCTCAAAACGTACTGTTACGTGCCTGCGTATGCTGACGCAGATGATTAAAAGTTGTTTTTATCAGCTGATGCAAAAGCACAGGAATCCTGTAAAGGCTCAGGGAAAGCGAAGAAGGGGGGAGAGAAAGGTTTGTAAGAGGGCAGTGTCTGCTGGCCTGCATATTCATATAGCATCACTGTGAGACATGAGCGATAATGATGCCCGCTCTGGGTATTTCATTAGTGTTTTCACTGGCAGTCCTGTAGGAATATTTAGCAGAATGCAAGAATGCATTAGCATGTAGAAATAATTATGACAGGTATGTCCAAATAGTAGCCTTCATTTATTCCTGTCAAACACTTAGCAGTGCACTTGCAGAAATATGTTCTTACATGTATCAGTAAAGTCAGGAAACTGTGCGGTAGGACTTGTATGTGGATGGGAAAGTGTAGTTTTACACTATCTCCTTCCCCTACTGCTGGGATATGCGCTGGTTATGGGACTGGAGAAAGTAATAAGCAGTATGTTGTTACTCAAGCCAGATAAGCATCTGATGAAAAAAAACAGAACGGATGTTTCAAATGATTGATTGCACTGCAATTGCAAAATTATGTAATATCTTTCCTTAAGAAAGCCTGTTTATTCCAAGTGTCTGTGTGTTGAATGTGGGAATATAGATCTAGACCATCCTCTAAGGTTAACTTTGTTACTTTCTTCACAAGTATACGTTTTTCTGGTAAGATGAGACCTCATGAGAGTTTGGTAGTGGAGAGTCACTTGAAAAGAGTGTGTGGGGTTCTTTCTCTTTCTTTTTTTCTTTTTCCCTTTCTGTAATACTAAGTCTTATTATTATATGGAATGAGCAAAAGAAAGACCTGGGAGGAGCAGTGGATTCTGTCACTAGAAAGGGACTTGGTAGTTCAGGTGAAACAGAGTTTTATGGCCTCTAAGAGAGTAATTGAAACAAACCTTTTCAGGTGTATCTGTGGAAGCTAAAAGGTATATATTTGTCAGAAGAGAATTCATTTGCCCCAAACCATTTCTGTATGGCAGGAATGGACCAGCTGCAATGCTTGTGCTTGGTTTAGTAGATTTAAGCATAGCCAGCTGAACTAATTGCTTGATCTCTTTCTCGCTTACAAAGGAGTGCAGTCGTAGTTAGTTAATAATAGTTGCGCTCTGTAAGTTTGAGAGAGAAGCTGTTGTGCCACGTTTTCAGGTACCAATGAGCCGGTAAATCAGCACTCTGAAATGTTTACCAGCTATGAGATATACCTGGTTTGCAATCAAGAAATAATCTCGATAAGCCCCTAAAAAACAATAGGCCAAAATTAATCACTGCTTTATTTGAATGAAATTGATGACAATGTTAGTAATGGATGGCAGTGGTTTGGAGGCCTTGATCAGATAAGTATAAGAAATTTCAGGTACTTATCTGACCTCCTTAACTTGGTGGATTGGATTGAAATCTCAGGAAAACAGGTTTTTGTACATTTAGATACAAGTTCTGTGTGGGTGAGACTTTTTTTCCCCTTTCCTCTTGTGAAATGCTGACAATTCAAGTCCCATCTAGCATCTTGCAAGTGCAGGATGAAATGCAATTGAAAGTGGTAAGGGGGAGACAGTTTGTTTGCTGCACTTCACAGATCATCAGATATTTCTGATCAGACAAGGAAATGAGCGCTTGAGTTCATCTTTGGTTTTTCTTGACTCTGCACATGACTTGGGAACACAAATGCTTCATTCTTTGTGGCTGGTTAGGAAGTGCAGCAGTACCTCTGGGAATAGCTTGTACAGCTATCAACAGCAGTTTTGTAGAAACATCCATTCTTTGTTTTATCCTCCCGTTCCCATGCTTCTGAAGGTCTCTGTATGTAACTTTGGTTTCAATTTCATAGAATCATTAAGGTTGGAAAGGACCTCTAAGATCATCGAGTCCAACCGTCAACCCAACACCACCATGCCCACTAAACCATGTCCCTAAGCGCCTCATCTACCCATCTTTTAAATACCTCCAGGGATGGTGACTCAACCACTTCCCTGGGCAGCAACTGCAATTTTGAAATAAAAGTTTTTCTGATTTTGTTTTCCAGGGTCATTCTTTTGAATACAGGTTTGGTGGTTTTTTTTTTTCCCTGTAGAATTAATTTTGAAGCTTTCTGATTGGGCAGAAACGGGTCACAAACTTGTTTTGCTTAGATAGAAGGAAACATCTGTTGGATTTCAGATTTGTTGAAACTGGACTTTTTCCTGTGTAAACACCGTTCCCTTTATGAACAATGTGCTGCTTAATGGGAGTCAGGTTTTCAAAAGAACGTGCCTTACATATGTCCCTTATCATTGGAAACTTTCTCTTGGAGCACTGTTTGCATTGCAAAGGCTCCATCAATTCCCACCATATGCAGTTGTGGGCTACAAATTTGTCGTGGTTTTTCCTGTATATTTTTTCACAGTTGTTTACGCTTGTAGTGAATATTGGCTGTAGTACAGTTGTTCAGGATGTTAGTTGGAGGGGCCATGTAAACACTGTGGTCAAGGCCCAGCCATGCACCTGTAATTGGAGAATCCTGAAGATGATCAGTGGATTTAACTTACTACGCTGTCTGGTCAGTCCTCTGCCAGAGAAGGATTTTTCTTTTTGAACCATTTCTCTGCGCTGGTAGTCTTTACATGACTCAAAAATAGTGCATACACTGGTTTTCCTTGGGAAAAAGTGTGTGGTGTTCTGTTATATTAGGAAATTCTTCTTACTAGTAAAATACATGCTGAAAAAGTGAACATTATTTATGCATAAAAAGTGTTTTTGCTCTATGCAAAATGTGTTTTACAGAATCACTCAGTTCAGCCTGAAGTATTTAGTTTGAGGGGAAAAAATACCCAACATCTCTATATACTTATTAAGTATAACTTCATTTATGTTTACTGTGTGTTTTTCCTCAAATTATAAAGTTTCTGGGATATTGAGGCACTAACAGTCCCGAAACTAAGAGAAGAAAATATTAGGGTAGGCAACAAAAATATTTTAAACAGTCTTGGTAGTTGGCCATTGTCTGTTTTGCTAAGGGAAGCGGGCAAGACATATTCCTCATATTCCTTTGAGTGTTTTATGTGCAGATTAGATGAGATACTGGAGTAAAGGCTGAAAGGATCTATGCGGTCATTTGTGATCTTATGGTTTATGAATCAAAGCCTTGGCTGTTGCTAAATTTTAGGGTGTGTTGCCAAAGACACAGGCTCAAAACGTACTGTTACGTGCCTGCGTATGCTGACGCAGATGATTAAAAGTTGTTTTTATCAGCTGATGCAAAAGCACAGGAATCCTGTAAAGGCTCAGGGAAAGCGAAGAAGGGGGGAGAGAAAGGTTTGTAAGAGGGCAGTGTCTGCTGGCCTGCATATTCATATAGCATCACTGTGAGACATGAGCGATAATGATGCCCGCTCTGGGTATTTCATTAGTGTTTTCACTGGCAGTCCTGTAGGAATATTTAGCAGAATGCAAGAATGCATTAGCATGTAGAAATAATTATGACAGGTATGTCCAAATAGTAGCCTTCATTTATTCCTGTCAAACACTTAGCAGTGCACTTGCAGAAATATGTTCTTAAATATATCAGTAAAGTCAGGAAACTGTGCGGTAGGACTTGTATGTGGATGGGAAAGTGTAGTTTTACACTATCTCCTTCCCCTACTGCTGGGATATGCGCTGGTTATGGGACTGGAGAAAGTAATAAGCAGTATGTTGTTACTCAAGCCAGATAAGCATCTGATGAAAAAAAACAGAACGGATGTTTCAAATGATTGATTGCACTGCAATTGCAAAATTATGTAATATCTTTCCTTAAGAAAGCCTGTTTATTCCAAGTGTCTGTGTGTTGAATGTGGGAATATAGATCTAGACCATCCTCTAAGGTTAACTTTGTTACTTTCTTCACAAGTATACGTTTTTCTGGTAAGATGAGACCTCATGAGAGTTTGGTAGTGGAGAGTCACTTGAAAAGAGTGTGTGGGGTTCTTTCTCTTTCTTTTTTTCTTTTTCCCTTTCTGTAATACTAAGTCTTATTATTATATGGAATGAGCAAAAGAAAGACCTGGGAGGAGCAGTGGATTCTGTCACTAGAAAGGGACTTGGTAGTTCAGGTGAAACAGAGTTTTATGGCCTCTAAGAGAGTAATTGAAACAAACCTTTTCAGGTGTATCTGTGGAAGCTAAAAGGTATATATTTGTCAGAAGAGAATTCATTTGCCCCAAACCATTTCTGTATGGCAGGAATGGACCAGCTGCAATGCTTGTGCTTGGTTTAGTAGATTTAAGCATAGCCAGCTGAACTAATTGCTTGATCTCTTTCTCGCTTACAAAGGAGTGCAGTTGTAGTTAGTTAATAATAGTTGCGCTCTGTAAGTTTGAGAGAGAAGCTGTTGTGCCACGTTTTCAGGTACCAATGAGCCGGTAAATCAGCACTCTGAAATGTTTACCAGCTATGAGATATACCTGGTTTGCAATCAAGAAATAATCTCGATAAGCCCCTAAAAAACAATAGGCCAAAATTAATCACTGCTTTATTTGAATGAAATTGATGACAATGTTAGTAATGGATGGCAGTGGTTTGGAGGCCTTGATCAGATAAGTATAAGAAATTTCAGGTACTTATCTGACCTCCTTAACTTGGTGGATTGGATTGAAATCTCAGGAAAACAGGTTTTTGTACATTTAGATACAAGTTCTGTGTGGGTGAGACTTTTTTTCCCCTTTCCTCTTGTGAAATGCTGACAATTCAAGTCCCATCTAGCATCTTGCAAGTGCAGGATGAAATGCAATTGAAAGTGGTAAGGGGGAGACAGTTTGTTTGCTGCACTTCACAGATCATCAGATATTTCTGATCAGACAAGGAAATGAGCGCTTGAGTTCATCTTTGGTTTTTCTTGACTCTGCACATGACTTGGGAACACAAATGCTTCATTCTTTGTGGCTGGTTAGGAAGTGCAGCAGTACCTCTGGGAATAGCTTGTACAGCTATCAACAGCAGTTTTGTAGAAACATCCATTCTTTGTTTTATCCTTGTGTGGGGCGTTCTTGGTTTTGTTTTCCTCCCGTTCCCATGCTTCTGAAGGTCTCTGTATGTAACTTTGGTTTCAATTTCATAGAATCATTAAGGTTGGAAAGGACCTCTAAGATCATCGAGTCCAACCGTCAACCCAACACCACCATGCCCACTAAACCATGTCCCTAAGCGCCTCATCTACCCATCTTTTAAATACCTCCAGGGATGGTGACTCAACCACTTCCCTGGGCAGCCTGTTCCAATGTTTAACCACTCTTTCAGTAAAGAATTTTTTCCTCATATCCAATCTAAACCTCCCCTGGCGCAACTTGAGGCCATTTCCTCTCGTCCTATCGCTTGTTACTTGGGAGAGTTTTCCTTCAGTTTTGTAGAAAATTGTTGGGTTTGGGGGTTTTTGAAAAGGCAAATCTGCTAAAAATCTGCTGTTCTTAATTTTATAACTGTGAATAGGAAAAGAGTGCACACTAAAGAGAGCAGCTGAGTAGATTAAAGAAATATGAAATATTATAACACCTGAAAAGAATACAGGGGTTGAGACATTATCAAGTAGGACATACTGTTTGGGAGTTTCCATTAGAGGAGTTGAGTTTATCCTTTACTTCTGTGGTTCGAATGGCAAGACTCTCTTGACAAAGTGTGGGCCAATGAATGAGCTTATACTAAAATACCTTTGGTATTATAAGTCTCTCTAATTTACACATAACTGTCTTTTCCCAGTCTCAAAAGTTTGATGCTAGATTCTTGACATCTGTCATATACCCAGATGGCATAATCGGAAAGCTTTCTGAAAGGTATAAATGCACCTTTTATGCTTTGAGACATGTCAGTACACCGAGTGTGGTGAGCGTGGGAAAACTATCTTTGTGAAACGTAGGCTTGATTCGCTTTTACCCACTCACTTTTGCATTATTAACTGCCAGGAGTAAAGATTGATTTCTTTCTTGGGGCTGAAATGGAGAAAAATATTGTGAAACAGTAATTCTGAGGTTGACATGGAAAATCTCTGAAGAGCTGTTGATTTGTTAACGCTTGCAGATCCTATAGGTCAATAACCAAACCACAAACTGAATGACATCTGGCTTGAAGAGAGGATTAACAAGATTGCAGTAAAACTGCGTTGTTCCTAAGTGTTTCTATCCCCAACATTTGAGCAAGATAAGAAGCTGGTGTCCAGGCTGTGCAAACCTGAACATGTGTAGCTGAATAAGAAGAAATGAAATGGAAAAAAAAAAAAAGAAATGTGTTTAGTTTTGGTTCTCCTAGTCTGATCTAACATTTCTAATCCCTAGTGACCCATTTCATGCAAAATCATAAGCATCATTAATAATCCAATCCCCGGAGTTTTTGTGTAAGTCCTTAGTCACTGCAGTGTCTGTAAGGAAGTTCAGAGGTCCCCGTACCAGTGAAGTGCCTTTTCATACAAGTGAAAAACAGGTCTTGGCAATATCTTTCTCCCTTTCTGACAGGTGGCTAACATTGCAGCCGCCTTTGTGAATCTTGTCGTTACCCTTGCAACACAACTGTAGGGCATCCCCCGCTGTAAACTGAACTCCTGGCGATAGAGCTAATCCTTTTTGGCATTTATCCCAGAAAGGAGGACAGGCAAAGGCATGGACCCAGTATTTGTGAATCTGCGTGTGACAGGCAACTTGCTTACAGGATCAGTAATGCACACAACGCTTAATAACTTTGTATGCTACACGGCAGTAGAAAAAGATGTCAGGGAAGGATAGCAATATAAGGAATTTAGCTTCTTGGGGCTTAATACCTAAATAAGATTAGAGCTGGCCATTTGTGGCTTTCTTGTTTGATGGACTGGAACAAGGGAGTTTTGAGGTAAAGATGCAGAGAACTGAAATTGCAGCGTTTTTAATCATGCTGTACTGTGTGGAATAGATACCACCATTTCACAACAAACCTGGAAGTTAACCACATCTAGTTATGTGACATGGGGCTCATGTTTATACTGCTTTTAGGTTTACTTTGATTTCATTGTTTACCCTGATGTGATACTGGTACGCACTTCGGAGACTGCATGATATCCTCTAGTAAGTGAAGTAGGAAGTGGAAAAAGTTGGTTTTATTCCGAAATACTTCTAAAGTCTATTAAACTGGTCTAAGAAATATTTGGAGCCTACACTCTAGTGTGTTGGCACAACCATGTTGAAAGTCTTTTATAGGCTTAGTCTAAATAATGCACTGATTTGTAGATTTGTGATCAGTCCAAACAATCAATCCATGTGCCCTCAGTTTCTCAGTTGATTAGTAAATGTTAAAAACATGTGAATTGTTTTTGAAGTGAAGATACGTTGGAGGCAGGAGTGAGTGATGCTTTAAAACTTCAAAACTTGTTCTTTTGACTGGACGATCTGACCAGTGCAAGACAACTGTCCGGCTCATTTGTGGGGAGGCAAGCAGGTATTTGGTGCCATCACAACTTGAATTGCATTATTTACTGTGTGCTTTGCAACTCTGAAGATTATGTAAATTCTCAAGTCGGGTGTGCAAACTGAGCTGGAGGCTCAGGTGTGTGCGACTGCTCCGTCCAGATGTAATGCATACCCATATGGAAAAGTAGTATTTTGTCCTGCATAGTACTTTATAGCGATAAACATGATTGTATATACATTATAAATGTATATATATAGAGGAGTGAAGTATGTTTCATTTTATACATATATTTGTGTATATATAGAGAAGGAATTTTTGATGATTTTTGTTCTTTTAAACCTCTATAAAACTTTAAAGAAAGAAATATTCATCTAGTCAGTTTGGCCAAATTCTGCCCAGTTGTTTGGTTTTAACGTATTTCAAAGGCCTGTCCCCATTTTCTGTGCAAAGTTCAACTCATATTTCAAATCTTACTCTTTAAAATAACATCGCTGTAGCCCAGTGCTGAGATACCATAAGCACTACTCAGGAGCCTTGCTGCAGTAGGGAGGTTTCTGCAGTGAAGGATTCGCTGCTTCTTCTGATAATAATTGCCACTGCTGCGGTTTGCTGGTGGGAAAGCTGCTTTGAGGTGCTTAGAGGTATATGCCTCAAATGTCTGCATATTTGGAAACCCGCCCCCAGATTTTGAGTCATTAAGAGATTCGCGTTAGTGCCCCTGCATGTGTGGTTCCCTTGAGCAGAGGACAGCCATCAGTTTGTGACCCAGCCATGAAGCTCGGTCTGGGGAGCATCATGCCTCCCGCTGCACCTTCCTGACCCCAAAGCTTTGGTGGTCACAGACTGCTTGTCCTGGTTGTCTTTTAGGGCACTTCACTCTTCAGCTGAACAGGCTTCTTTTGGGACTCTTGCTGTTTCATTCACAGGGATAAACAAAAGTGATAAATGTAATAATTTAAGTGCTTAAGAATGTATGGGCTGATTATTCACAGATACTCACCAGTTCTGATCAGCTTTTTTTATTCTTTCCCGGATTCATTTTTTTCATCATTTTTTATTCTCTCCAGGGGAATTGTGTCACATTGTGCCTCCGTTGGATGAAAAAGGAGCTGTAAATTAGTGTTCAAAACCACACCACTGTGATTGTTATCCGTACCATCTCCCTATAGCCTCAGCCAGCCATACATACATACAGCAGAGGAGAAGTGTGGGTTCTGCTTCTCCTGCGCTGCTGTTACAAGAAGCAGTGTCCCGTTCCCCAGCATAGCTCTGAAATTTGTTGGAAATTACTCAGTTCCATAACGTTTCCCAGGAGCTGAGGGGTTCAGCGATGCCTCGGGGCTGGCAGTCTCCCAGGGGGTGGCTAGGCTGAGCTGTGCCTGGAGCTTGGACCTACCAGAAGGAAGTTGTCTGTCTGTCTGACCTACAGGTTTTCTGTCCCAGCCAGTGCTCAGGTTTCTTGCCTGACATATAATCTTATTTAATATGGAGTCTTCTGTGCACCACTAAATGAGTAATCATTATTTTGGCTTATTTTCACACGAATAAGGATTATTTATGGGTCAGAGAGTTTTTACAATTAGGTTCATCTCCCTGTTCCTAGAAACCATAAATGGTCTGCCAAGCAGACCACTTCTCAGCAAAGCACTTAGCATATATGCTTAAATGTTGTGCTTTAAGAAAATAAGATTTGAGAGTGCCCTTTGCTAAAAGAAGAAATAAATCTAGAATGCAAGTTTATCCAGTCTTTTTAGAACTACCATAAAATAAATGTTTGGACGACTTCTCATGGACAGCATATTCCTGGCAGGTGACAGAGTCAACTAGAAAAGCTGGTGCTCCTTGGCCTGTCAGCTACTCCTCAAACCTTTGACCACACACCACAAGATACCTTTAGCCCTTTTATTTCAATGGATGCTTAAATGCGTTAAATGTCTGATCTTATTGCTTTGGTTCCTGAGGGACATGGCTGTGAACTTGTTGCCTCTTGATATCAGGTACTCACACTTCAGCTGTTTTTTCTGATGTAATCTATGTCCAAGGAAAACAATACAAATGTTGCTTCCTACAAACTGTAATCCAATATAGAGAGGACATTGATAAGATACGATGAATTGATAGCTATTTTTCTTAGGAAATTATTTGATTTGTGCTCAAGTTTTTCAGATTTTCCTTTTTTTGTGTACCTCATAGGACCAAAAAAAACCACAAGCAAATGTGCCTTTTTGAAGCTGCTGAGGGATTGGTTTGTTTGGTTTGGGGTTTTCTTTCTTTATTTATTTATTTGGGGTTTTTTGGTTTGGTTTTTTTAAGGCCTGCTTAGGTAAGATGCTCTCTCTGCAGACTAGCATCAACAGGCTGGAAGTTTAATGTAGTAGTCTTAGTGGGTTTTGTTTATTTGGTGTCCTGCATGTTTTAAAAGAATGGTGCAGAGATCATCTTTAAATGTGCACAGTTAACGTTCAGGGCAAACTGGATCAGGTGTCACTGCAGTCTTCCTGGGGAGTGGGTGCACAGTGCAATGTAAAAACGAAGGATGGGAAAATATTATAACCCCAGGGCTCTGTACAGTACCAGTCTTTAGGGGCGGAAGGAGCACTGAGCAGGACTGGTGGATTAGGTGTGCCGGGCAGAGTTTGTTGTGGTCCTGCCTCTGCGGTGTGGTGCCAGTGAAATCTGAGTAGCTGTCTCAGTTATTTTGCAGCTGACCTTGTTGACGGGGACCTTGGGAGGAGACACGGCAGAAGTTTGTTGGGGCAGAGGTTGGGGAGTGGGCATGGGATAACGTGTTTCAGGAGGAAACAGGGAAGAAGCCACAAGACGGCGTGAAGATTTAACACTTTTATTCCAGGTGTGTTTGGTTTTGTGCAGTCATTTCAAAGTCATGATCATCTGGAGGCAATACAGCTTCACCTTGTTTGAAGAGAAGAAAACAAAAAATAGAAAAAGTGCGTGTCAGCTAAAAAAAAAAATCATGAAAAGGAAGGCTGAATTAAAACTTTTTTTTTTATTATTCTCCTTCTGTACACTCGAGAAACCCTTTAAATTCCTTAATCTTCTAGGTTTTTTTCAGTAACATAAAGAGCTTGGAGCCTTTTTGGAATGCAGAGAGTTGTTAAAAAGTATCTGTTTAAGTATTTGAAATGCTGGCCAACTGTGAAGGACAATGTGATAAGGAAAATGTTCTTCTAAACACCAGAATTGTACATACACTGAAATTTAATACCACTTTTCTGTTTTACAGAATCAGCTTTGAAATCAGACTTTAGTGTCAGGTTTTTCTTGTTTTGTTTTGTTTTGTTTTGTTTCTCAAGCAGATGCATGGGAGACCGTTTGGGACAGACAAAGTATTTCTTGCAGGACAGTGGTATTTCCTGAAGAACATGCCTGTTTGTTACCTTTCTGCCTTTCCTGGGGTAGCCTAGAAGAGCTGGTTTCTCAGTCATCTCTAGTGCAATAGCTATTGTTTCCCATAAGACCACAAACCCACTCTGTGGTTTTGTCTGCTCTGGGAAATGTCTTCAGTGCTGGGAAGCAGGAGCCAGGAACACAGCATGGCTCTGGCGGAGGGCAGGGACTCTTTTTGCGAAGGACCTTTGCAACACCCCAACCTATGTATGTGTACTTTCCTTGAGCCTGTGAAGCTGGCAGAAAATGGGCGTTTGCCCAGAACCTCAAGCATTTACAAATTAGCTTCACTTATACAGCTGAATGGGGAAACAAAGGGCAGAATTAATGGAAAATTTCCTTGAATGAGTATCACAGGGGCAGGTATTTGAGTTTTTTATGGCATCATTAAATGGTTTAAAAATCTGTGAAAGTGACTTTAGTCAGCATTTCTTCTGCTTCCTATTCTGTACATCAGAGGAAATGAATGAGACTGTTATGCCCACCCTTGCTTTATTATTCAAGAACTGGTATCTCTTGGCAGAGTGGAAGATCAGTGAGTAATAAGCCTGCTGAAAGGAATTTTTTTTTTTTCTTTCTACGTCATCCCGCAGAAATCACAAAGAGCAAAGTTTAATAGGAATCCAGAGCTATTACATACTTTTATAGATGGTGGGACCATCCACAGTTACTTCAGGAAGAGTAGTTGTGTTTCTGATCATCAGCTACTCACGTACTCAGCTGGTGGATATGCCATTTCACAGCTTTTTATACTCTGTGGCCTCTACTGGTTCACTAATACCTCCCTGAATAGCAGCACATCTAGCACTGTTCGGTGTGCTGGGGTCTAAGTCTGGCATGGGTAAAGTAGCAAGTAGGTGGATTGCAGCTTTAGTCCCAGCAAGAGGTTGTAGTTTTATGCCAGAAATCTGGACTTTATGTCATGATGTTAGTAACCCTCTGGGCTGAGATGTGGTATAGGATGTTGGTCACGTCAACCTGCTTGAGAGCAGAGTTCAGCCTTTGGTTATAGCAGACGCTGCTCAAGGGTGGTTTGTGCTCCTCTGGATGGAGTTTAGTGCTTCACTGAGATACAAGGTGCAGCCCTGGTGCTTCTGTTGGACCACTACCAGCGTGGGTACCACTGTGTAGTTGGGGAGGATGGCACATGGCCCTGAAGAGCTCTGGAGGAAGGACCAATTTTCTTGACTGAAACATTTCTCTCTACCTGTTGACACATGGGGAGCTGTGCAGCTGCAGGACTATGATAGAAAGAGCTGAGTGCTCTTACCCACTTGAGAGCTATGTGGAGAGCCCCATCGGAGGCTGGGCTCACGTGGACAGCCCTTCAGAGCCCTCTCCATATGCTGGTGGAGCACCAGAGGGAAGATGACACTAGGCTGCAGCCAGCTGGTCCAAAGCAGCTAGGGGTTCAGATGGAGCATGGCAGAGCCAGGGCTCATGTGGAAAGAAAATAATCTCCTGGGGAACTACTTCTAGCAGGAGAAGATTTGCTCCAGGCTCAGTTTTGCCAGGAATGAAAAGCTCAAGTAATTAAAAAAAAAATACCACAATGGATATTTTAGCTTTTCAGGATCTTCCCCCAGCCCAAGAGAGGAAGCTTTTAATCTTTGCACTTCCTTCCTTCTTCATATATTATAATGGTTATGATCACATTTTTTACAGGTCATTACTATCCATATTTTTTTTTCTAAACCTTACCAGTTGTTTTCAGCCACTTCTGTCTACTTGTGTTTTTCCACTGAGCCTCTTATCTCTCTCTTCTTGCATTTTTTCCCCCTCTTAAGAGTATTCAGGTGGGTCCTCGCGTTACTTCTCTAACAACTGCTATTTGCTCTTCTTTTTTAACTCACTTTGGAAGCACTGAGGGTAATAAAAATATTTTGCAAAAAACTAATTAAATTCTGGGTGTAAGGGGGGTAAAAATAATCTTTTATGGTCAGATATTCTTGGCGTTACTAAAGAACTTAAGGTCCTGAAGGCTAAGAAAATTGAGGCTTTTTTTATCTTGCTGTGGATTTACTCTTCAAAGCCAGTGCCATTTAAGAGAAATTTAGACAGATGGACTTTGCTTTGTGGGGAAAGCTTATTAAAGATTAAATTGCATATTTTTTCCTCGAGCTAGTAACATGCTGTGTTTCCTTTACCTGGTCTTTTGTTTGTTCTTGCTCAATAACCTTTTCAGGAGTTTTATTTTGGAAGACAAATAGAGTCTCTTACTCCTTTGGCATTCTAATAGGGATTTGCTTTCCAAGTCTCTCTTCCCATAGCTGAGCAGTTCAGGCTAAACCCTGGTATTGTGGAAGTCCATGCTTACAAACCAAAACAAAAAAACCCTCTGAATCCCTTTTACTAGCTTTTTGGGCTTTGTTTGTTTTAGGTAGACTACTGAGAGGTTTTTCCCCTTCCGAGGGAAGCAGCACGGGAGCAATTTGCTCTTCTGTAGCTGATGGAAAGAAGCTGTTCGCTGAGCTTGTCACTCACAGCGAGTCAGGAAATTCTTTCCAGTGTATCCAGATGCTTCCTCTGCACAAGGCTGGTGTCATACTTGGCATGTGATTTAAAAAAAAAAAAAAAATCACACTCAGACTGCTTTTTATTTTGCATTTAGCCAGGTCCTTTGGCACCGTGGAGGGAGGATAGCCTTGCTGGTTGGACAGTGTCACTGTGCTTGGGGTTGTTTAGAAGAACAAAAAGGAACCATGTAAAATGCAATTACTTTTTTTAGCTGTTGAAAGCCTCCTTTGGCTTTCTTCTCCATGTCACCTGTATGTTATTCTCCTTGAAGTAATAGATTAATTCCTATTCTGCACGTGTCAGGTTCTGCATTGCTAAAAAAGTAGTTATGGCAGCTGATGCTTGTAGCAGTGCTGCATTTCAAAGAGGGAGGAGATGATGTTGGCATCTTTGCACTCTGTGGGGGATTTTAGCTGACCACAATACATCCTCTGACCCCTTTGTAGATTGTATTGTTCTCTTTACATGCCTCTGCATGGGAAAAGTTGTGTAAACCGTATGTCCTGGTTTGTGCTTGTAAAACCTGTGGGCTGGTGGACCTGTAAAAGAAAGTATGATGCATTTGCTACCTCTGGACAGGTCTTTCCCAGTCACCATGCTAATGAGACGTCTGGATAAACCAGATTCTCTCAAGAGTAAAAGCAGTTTCCTACGCTTTCTCCTTATCTCCTTCCAAACACAGTGTTCAGAATCCCATCCTCTGTCTCTGCCCAAGTCGTAGCTGGATGTCATCAAGTCCCACAGTCCCAGAGGAGGATGTGGAGAGAGGAGGAAACAAATACCAGGAGTAAAATTCTTTAGGTAGGAATCATTTCAACAGGAAATGTTCTGCTCCTTTTGGCAAACTTGATTTGTAACTATTTTCAAGATGCTAATTTTATTTTTATTCTAGTTTTGCATTTATTTCTTGCTACTGAGAATCCAGTTTCTTCTCTCCTAGAAGAGAGATGTGTATTTTGGTCTTTGAAAACTTTGTCTCTATTACGGATCATCAACTTCGAGTCACCAGCAGATCTTTAATGTACAAAAAAGGTGTTATGAGTTCTGCTGGGTGGTACTTTTAAAACTGAAGGAACCCTCAGTTTTGGAGATGCCCACTCAACATGCTTGTGCAAACCAATGTGCACAAGAATTGATCTGGCCCATAGACTCACTGCACTGTGTAACACCTAAGCAAATCCAGGGATTTCAGAGTTGCACCTGTCTGGGATAGATCAGAATCTGGCCATTGCACAGTTTGTATGGTGCTGCCCGCTAAATTAGGGAAAGGAGGGAAAATGCCAGTTTTCTGTTTGGAAACGAGAAATAGAATGGAACAAAATGAATCAGGCTTTCTCTGAGGGTATTTTTCAAGCAGTTTAGTTTTTATGTGTCTGAAACATAAAACATGTAAATGTAGAGAATTCCAAAATCTTCCAACTCTGATCTTGCTAAAGATTTAACAGGTTTTAATTGCTCCCAGGTATAAGGTCAGTGACTTTAAAACAATCTAAGATGCCAAAACTAAAAATATGAGATTATTAACATTGGAGATCTTTACCATTGCAGTGCCCATTATCTAGATCTATAGCATGGTGTGGTTTCTGCAAGGAAAAATGTGGAGCAAAGTGGGGAGGGTGGAGAGGGGGGACATGCTATGTTGTAGCTTGTGCCTGCGTGATGGGGAATCAGGAGATAGCATCAGGTCTTCTATCCTAGTTTCGAGCTGTCTGGGGCTCATGCAGAGTACTGCGGATGCGGCTGCCCTGTATGGCTTTAAAATGTTTTGCCTGGATTTGGGTAGATTTGTGTTTGTCCCTTGGCGTGGATCATCTTCCACTGATGGATTTAGTGAGGAGAAACTTGATAGAGAGTGTGTACGTTGATATGGCTGGTAGTTTGGGGGGGGTGAACCTGCCCCCTTGCCTGCCACTCCAGTGAGCACTGCAACAAGCTCATCTGTAATGAAAGATGGAGAAAACCTCCAGCAGAAACTTGTGGTGTCCCGATGTGGAGATGGAGCAGCACATGTGAAGGGTGGTGATCTCTGACACTAGAACATACCCTTTGCTGTCTTTTGAATGAAAACACTAATAGTGCTTAAAGGGAAAAATGAGTTGATATGTTAAAATAATTTGCCCTTCCTTTCAGTATTTTATTGATTCAATGGGTAGTAGTGAACTGTATTCTGTAAATGCCTCCACATGCTGAATGATCTCATTTTCCATGTGGGAGTACTGAATAAACTTCAGAACACAAAAGATTGCATGAAAAGGTGGCGTTAATTATACAAAATTACCATCAGAAGTCAGATTATTATACAGAACATTCTTTTTGACATTGTGAAACAGCTTTTAATTTAATATTAAGTTTAATCTGACAACACTCAGAAATAACCACAAAGCTCTGCAGTTTAATTTCTGGCAAAGGAGTATCCTGAAAGGTAGTTATTGAAGCATACTAACAGGTTTTTTGGGGAAAAGGAATTTAAATATAAGTTCTGCTGAATAATAATGAAGAAGGGCTTAATTGAAATCAGTAATTTTTAGTTATAACATAGCTCCGTGAGAAAAGGTGAAATGGAACAATACCCAAATTCTTCTCAGAGTCCCAAATATCTACTAGCTGTGAAGTAGTTAACGTCATGGACATGGAAATGTAAACATAAAAGTTTTTGGGGAAAAAAAAGGGTTGACATTTAGTTGATGTATTGTTTAAAAATAAAGAGGAAAATTAATACAGCAAATAAGAGGAGAAATCAAAACAATGTAGATAGCAGGAACCGCTTTGTCTGGGACCACAGTTGCAAAATGCGCAGTAAAGCAAACACTGGTGAGGTAAGGCTCCTGTTTTGCATTATCCCTGGCTTTGGAGCTGCACAAGCCCTTACATGATTCCCTTTTATCTCTATTTATGCCAGAGAAATACTGGCTTATTTTAAAAGACAAAAAATCCCCAAGAGCTACGCTTGCAGAGTTACAAAAAAATTGAAACTCTCATATGGTCGTAATTATTATTTTGCTTGTGTCTGGAGGCCATCACTGTAAGCAGGGCCCATGACGCTGGGTGGGTGGTAGATGTCCCCACGGAGCTTGTAGCTGGCCTGAGCCAGCTGCCAGGAGGAGGCTTCACAGCTGGAAGCTGAAATTCAGAGGTGGCAAAGGCAGTCTGGAGCAGAGCCAGAAACTGGACCCTAATTTTAGGAGGCTGGGTAGCTGTGATGACCATGGGAGATGGGCAATTCCTGATCTGGATGGTTTGTGTTTGCTTTCGGAAGATCTTGGGAGAATTACTGTAGTCCAAGACTTGAAAGACCCCAGCAGATGAACCATGCAGAGAAGTGCTTACCTGCAGCATCTCCTTACATACCCGCTCAGCTTCCCCTCTCCCTCCCCATTTTTGTCTGTGATGTTTTTCAGTCAAGTTATTTTTGTTGTGAGTGGTTAATTTCAGAAGTATGGGGAATGTTTTTAAAACATTAAAAAACCTTCTTGCTGCTCAGACAGCAGGCTGTGAAATCACTTGGC
The DNA here is from genome assembly GCF_000699105.1 of Pygoscelis adeliae. Lineage (NCBI taxonomy): Eukaryota > Metazoa > Chordata > Aves > Sphenisciformes > Spheniscidae > Pygoscelis > Pygoscelis adeliae. The sequence goes on along the minus strand of NW_008825410.1, from coordinate 1,637,426 downwards.
GGGGGTGTTTTTATTTCAGCTGACCTTGGAGAATCTGAAGGATACCACAAATGCAGTTTTAATGGTCAGCTGCAATTTTACTCATAAGTAACAAATTGCAACCAATCAAAGCATCATTTAGGGCGAAAAATAGCTCAACGATATGAAGTCATTCTAAAGTGCAGGGCCAGATGAAAATACCCATGTTCAACATAGGCTTTGACCTCGTCGTGTTTGTGAAGATGGGCAATAAAAAGCAGAATCAAAGCATTGCTTTATTTTTTGTGTGAGATGCGCATCACAACCTGCTCTGCAAAGGACACAAACTCGAGGGGTTATAGTTAAGCTCGTTTTCAAGACGATACTCTGTGAAGACTGTATGTCAGCGTTGTATCTTGTTCTTGCAGCAGTGCTTTAAACACTCAGGCTGCTGGCTGAGACTCTCAGATAATGGAATATAGCATCCCTGTTGCTTACCTGGGCCTTTTTATCTGTTTAGGGCCGAATATCACCTTCGTTTAAATAACCTCTGTGCAAGATAAACTTTCAAAGGCCTGAGTGTTGCTTACTGTCTTTTTCCTATTGAACATCAATGAGAGTTGGGCACGTACTTGCAATTCTAGCTTTTTTGAAAATTGAGCTCATGATGAGAAAAAGGAAGTGATGTGATGAATATTATGCTTCCTCTTTATTTACTTCCTTAGCACATCTTTCCTTGTTGGTTTCTAACAAAGCCTTCAAGCTGCCTTGAACCACATAACCAGATCAGTCAGTCTGCCCTGAGTGTTTAACTGCTGCAGCTCTTTCCTCTCTCCCAGAACAGTTACGCTGGCACAATGCAGAGTAAGAGGAAGACAGGTGGCAAGTCCTGCTCGCAGTGATTTTAAAGGCAGCATCCTCACTGACTTTAATAAGCCCTGGATTAAAGGGCAGGAAAACATCTCTGCAACTTCTCTGTAACCGAGGGAAGCTCCCTGAACCACCTGTGGATGTGCCAGCTCTGGGGATGGGCAAATATCACCATACCCCCTTTCTTATCGAGAACAGCTTTTAAAGTCGGGCAGAGGTTTACCTGTGATGAAATAGGACTGATGCTACCTGGGCTGCAGCGGTGGTCGTTGGGAGGGAGCAGGGCACTGAAAGCTGTTGTTATGAAGCTGTGGTGTGTTTTAGCTTGATTTCCGGGAAAAAAAAAAAAAAAAGGCTCTTATGTTATTAAGTGCTTAGTTTCCTTTAATACTTCTGGATGTTACCAAGGTTAGCCAGCATAATTCGAGGTCCCAAAGGTAACTGGGTCCTGCGTGTCTGAGAAAGTCATTAATGGGTGAGAGGAGTGAGACAGGAATGAATGTCACCAAGGAAAGAAACACGGTGGTGTGTGAGCTGAAGTCGTCCGCTCTCTTGGCCTGATACCTGTCTTGCCTCCTCCCTTGACACCAGCTCAGGCACCTTCGCATGGAGCTGCTTACCCCGTGCGCTGCCTCTTGCCTGGCCGCTGTCTGAGGGCCTGGAGGGGGCAGCTGGTAGTGCAGAGCCCTGAGGAGCACAGGACAGTGGGAGCAGAGCACCTGGAGCTCTGCTTTTCGGACAGGATTTCTCTTGATGTGATGGCAAAAGATACCACAGTCTAATTCTTCTTCCTTTGCTGGGTCGCCAGGCAGAGTAATGATCATCGCTGATGCCATAAATATTTATGGAAATAAAATTTCCATCCCATCTTCCGCTTTCACTGATGTTGTTTATCCTCACTGTTTCTCTGCTTATTGTCAAATTACCCATCTGATTCATTTTTCATCATATATACTTCTCACTCTACGCTTGTGGGCTACTGTAGCATTGCATATATTCAGGTTATTGTGAGAAGAATTATTGTGCTATTTTTGGAGGAATGCTTTTTTACTATATATTGTGCATGATGGTAATAGAGTGTTTCTGTATTGCTTTGAGATGGTATGTTACTATTGTCAAGTGTTTGGGGATTTTTTTTTTCTACATTAGTTACACAGCAATAAAGCTTTTTTGATATTTTAGAAAATGTTTCACTGATTTTTTTTTTCCCCTAAGGAAATCTTTATAAAGCCATTTTCAGTAGCTGTGCTTTACATATTCATACATTTATACATATTTGTGCATTGGGAGTGGGGCACGAATAAAACCTCTCCTGATGCTTACTTCCACTTATTGCTTCAATATTTAATTAGCATGGCTTAGCTGCTGTAATTCTCAGTGAGTTTTTAAAAGATTTAATTTGAAACTAATTGGACTAATGCACTGACTATTAATTACCCAGACCTGCAGATGTAGGAATGGTAGGAAATCGGTCTCTGTGAAGACACTGGATGTAGTTCTAGGTCAAGACTAAAGCTCAGGTGTGGCTGAGTAGACTTAGGGAAATCTCTCCAGCTTTCTCTCTACCCCTTTTTGTCATCTGTAGAGGGGGAAGAGGTGAGTGGCATAACAGCCTTGATGCTGTGCTTGGCATTTGTCCTACATGCAGAACCAAGTAAGCCCTAAGCAGTGGTCTTCAGTCACGTTGTCCATAACGTGAACAATCGTGGCAAGACATGTTGCTGGCATGCGTATGTGCATACACTTTGTATAGACACGTGTCTTATTATACATGTGTGTATGTATACATGCATGTTAAGACACATCATAGAATCATAGAATGTTTCAAGTTGGAAGGGACCCATAAGGATCATGGAGCCCAACTCCCTGCCCCTCGCAGGACTACCTAAAACTACACCATGTGACTAAGAGTGTCATCCAGACGTACATATATTTTCTAGGCTTTAAAGAAGTATTAATGAACAATTTTTATTTTGCCATGAATTTTAAAGGGTGAAACAATTGTGTTGCTTGTGGAACATCATCTTTTTTCTGAGGCCCTTTCCTGATTGGGTTTACAGGTATGAGTGATCTGTAGGGGAAGCCTTATTTCTTACAGGGTCAGGGTGCTTTTTCTTTGGCTAGTAGACATACTTCTAGTTGGAGATGCTTGTCTTGTTAATCAGCAAGTGACATTTCAGTGAAGTATTACAAACTCTTAAGTTTCGCGTTCTCACTATGGGGTAGATGGACATTACTGTAAATTTGCAGTAAATGTGTCATATTGAAGTCTGAGAACTTGCCAGTTCGATTCAAGTGAGGAAGCTTGCTTATGCTTCATAACTCTTGCAGTTTTGTGTAAGCATTTCTTAAGCAATCACAATTGATCATGAAGAGCATAGACCTGAGTCTCCTTGTTAGGTCAGAAACAATGTGAAGTGGAGGCTCAGATCTCTCAGTTTTAGAAGAACAAAAAGTAAAATTGTGAATGTTTTTGTTTGGGTTTTTTTTTTTTACATTTTCCAAAACAATGCTGTCCATTTTTTCTGCTGATAACTTGATTCTCGCCTGTGTCGTTAGTCCCAGGTCTTATATCTTACTGAGTGTTCTCAGACGTGACTTGTTAGCAGTGGATTTGCAGGCACGGAAGCATTGCTGCAGTGTGCTGTGCAAATCCCACCCGGCTAGCCATTCTTCCACATACCTACAACCCTGCCAGGCAGCAAAAAGTATGGATGGCAGAGCAGAGAGCCTGCTGTCTGAGAAACTGCTCCACTGCTGTGGGGTCTGGTCACGTAGTGATATGGGGATTAGGCTTTTCTGTGCATCGTTTTGTTAGAATGGCAGCATGAACCCACCTTCCGTCCAATTAAAAACCATACAGTAGTAACTACGTTCAGAAAACATTAGCAAGACTTTTCTCCGAGTTTACAACTGTTCCTGGTGTGGTGGCAACATGTATTTCCAAATGAACTGCTATTTGGAGGGGTGCCCTGCATTTCGGAGACCTTCAGCTGCTGTAAATCGCAGCGACACAGTGTGAGGGGGTTGTTCTTCACACTGACATCAAAACTATGGCTGCTTTCACATTGGTCTCCCAACCTCCCATCTCAGGAGGGAATGAAGGAAGCAGAGCTGTCTCCTGAAATATGTAGGAGATCAAGTGTAGCTATTTTCATGTTTCTTGGAGGAGCTGGAGGCTGAACGACTTGAGTCTGTAGTAGGAAGAGTGACTGCCGTTTCTGTCACCCTTCATATTTAGAAAAAGGAACAGTAAGATTGCCTGCTTGCAGTAAAATTGGTTATTGGACCTCCATGCATCAGCTGCTCCAAATCCTAAGTAGCAATTGAGGATATTTGTAAGTGAGGTGTCTTTTAGTCAATTATCTGTAGTTAATGCAGTATACATTATTGACAAAAAGCTGTGTTTTATTTGATTAAGAGCTTAGAAAGAGCTTAGAGCCCTTTTCCTGGCATGTGCCATGTCTAGTGGCAATAAAAAGAACTTAGATCTGTTTTCAGCTCAGTCAGCTTAATTTCTTATACTGCTCTTGTTTTTCCCAAATAAAAAATACTGAAAAATGACCTTATTTTTTTTACATGCTGCCAGAGACAAGTTTATATATATTTTTTTTATAGCCTTATTTGATCTGTGATCTTGATTTCAACCTTTTTCTATAAAACATCTTTCCATCAGCAAGAGAAACATTTTTGAAAGCTGTTTGTGTTTGACTGTTGGGATAACTTTGCTTTGGTGCTGGACTGCTTCTGCCAGGAAAAGACCGAAGTTCAGTAAGTCGCACCAAACTGCTTCCTGCTGTCAGAAGTTTGGAGTTACCCTTTATGTAAGTGCAAGCAGAATTTGATCCCCTCTTTATTTTAAGAAGTTGATTTCTGTTTTCTCTTTGCTACAAGGCTGCTTTCTGCATCTGTTTACCACACGTTGCAAAGGTCATCATCGTAATTACTAGTGAAAGCTCAAAAAAGAGGGAATCAACCTTTTCTCTTTTTCAGCAAATTTTCATCTACAACTCTTTGCCCAAACCCAAAATTAACTGCATATTTTACCAACACTGAGACAGATCTGGAACGGGAGCTCTTAGCTGGGCATGTCTTGGCCTGAAAGTTTTTGGCAAACTAATGAGTTCAGGGAAGAAATGAAGCAAGCTCAAATGGTTGATTTGTAGGAGCAATTAAAGAGCTCAGTAGTTGAGCTAGGGAGTGATTAAAGGCGTGTGATTACAATGTGTGTGTCAGACATAAACAAGGAAAGGACGAGCTGTTTAGGACAGTGGAAGAAAAGGAGAAATATAGCCTGAAAAACTGCCAGCAAATAAAACGGTGAGATTATCACTTATCACCAAAAGTTGGAAACCTTACTGCTGGAGACATAGCAGTTGTATTAAATGGGCAGGAGAAGATATGCAGCTGGGACTCGCTCTTCTGGAACTCATGGGATTCTTTAATTTCTTTGATTCTTTAATTCTGATTTAGTGGCAAGCAGGTGACTGCTTGAGCATGTCATCTGACTTCAGGCTTAATATGGGTAAATAAAACGGTGAGATTATCACTTATCACCAAAAGTTGGAAACCTTACTGCTGGAGACATAGCAGTTGTATTAAATGGGCAGGAGAAGATATGCAGCTGGGACTCTTCTGGAACTCATGGGATTCTTTAATTTCTTTGATTCTTTAATTCTGATTTAGTGGCAAGCAGGTGACTGCTTGAGCATGTCATCTGACTTCAGGCTTAATATGGGTAATTAAGTTCCATGCAGTAATCAGCTGATCAAATGCAGTACTTGTGGATAAATTAGAGAAGTAGGTTTCAGCCTGTGGCCTATGGGTCGCTGCAGATTACTTCCACAAAACGTTAATGAGGACAGCAAACTTGTCAGTTGGCTCAAACATTTACTGTAAAAAATTATGTCCTTGAAGGAGGGGAAAAAAACCCAACAAAACAAAGGAAAGCAGTAAAGGTATTGCATATATCTGCATATGCTTTAAAAGACATAAGATTTTAATTTTTGTAGAGGAATGGTCAGTGCACTATTTGGCAAGATTGTTATAGCAGTTAGCTATACTCACTGATGAAAATCTGTGTCTTGTTTCAAGACCTAATTTTGCGATTTTCAGCGTCTGGCCGTTGGATCATGTATTACCTACCTTCTCCTGGATCATTACTTTGGTCATGGAGTCAAGGTAACAGCAGGGAGACCAAAAACTACCATAGAGGTATCAAAAAGTAACATACCAATCTAAGTTTGCTAACAAATATTTGAAGGGGTAACATCTCCAGCAGATTTCAGGCCAGATCAGCTAGCATCTTTCATTGTTGGAGTCAGGTAACCTCATACTATGTGCTCCGGATAACGTGACAGAAACATGCTTGTGCCCGATCCAGGCTGAATTTTTACTGTGATGGAGCTGCTAAAGCACTGGCCTAATATCAGTGACTGGGGAGTCCTGGCTTCTACCAATCTTCAGTGGTGCAGCTATATATGATGCTTTCTGTGTTACGATGCTATCTAATTTTATATGATTTTTTTTTTCAGATTTTTTTTAAACACATTTCGCTTAAATTAATTCTCTACATGTATTTTTTTTCCATTAAACTCAGGAAATGCTTTAAAGATTTTTGCATTTGAAATAATAATGAAATAACAGTGCAGTGAGTCATTTCAAATGTAATTTTCATAACTTAGTGTAGGAATGTCAGTAAGTCAAGATAAAAACAGAGGAGGTCTTATGGTCAATATTAATACTTAACATATTTCATATATAAGTGGGAATTCCAGAAAGGAATATTTTTATTTATATATAGACTACTTTTACATTTAATATTTCTGTAGAGTTACTTGGCTTTATTTCTCATGTCCTCAAGTCTTTATTGTTTAATCATCAGTAAGAGCATCTTTATAGATAAAATACAGATATAAATAAGTCTCTTTTCAGTGAACAGTGTCGCAGTATGAATAATGAAAAGGGAATCGGGTTGGTATTGACAACAGGCAGTTTGTCTTCAGAATCTTCATAAATTTGTTCAGAGAAAGTGTTTATTAAACAATTTCAAATACACGTTTATAAGTTTGTTTTCTATTAGCTAACAGGCAGAAAGACCATCCATTTTTGACTGCAAATTATTTGCTATGAACATTTCAATCACATATATAATTCTCAGTAGTGAATTCTCTTGTGAATTTTTTTTAATTTTTTTTTTATTTTCTTGAAAGTTTTGCTGTTTCTGTGAAAAGAAACCTGGCTCACGGTATCATTGAAAGTAGTGAAAAATGTGAAGTCATTTATCATGGAACTAATGAGGAAATAATCTCAGCTGTAAACAGAAAAAGATAAACAAGAAAAACATCAGTTTTCAGTTTTCTTGTTACTCCCTTTAGACAGCTTGTTAAGTCACATTGAAGTTAGTATATGCAATGGAAAGTCTTTTAAAGTAAATTTTGTGGAACAAACCACCAAAATCGGTGTGATTTTGTTAATGTCTTTTGCTATTCTGTCATCTAAAAGACCCAAGTAGGGTATTAAACAGACAAATCTGAAACTTCCTATATAGAGTTTGGGTATGGGACAAGAGGTTTTTCATATACATCTAGTTTGATTTTGCATTATTCAGACAGTCCTACTGTTGTGGTTAGTGACACTCATTAAAGAGTGTGTAGCATGGCTATTAGCATTAGAAAAAGGGAGTTTTTAAGTGGAAGCGTACCTTCTTGCCACAAAGGTGCTTTGAAAGCTGATGTAAATATTACAAGTTCATTTAAAAAAAAAAGTATCCTTCTAAGAATTAAAAGTAGGGACCCACTGTGTTGTGCAGGGAGACAGAGTAACCACTGAAGTATACTGTAGTGTAATTTAAACCAATCTGCCACTTTTTAGTACCAGTTATTTCCTAACTCTTTCCGTTGCATGCAGGCAGTTGTGACTGTGTGGCTGAGGGATGGGGAAACAGGCAGAGGCAAATTATGCTTAGGCCAAAATAATAGCAGTGCTGCTGACAGCAGGATGGTGTGCCGGTCACCACTGCTGCAGGAGCCAAAAATTCTACTCCTGCTGACTTCTGCTTGCAGAAGGGGCAGTGGTTCATACTTACTTAGGGATAATCTGTTATCTCCAAACCAGTCTTCACGGTGGGATGAGGAAAATGACAGTCCCAGCTGGTAAAAGTCCCAAATCTGTGTTTGGGGTGGCAGTCCCTGCAGGGCTGCGTGCCCTCACACTGTGGTTAGGTTTGTCCTGTGTCTGCCCATTTCCATGGAGGCCGCTCTTATACCAGACAAGGTTATGGGATGGCAATAAAAAAGCTTAATCTATTAAAGCATGCAACTAGATGCCTGGCTGCAAATTTGGAAATGCAGAAAATATTTTTATTTTTCTAAATTCTGGATTTAACTTAGCAAGAAGATCTCAGTGGTGTCCATATCACCACTCTGGACAGTGGACACTGGCAACTTCTTCTCTCCACACGAGGGCTGGTTTGCTCTGGAGGCCTCCAGCTTACATCTTGCCCTGATGGTGTTCGAGGAGTGCCTCCGAGTTACTCCAAGCGGTGGACCTGGGTTGTGTTTCTCCAGGGTCTCCACCTGCCTGTCAAGCAGCCTGCTCTTACTGTTTGCTTTTACCAAGAGGAATCTCCAGTTAAGAGTGCATACCAAGCTGGTTGTGAGGATTCATATTTCCTTCCACCCCTTGCTTCATTGAATTAGGTTTAAAAATAAAATACTTAAACTTCCTTCTCCTTTGTTTTGTGCAATGGAGAACATCACTCTCCCCATCTGTCTGCCTTCCTTCCCCACGCACTTCCCTGAAATTACTCCTGTGTTGTGTTCCTTAATTCCACTCTTCCCAGCTTCAGGCTTTTTTTCTCCTTTGACTTCTTCAAGATTGTGGCAAAATCCCGTAATTTGTGTATCAAGAGACTTGCTCATTATACCTCTGTTAGGTATCTTGCAGCATCTACTTTGCCATAGAGACCATAAACAACACAATATTAAATTGCAGGCAACGCATCTTTTTCTAAATTACTTTGTCCTTCCACGCCATCCTGTTAACATGCCTTTTACCAGTTTTGTGGATCCTGCTGTCATCATTAAGGGAAAGAACTTTTTGTCTTTTTATTAAGTAGTAAGACATTTTAAAAGAAAGTCCATGGTATAATACCACAGCTTTGTTGCCTCCTTGCCCATTTATTTTCAAGGCATACAAAATGCTTCTGTGCTTATGCAAGGAGATGAGAAAATGAAGGTAGATGGGTGGGTAAATGAGGGATAAGAGGTACAGGTGTTTGTCCCCTCTCTTTCATGATGTTTTCTTTTGAAAGACCTGATAGCAGGTAGTGCCCTGTTATCTCCAAAGTGAAACCTGACCATCAAGAAATGGGGACAGCAGTGAGGCAGTGTGGGGAGATGAGGGCTTTTTGCTCAGCGATTGGCAGAGCACACCACTGTGGCTGTTGTTGACCGCAGTTGAGAAACTTAGCTAGAGGTCAGATTAAAAAAAAAAGAAAGAAAAAAAGAAAAAGTGGGTCAACAGGAAAACATTAGGGATAATGAAATTCCAATATGATTAGTTTTTATATAACCTTGTTGTCGCACATTCTCCATTGCTGGCAGGCTAAACAGAGAGGTCTCCTGATCCGTCTGTAAAATCTGTACGAATTTGTTTTGTTTTTTTTCCATCTTTTCTGTGCTTGTAATCAACAAAACAATCGGATCAGTAGTGCCCATTCATCTCTCTAGGATATTCCGGAAGCATCCTGAATGTGGCAAAAAATAAGATAAAACTTCACTAGCGTAAGGAACAGGGTGGGTGATGCATGGTGCCCAAAGCTGGGTTTACGCTGGTGAAGACCTTTCAACAAGGGAGAAATTAGAAAGCGGTTTCATCCCAGGTCAGGATGGGAAACACAAACCAGAGGACAGGATTTGTCTGAAGACTAATCCTAGCTCTGGAAAGTCAGCATGGGAAGACACACTGAGAGATGGAAAACAACTGGAAGAAAACTAAAAATCATATAAAGATGTGTTGTTTGATTTATCCATACTCGTCTTCGAATAAGAGTAACCAGTTTCTGAAAGCTCTTCATTCAAATATAATAAAGTTTGGTAGGTTTTTTTCTATTTTGCTCAAAGTTATTTAGCCTTAAGACTAATTTTTCTGGAAGCTGACAGGCTGCACACAGCTTTTCAACTTGCAGGGCTGGATTAAACAGGACTCCGACAGCACTAACCATTCCAACACAAAATCACGAGCAAGCCAAATCTTGCAGAGTGAATTGCAATTAAATTGTAAGTGGGAGACATTTTCTAGTGGTAAAACATTAGCCAGGGTAACCTCAGTCTGCAGCAGCAGAGCTCCCAAACACAGGACTTTCCCTAAAATGGAAATAGGTTGGGGTTTCTTTCGTGGTTGGTTTTCTTTTTTTTCCTCTTCATGGCAATACTTCTAACATGAAAGAAGAATCTGTGCAATAAGGAGATGTATCTGATTCTTTTGTGTAAACCGCCTTAAAATGCAGAAAATAGTGACTTGGTTTGGTTTGAAAGTATTACTGCTAAGGTCTGTGTTTTAGCATGCTGTTTAGGTGAGTTTGTATTTGGTGCATTTTTCATGTCTTGCTTTAATTAATCACTCTCAGTTTAGTCCATACTTTATCAGTGCTACTCTAAAATTTAGAAAACGGCATTAGCCACAGTCACAATGTGAGAAGGATTTCAAACAAGAAAAGACTCTTCACCAGTACTTGGTGTTGTAAGAAAACTAGAAAATCTGTAGCTCAGTCATTACAGTTACCATGTTTACATACACGTGCGCAAAATAAACGAGCCAGGTTTTTTTCCTTTGTTTCTGGGATGGGTGTGGTTTGTTGGGGTTTTTTTTGAGGAAGAAGATACACATTGATTCATGTTTGACTTGTTTTATGTCCCTTGACTTGAATGGTGAGGCTGTAGCCTAGGAGATGCTGTGATCTTTTCCAGATAGAAAAACTTATTTCTCTCCCCCCCCTTTTTTTTTCTTTTTCCTTTTAATGGAAAGAGAATTTCAGCTTTACATTTGAGGAATAGTTCATGGGACTTTTCATTGTTTCAGTGAAGGATAGCATGGTCTTAAACCTTATTGCTAATTTTGAGGCCATTCAGTATTCAATGAACAATGTTTTTGTTCTTTCCTCAACTATTTTAAACATAGAGTGAGAGTTGAGCATAAATTGGTGTCTTTGGTGTGGGCTTTCTCATTCTTCATGGTTCAGTATAATGATGTAGTTGGGAGAAAGGAGGCACAGTCACTGCTGCTTTGCTCGTTGTTAATTTAGAGTTGCCAGATTCGCTCAATTTGGGACTACCTAATGCTGAGAGATGCTATAAACTGGCTTTTCCTTAAGGATATTGAGTTAGCAAATAGTTGTAGTCCTTAAAAGAAGGAGAGAAAACATAATAATGCAGCACTGAAAGGATAGGCAGTATGCGCAACGTTGTGAAGCTTATGAGTTTTAATACATTTATTATAATTTCATGTGAGACTTTGCAGAAGCTTCAGAACAGGGCACTGATTAAAATCTGTGGCTGCTTATATATCACTTCGCTTCTTTTGCATCTAGCTCTGGACTTTGATCATGCTAACGCTGCTGAAAAAGCTGCATCACAAACTTGAACAACTGATCTGGCTCTTGGGCAGTTTCTGAAGACAGTCTGGAGTCCGTGTGGGATGCAGAGACATTGAACTTGCTATGTTTTTCCGTGGGTGTGAGATACAAGCTTTGTACTGGAAATGCATCTTTAAGCCAGAGCCGTTCCAGGGCAGACATCTGCTCATCTGCTGCCTCTGCTGAGCAATGTGGAAAGCCTGCAGCACCTCAACCAGGCAAACTCCAGAGGTCTAGCAGCGATGGGCTCCTCGTGTAGTTCGGAGGGATGATCCCTGCATGCCCAGCCACCTCCTGTGTCATCCACTGCCAGCAAATGAGCAAACAAGTTCAGCCCAGCACCTATTTAGGGTGTCTGAAATACTGGAAAGCTTATCAGCCAACTCTTTGGAGATCTGGCTTAAGAGTAACAGGAAGGTGGTGGAAAATACTTATCTCTCTGAACAGAAGGAGTGTCTAGGAGACTGTGGGAAAACAAAGGATGCATCAGCAGCCTTAGTGGAGTGGCTACACAGTGAGCCATCTACCCATGATAAAAGGTGCCTATGGCAATGAAATCCTGTTCACTTCCCTTTCTTACAGCCCTGTGCTACTGAGCAGGGTCTCGTGGCCACAGAAGCCTGTTGTGTTACAGCTGGATGGGGATGGAGGCACATGAAAATCAGGCAAATATTTTTGTGACTATTGGATATGTTTCTAAAAGAGTGCCTTTTATGAGATGGAAAGGAATGTAACTCTCAAAACACATGCCAAAAAGCCTTAATATATTAACATAATTTTATAATTGTGTGTTCTGTTTCTGGAGATTCTTACACCTACGCACCAATAAATTGACTGGGATTTTCTTTTTTTATTTTGGATGTTTCAGTTACTCATTTAGAAATAGTACACACAACACCATAATAAATCCCTGGTATCTGATGGATGGTTGCCAAGCCTATCGTTTTTAAAATTGTTGGCGATTAGATGGATCTAATGGAAAGTACATAGTACAAGACCAACTTAAAAAAAATAGTAATAATATGTAGTTTTGACAAGTGCTTTTTCCTTCATGAAAAATCTACTGTTCCCTCACCCATTCTCCCCAGTCCCCTCTACTTGTAGGTGTGTGGGAGAAATGGGGGAAGCATGATGGCTCTGGAACATTTGTCTCCTCGGGAGGTGGAGAGGACTCCAGCCTCACTGGTATTTTTCTTCTGATTTGAAAGAAAGGTATGTTATTGGCTAGATTATTGAGCCATGAAGATAATAACTCAGGTATTTGGCAGTACTTCTAAGATTATTTTTCAAACATCTCCTGGAATAATTTCCTAATTTCTGGGAAGAAGGATTTCCCCATCTCCACCCCCAAATATATGAACTTGTTTTACTGCTTTTATTTTCAAATGTGAATATTTAAATCTCAGTTTCAGAGCCATCCTGTAAGTATGAATATATACAATATATATGTTGATTTAATATACTTTCCCTTTCAGAATTACTCAGCATATGCAATAAAATTTAATACCTTTGCAAATTTACTGTGTGACCACATATTCAAGGTATTCATTTCCCGAAGAATACATTTATTGCTATGTAGCTCTAGTATGATAGTTTAAGAACAAGAATTTAGGATATAATTTCTTGTATAGCTACTTATAAAAAAGCAAATGATTGAGATGAATAGCCAGCCTCTGACTTTCTTGGAGCTCCTGAGGGGTAGCTGAATGCATGAATGTCCCTGCTCGTGTTCTGGAATGGTTTGTAAATAGCAGAGATAGTATTCACGATCCAGAGAGGTCTGACTTTAGCTGCAAGTGTTTATACAGTCAGTACTGCAAATGTACTTTTACTATAGACTTAAACTTGCTATGGCTAAATATGTCTTCTGTTTCTGTTGTAAAAAATAACAGTTAACCTGTATAATAAAAGGGTAGTTATACTACTGGGTGCATGAACGCTTAGGGTCATTAGTTATAATTCAGGTAGGACTGGGAGTCAGGGGAGGTGGAAAGGGTTTTCTGGGGGGTTTCGTGGTTTTTTTTCTTAACTCATCTCACTCTTCAACGGATACCTTTAATGATGTCATTGTTCCCTTTTGTCCTAGGTTATTCTCCATGTATGTTACAGACCTCATTGTGTCAGTCAGATAATTGTGTATTAGGCAGTTTGATGTGGTTTTTAGTTGTAAACTGTATTATAATTTTATCTGCTCTGCAGCCAGGTGCTGTCATTCCGCCTTGGAATAACTTGCTTTTCACGGTTTTCAGTGCTGATTTGTTACTGATTTCAGAACCAAATCAATAAGAAGAAACAGATAACCCGATAAATTATAATTTCCTGGAGCATAGCACGGGGGATGATGAAATGCTCACTGAAATAATATAATATTTTGAGTAGACAGTTCTTTTGAAGAAAACAGTCTTGGACAGGGAATTTGCCTTCTGGCATGCTTTGCACTATACTGCAAATCCTTTCGTTTGTGGCCAGTACGACATATAAGGCACACCTTCCAACTTCAATGTAAATAAAAATAGTGATGTAGCATTATTTTACATTGGAGATTGCAGTTCAGATTAGAATTGTGTTGTGTTAGCTTTTTTTACAGAGAGGGGTAATCTGTTTTATGATACGGTGTGGTTGACAAATCTGAAGGGCAAGGATGCACACAAAATCGTAGGCAAAAATGAGAACTAAACCAGGTATTGTCAGCTCTAGAATAGTGCTTAAAGTGTTTGTTCACACTCCTTAAACCAAATAGAAGTTATCAATGAAATGTTTTTTCCATTAAAATTATCAAGAATAGAGAAAGCATGAGAACATGTCAGTTTTACTGAAATGTCTGTTTTGTTGGAGAAAAGTAAGGGGAAATGCATTGTTTTGGCATTGTGTGAAAAATCTTCAATTTTCATTGCAGAAGGGTGTTTTATTGTGACATTTCCTTTGTATGTCTTTTGGAAAAAAACCCAAACAAGCCTGACAGAAGAATGCAATTTCGTGTCATAAAAGTATTCAGATTTTTGCATTTTTATTTGACTTTTTTTCCCAGTTTGAGATCAAACTTTGACCCTTCCTGGAAAACAGAAAATTTGGGTTTTGTCTTAAACAGCTAACCACACTCTATTGTTCAGAAATAGGGATGCTCTTTTATTGCTTTGCTTTTGCTAACTCAAAGTAGTTTCGAAACCAATCAAATTTCACAAACAATCACAAAACATAGAAGATGCTCTCCTTCGGTCTCTGTTGCACTTGAGAAGTGAAATATTTGGAGATGCTCCAGCAGGACAACAGGCTGTCCCGCGGGGCAAGGGCTTGGGAGTTGCTGGGGACGAGGAGCTGCCCATGGTGGTCCCAGCCCTGCCCATGCTGATGTCTGCATCAGCCTGCGGATGCAGACGTTGCCAGCTGAAGAGTCTTTTGCCTGTTAATCCTTACAAACAAGGAAATTACTTAATGACAGAGGGGTGTGCTTCTAGCTGCGGCATTAGTTGATAGATGTCTCTTCAATAATTTGTTCACTGTGACCGTGGTAAGAATATGTTGATCTGCAATGTGACAGGTATTTTGGGATGGCATGGCATGTTTTTTTCAGTATCTGGCACAGTTTCTCGAGGACGTAAGGGGTCAGCCACTGGAAAATAATTTGGTCCTGTAAGCCTGTGCTGATCAGAAATTCCTGTGCAAGCCTCCTGTGGTGTGTTTCTGTTCAGAGTTTTGTGCTACTGAACTAAAACCCCTGTGCTAGCCAGGCTAGCTCCAGAGCACATCCAAAGTCATTTAATTATTCACGGCACACATTCTGAAATAGTTTTTTCTGGAATTTAATCAAAACCAGCATTTGTCAAATTTCTCCCCCTGTGCCCGCAATTTTAATTCTCAGTTTATAACTCTGTTTGGAGATTGCAAGTTTTGGAACTTGTGGTCTACTAAAATTTGTGCCTTTGGGTGTGACATCTTGAGCTAAGCGGCTAAAGTTGTCCATGTCAGACAAATCTGGATTTCCAACAAGCTATTTATCAGCTTGGACTGGAATAAAAGATCTTGTAGGAAAGAAAGTTAAACACAGCTTTCAGCTGAAAAATAGTCAGCCTTTGTATAAATCTTAGTGTAGAATTTTTAATAAGTAGCAAATGTAATAAATCTGTTTAATCCCTGAATCACGTAGTATTGCTTTTCAGTTTAATTATTTATTTATGTGGAATTCAGAAGAGCCAGAATGAGCTCTGGATCTTTTGAATACTGACTTTATATCCTGATGCCTTTAAGAAATGAAAGTAATTAGTCTGCTTTTTGCTCATAGGGTTTGCTACAAAACTGAGTACAATTTCTTCTGATTTCAGATTTTGACCCCTTTTCATCCAGCTTTTAAAAAATCCTTACAAACGTACATACTTGCATTCAGTCCTGTTACTCATTTTTTTCTCTGTTGTGCTTAAACTGGAGAATGTTCTTTGGTCTCTCCCTGTTACCTATTGATAAGTCTATTCCCATTTTCTTTCCCTGTTCACCTACGGGATGTTGAATGTCTGTACATTACTGTAGATTCCTTATAGTATCTATTTGTGTATTCACACTTCAGATCCTGTTGGAGGAAAATTTGCCATGATGCAGAGTAACATGAACTTTTCATAGTAGTTTGTGGTAGTTCACGTGAGAGGAAAAGTCCTGAATAGGAGCACCAGCAGCACATAAAGATGATGTACCTGCTTCATTATTGTACAGGTGTGAGATTAATTGATTTATTACCTGTTCAAAATGAATGAGCACATTTAAAAGAAGCTAGCTGAGCAGCTGTGCAGTTGTTTTCTTGGGAGGAAGAGCACATTTTACATGGGGCTGACAGATGCCTTCATCGAGTCCGAAGGCAGATTTCGGTGCCTCTGAGGGCTGATTTACAGTGGTGTCAGCAGGACTCCAGTGGACACACATCGTGTCGAAGGATGTTGATGCAACGTTTGCCTGTTCGTCAGAAGGGTGGCAACCTTCAAGCTGGAGAGAAGCAGTGTTCCCTGCTGGATAAGGCTGACTCAGACAATTAAACTGAGCATCCACAAGCAAAGTTTAAAGCAGGTGAATGTGCAACAGGTTGTAGGAATGTATATGTTTAATGTATGTAAGGAGGTTGACAGTTGTTGCTGATTGACTGACCTCAAGCAGCAGGGAGGTTGCAGAGGTAATATTCTTGAAACCTAGGCTATGGTCTGTTTATGAGCTTGCCCAAAGAGAAACCTCGTGAGAAGTAGCATGGCTTTGCCACTGAAGCTCAGGAGGTGTGATATTCAGCCTATACACTTCTTGATTTCATTTTTCCATGTGGTTTTTTTCTTGTTTTTCTTGTTTTCTTCATGCTGTGACACTTAGTTTGACTAGCGTTAAATATCAAATGTACAATAATTGAGAGCTGCACTTTTTAACCTTAAAGAAAAAAAATTGTAGGATGGTTTAACTAGGCTTCTGTGGGATTGATGTTGGGTCAGAGCTGACAGGGAAAAATAATCTCAGTTTAAAAGCAGGCAGAAGGCGACTGAGGAATCTCTGACCAGTGATTGCATAAAGTTTTTCTCTGAGTTGGAGCTGATGCAATAGCTAGTGCTTGGGACTGTGTGCAATCTTGGATTTTCTTTTTTCTTTCTTTTTTTTAGGCTACTGCGTCTTTTTACACTGTTAATGTTTCTTGTGTTGCCATGTGGACATTTTATTCTATTGTACTGTGCAGTTTAGCTTTTCCTTCCCGGTAACATTGTTTGTATACAATTTTGGGGGGTTGTGTGACTTTGTTGTTGTTGTTGTTGGGGTTTTTTTGTTTTTTGTTTAAGAGGTCTGATGTCCTTCTGAGTTTGAAGATTTATGCAGATGTGATTGCTGACTCAGATGGCAATTGGTGACACTGTATAACCATTTAGAAAATAAAGAAAACTTACAAATTTGTGAGGGAGGTTTTTGGAAGTCAAGAGGGTAACAAGTGCAGCTGTTGTCAACCAGTGATTTAGAATATACTGCTCTGGCTTTCTAAAGCAGTGTCCTACACAGCTTTTGAATCCTCTTTAAATGTGTCCATGCTGCCTCCCAGCTAGGAGCAGGTCTGTGTGGTGCATTTGTCTGCTCAGTGGCAGGCGCTGCCGAGTTACTACTTGGCGTTTTGTGTTGTTTTTATAGGGGATTTTTTTATCCTTACACTGTGGGGGAAGTTTCTCCTGTATTTTCCAGTGTAGCTCTGTCTTAATCTAAAATGGTGCTAGACAGATCCGATCGCCTTACTCATCTCAGTAAATTTTGTTTCTGAAGCAGCAACTGTGATGACTTCTATAGCAATGAGTATTGCAGGAACACACAATTTGCGCTGTTAATTGTTCAGGGATTGTACTTATGCCGCTAACTGTATATGTCTGAAAAGGAATGAGCTGCCAATCCGTATTTTTCCCTTTCCAAAGAATTCTGGATCCCAAGAGTAATATTACTGAGTAAAACTTCGGTTAACAGAGAGGTCCTTATCTGCCTTGGGTTTTTTGGATGAACTAGTGAGTATCTGTGAGAGATCAAGTACTGCATGTGGTGGTGATCTTTCCAGGATCAACCAAACACAAATATAAAGCACTACAATTCGTCCTACTTTGGGACAAACTGAGGGAATTTGATCCATCTGGCTAAGGTAATCTGTTAAGGGGAACTCTGCATCTGGTACAAGGGGTTTTTGTTTCTTTTTTGGTTTGTGGTTGGGGTTTTTTTTGTGTGAGGTTTGGGTTTTTTTTTTTTGTGAACTGATCCAGGTGAAATAGCCAAAAAATATGTGTTCATCTCAACACGGCTGAAGAGGATGCACAGAGTTTCTCTTACATGAAATAAGAGTTTTTTCCACTGCATCCAGCAAGAAGCAAATAACCAAGAAGGCAGTAGGTATTTTCTGAGCTCGATCAGCCGAGACTTTTCAGAATGGGTTCACGGGAAATTGCACAACACAGAGAGTAACCATTTGGTTGGTAATTCTTTAAATTCCTTTTATGTAAAGAATAGGAGAGGAATTATGGTAGGATTTCTATACTGTCCTATCTGGTGACATTTGCAGTTATGTAACTTCAAGGTTCTTTGTAGTCCTCTGGAGCTGAAATTCTTGAACGTTTATGACAGGTGAGTAAGGTTTGAACACTTAAATTTTCCTTCTGTTGATTTAAAATTGTAGGCTCTGATGAAAACTGGCAATTAGCTCTGTCATCTTGGTGTCAGATATAGGAGTCTCTCAGACCTATCTTAAAAACGGGAGTTGATTCATGTTTTATTTGTCTTTCTAGTCACTAGAAATAAGAGCACACATTTGTTTTTTCTTGCACTGAGTTAGGTGCCAATAGTAGAAGTAATACTGCGTGATTTCCTTTGGTGTAGATACACTTTATGTGAACTTTGAAAGCTCTGTAAACAAACAAGATAAATTATATAAGCATTTAAGATTGAGTTACTGATATGGCTGTATTGTGTTTTCACAATTCCTTTTTCCAGGCTCACTCACATTCTTAAAACACTTTGAAGATGCCTTGTTTCTCCTTGCTTAACTCACTTACAGACCCTTTTCACCACAGATGTTGTCATTCCCACTGACAGATACTAGATGGGGTTCAGAAGCAAATTCCAAATAGAATAAACTCTTACAAAACTTGGACTAGACACTTTGAGCCTGTCTCATCATTGAACAGAGTCATATTTGAACAGGGAGCCTGTAGCTGAACATGTTGGTCTTCACAAAAATAAAACAATTGTATGAAAGATCTCAGCTTCTCCTTTGCCTTTATAAGTCCTTTTTCATAGACATTCTTTGCCTTTGTTTTCCCAACCAATCTTCTCAGCAGTGTTTCTGTTTTGACACGTTGCAGCTGAAGATCAGATAGTCTTGCTCTTTTATTTGTATTTTTGGGCATCATCTTTGCTGTCTGCCTATATTCATATATATAAGTCCTGATACCCTAAATTATCAGACTTAGTAGAATGTACATCTGCATCTTTTAAAAACTATGTTTTTTAAAGCTTGCTGTTTTCTCTTGGACTCCCACTCTACTGGCAGTATCACAAACTTAACATGTAGAAATAAAGAAATAAGATGTTCTATATAAAATAAGGAGCAGGGGGGGGGGGGGGGGGGGGGGGGGGTAAAAAAAGGGGGGGGGGGGGGTTCACAGAGTCAATGTAAAAGAATAATAGGTTAATATACTCACTGTGGTGTGGTGGGTTCACCGTGGCCAGCAGCCAGACACCCACCCAGCTGCTCGCTCACTCCTTCTCAACAGGACAGGGGAGAAAATACAATGGCAAGGCTCAGCTGGTCAAGATAAAGCCAGGGAGATGGCTCACCAGTTACCATCATGGGCAAAGCAGACTTGGCTTGGGGAAAATTAATTTAATTTGCTGCCAATTAAAACAGATTTGTGTAGCGAGAAACAAAGGCAAATTAAAACAACATGTTCCCCACCATCCTCTCCCCCTTCTTCCCAGGCTCAGCTTCAGTCCTTCATTCCCGAGTCATCTACCTCCCTCCCCACCCCAAGTGGTGCAGGGGGATGGGGATGGGGGATTGCAGTCAGTTCATAGCAGCTCCTCTCTGCTGCTCCTTCCTCCTCACACTCTTCCCCTACTCCAGCGTGGGTCCTGCCCATGGTCTGCAGTGCAGAATCTTTATTTATCTGCATGTTCATGTGTTCTTGCTTTGGGCTTTATAATTTAATTTCTTTGTAAGAGAACCTGAAATCGAACAATGGATAAGATATCAAATTAAGCCATTTAACAGCTGTAAGTTGTGCTATTGTCAGCAAAACAGTAACGATTTGAATATAGCAGAGTTGCCTTTTTCTACCTGTTTTGAATAATAAAATATTAGTGCATTAGACTTTCTGCCGAGTTTTGCTTTGCTTTGTTCTTTTAATATTTCTTGCAAATTAAAAATGCAAATGTAGCCAAACAATTCTCTAAAGGTCACTCATCTCATTTTAAAGTTAAATGAAATATTTACCCTAGAAATGTTCTACATGTGAATATTTACATATAGCTTGTTACTCTTTTTTTAAAAAAACAACAATCAAATCTGAAATTAATTTGGTTCCTTTTCATTATGGATTTTTCACCAAAAGTTATATTAGGCATGGTGTTTGCTTTTATGAATGAAAATTAAATTGACCTGTTAGCATTACATCATTGTACGGATACTTCCAGGAGGTGGTGCTTGTTGATGACACTGGTGAACACGACCCTCCTACCACCAGCTTATTCCCTTATTGCAAATAAGAGTTATTCCAAAAAGGGTAAATCTTACTACAAATAAAAATTAAACATTCATTCCATAAAATGTTCACCGTCATCGCAGGTAGAAGTAAGAATAATCTGGTGGGTTTGTCTCAGTTTAAGAGCTGAGTCCCGTGGCATGCAGGGTTATGTGCTCAGACCAGCCCCAAAATAGCTGGCTGGGGCACTGACAGCGGGGCTGCGGAAGCCAGGCTGCCACCATGTGCTGGGGAAAAAAGAAAGTTGCATGGGTGCTCGGAGCCAGCACTGCCTGCTATTGCTGTGTGTGACATTGCTGGCAGCGCGTCTCAGTGCAGAGATCCGGTTCCCCAAACAGATGGGACACAACTGTCTTTAGCCATGGCATAAGTTACCCAAATTACTTGGGGATATAGCTGCACAGACTTCACTGACAAGTGAATCTCTGTCTCGAGCAAGTACTTTGGGTTCAAAAGAGGCGTTCCTATAATCATCTGTCAAACCACTCACATTTCTCCATGAAACTCTTTCTCCTTGGCTCCTGGAACAGAGCTGATGAAAAGTTAGGTGTTGTCTGATTAATGTTTTTACCATTTGCTTCTGCCCTTCCTGCCCATCTGCATCTGTGGTTGTCTGTTGCATTATCTATCCCCAGACTATAAAATCTTCAGAGGATGCATCATCTCTTTGCCTGGTAGGGCTTCCCCCCTCCACCTTCTCAGCTCCTGCGGCTTTGTTCTGATTTGTTTCCTCCCTTTGGTAGGAAATTCCTTCAGTGTCATCGCTTTGAGAGCTGGCCTTTTGCAGCATTTTGTTTTTAAAATGTACCACTTGGTAACTAATCTCAAATGAGAGCAAGGCAAGTCTGTTATATAGTAATACATAACAAATTGTGGTATGAACAAAGAATGTATGTAAGCCGTACACTTGCATAAAACGGTCCTTCTTTGGGTCAGTTTTGTGCATAGCATTCCTCTTGTGAAGTTGCTTTGGGTAAATCAAGAAACCAAGGGTTTGATTTGTGAAATTAAGTGAAAGACAGGAATATAACTGCTTGGTAGACAAAACCAAAGACAAAATTAGAATAACTGTAGTTCGGCAATAAAATGATTGACTGATTTAAAAAAAATAAAATCAAATGGAAAGCATTTGTGTGGTGCCAGAACTGAGGTTATCTATTATAACTCTGATACAGATTCATATAAAATTAGCAAAAAACCTCTCATACCACGCATCTTTAGATAGCCTCCCCTTTACATGCGCATACGTTCCTTACTGTTCCTCAGAGCACTTATTGATGGGGCCTTTGTTAAGGCAAGAGAATTGGATTATATATTACGCTAAAGACATTCTCATATTACTATCGCTTCACTGTATTGCTTAAGCTTTCAGTAGGAATTTCAATTTTGTGTATATTTTTTAGAAACGTGCTTTATTTTCAGGTAAAAGTTTGGAAAAGTGGTTATTTTGTAATTCTGACAATCCAGGTCACTCAGGATGACCTAAGGAGAAACATTATTTGAAAATTAAACTCTACGCTTAGCCTTTTCCATTTGTGGTTTCCTTTCTGTCTGCAGAGAAAGGATGCACAGAGATAGTTTCTGTGGGTTTAGGAAACAGATGATAGCACACAAAGCCCTGCGTTTATACGCACTGTGGTGTTTTGATTTTTAATTAATGGTGTTTTTTGAAAACTTCAAAGCAGGTTAGTAGAGGGGTGAGCTCAGATAGTGTTTGATGTCAGCAAGTGAAAGAGGGTCGCCTGCCCCTTGTTGTGTCTGTGTGTGTGTGTGAGGGGTGGGGATTGTATCTATTTATTTGAAATTTTCTTAGTTGGTCTTCAAATGAGTTAAAAAAAACCCCAACCAACCAAAAAAACAAAACAAAAAAAGGAGGAAAACATTATCTAATCAAAGCTTCTCGGTCAACTAATGACGTCAAGCAGTAACCTTCTCTTTTTTCACCATGTTTCCTTTGGACTATAAACTATTTAATGCAGCTAGAAATTACTTCGTCCATCATAGCAGTGTAGCCCTTTTCTGTGTTTCTCTACATGGTGGGTTTATCAGCACTGGGCATGGGAAGGAGGTGAAGAATAATATCCTTTTTAATTGAATCTGCAGATTGGAATGTGGGGAGGAGGAACGGCCTGTGCTGGAGCCTGGCCAGCGCCCCGGGTCATCAGCCTCCTGCTAATGAAAAATGCTTTAATGTCTGCACCGACCAGGTGCCAGGATATTAAATACGTGTGTTCGGTATTGTACTTGTGTCTAAGGTGGATTTTGAGCTACGGCAGTAATTTAACGCAGGGACACGACCTGCACTTGGTCTTGCTCTGTGCTGACTTGAGTGCTGCATGCGAGGAAGATGAGCTCTGCTTGAGTTCACTGGGGGGTGAGAGTGGGTGTCAGGCATTGTTATGGAGAAATAAAAGCACTTCTTACCTTGTGGTGATTTGTTCATACAACCTTGCTGTTAGAAAGAATAATTTTGCCTTCTGATGTCATTTTTAGCAGCACATCACTTTTTCCTGCTGTTTCCAGTAAAAGTAATGATGCTACTTAGGATATTCAGAGGTGACCTGATGTGCGCCCGGGAAATTAGAGCAGGTGTAGTTTTAAATTCAGGTTTTGTAAAGAATAGTGTGGCATCGCTTTTCTGAAAGGAAAGCCGATAATTGTCAAATATTTAAAAATTAGCAGTGAAATTGCAGTTGGCAAGTCCTTGCAGTAGCAATATTTTTTTTTTTCTTGTTGCTTATGCCAGTGTAGAACATGAGCATCATACATTTGTTTTTTCCTCAGAATATGGCGGCATGGGCTTGGACTTCTCCTATAACATTGCAGTGGCAGAAGAGCTGGGAAATATCCACTGTGGAGGTATTCCTATGGCTATTGGAGTGCAAGCTGGCATGGCTACTCCTGCTCTTACAAGGTAATTTTCAGAAAGTTTGGTTTAGCCTAAAACCCAAATCATCATGTGTTCAGGCCTAAAACCCAATCTGTATAAGAGTAGGAAAAAACATTACTGTGCAGATTTATTGTCTAGTTGCTCTTCAGTAACGCTGGAGGAAGGAACCTACTCTCTACCTCTCTCAGACAGTTTGGTTTAGGAGAGAAAATACTTTTTTTCTTTTTTTTAATGCTAGAATATTGTATATTAAAACATAGGCCTTGTTTAATAGTAGATGATATGTTTACAAGCTGAGAACCTTGGTGCCACAACCAGTAGAACAATTTTAATTCCAGAATATCCCTATTCACGTTTGTGTTTTTTCTTAGCCAGATATCCCAGTGCAGTCATACTAAGGATGTATTTAGTTGTAATGATTAGGATCAGTCTAATTCTATTATATAATTTACTTGCTTTTCTCCAGCTTTACAAGGTGCTCCTCGCTGACTGTGACTTTTCAGAAATAATGATCAATGTTGGTCTAACTCCTAAAGTTGTAGCACATGTATCGTGCTTCCTAAATATGTCCATTCCAGGCAATTACTCACTTTGCTTTTTCTCATCTGCTTGTGTCAGTGTTCCCCTTTTATCACTTGCTATCATTTAGGCTCCTGCACTTTCTGAATCTGTTTTGGTTCTTTTTTTTTTCCTCCCTCAATAAAAGTGGCAGTTACCAACTTCTTCATGGAGTAGTTTCACAAACATTCTGCATCAAAACAGCAGTTTGCAAAACTAGAGGGAGGCAACAGGCTGGTCCAGCAGTTTGCCCCTGGAATATGGATACAGCTAAAATTCTGGAAGGTGGTGGTGGGGATTAAATTCAAATAATGATGATGAAGTCAGGAATTTCTCTGCACAAAACAGATATACAAAAGGGGAATTTTTGCACAGAAGAGCATTTTAGGGTTGGGTTGTTTTTGTTGGTGCTTCCTCCCACTCTCCCCCCCGCCCCCCAAATGAAAATACCTGTAAATCCATTGTAGAGTCTGGAATGTAGGCTCTCTTCCCCTGACATCCATTTATCCTTCTGCTAGGTATGTGTGACTTCAGAGGTCTCAGCCACGGGAAATCTTTCTAAAAGTTTTCTTCTCCTTTGTGTAATACGCCACAAGCTTGTTGAAAGCATGGAGTTCAGTATGTCTGTTGCAACAATAGCTTAGTTATAGTCCAAATGAGAATAAAACTAGTATTTTAAAAGACTTCAGAAAATAGTACATTGCCCCCATCATAGCCTTTTATTCCCAGCTGTTTAAATAAAATCTGTGGGTAAAAGAAGATGGGATTTTGTTCCATTGCAGTTTTTTGGCCTTCTGTTAACTCTGTTCTGCTGTAGTAAAGCAGTGAAGAAGCTACATACATTTGTGCTAGTGAAATCCTAAAGTGGAAGTTCTTGGAAAGTAAATGTGAAAATGTCGTTAACATGATGAAATCGGTAATTGAATTTGCATCTGTATTAGTGAACTTTTCCTCCACTGTTAAGTCAATTCCACTGACTAGCTATACAGTACAGTGTCCCACTGTTAAGATGTAAAAGTGAAACTTGGTAATGAAAAGAGAAAGCTGGTTGCTACAGGAAATTTTGCACGGGTGCAGCTTTACTTCATGCAGTATAGTGAGAGGGCTAACTGCTTGTCCTGGGTCATGGTTTCAAATTGTGTTCACAGCCTGGATGGTTTCTTTAAAGGTGTCCGTGTACTGTGGTGATCCTAAACAAGTTCAAAGAGATAATCCAAATTTTGCATTTTAACTATGCATTGTTACACATGATGCATCAGCGATGCACAAAGTAAACAGTAATATGGGAATCAACCATCATCTCCTAAAAAACTTTTAAAAAGAAATCTGGAGCCCTTTATTGGCTTTCCTAACTTTGGGCTTTATTCGCCATTCATCAAGCATGGATTGAGTGCACCTGCAAACCAACTCGGTGAATGTGATATGTCATGAAGATGTTCTGCCACTGTAAATTAGAGATGTTCCCTCAATTAGATATATAGACAGCGCAGTAGTTTGAACAGATGGATACACATACGGACACACACACACAGAGCTTTTTAAGTTTTCATACTTTGGAAAAATAAAGTCTTAAATGATCTAGAGTCAGGATGCCTCCTGATGCTGTTTCTGCAACTTCCATGGGTTTCTTGCTTCGGTGACAAGCTATTGCAAGGCTTAGTTTGTGAAGGTCTTTGAGATATTCAGTTAAATGGGAAGTACATTGTAGTAGCAGTTTTAATTATAGAAATAATAAATTTTGAAAATGTTACTTGTATCTGTTTGCCTATTCACTGTTCCTGCCCCTTTTCACTTCATTCTTTATGATTTTTTTTGACAACCTTCAGAAAGCTATATTCATCGTCATACTTGGAAGCAACCCTGCAGATTTTGATTTATATGCATTTCTATTGTGCGGACAAATATAGGAGAAAACAGTTTTGTTTCACTTGAAGATGCCCAGACTGCTCCATTTTTCCCCCCAGATTCCTCTAAGTGAAGCAGTAGCACTTTCTAAATTTGAGAACTAAATGCAAAATGTTTTGTCAGCAGCGATCTGACCTTTGATGTACCTGGTTCTGAACATAGCTCTCTGTCAGGTCTTTCAAATGCATTCGGATATACTACTTCACTTGCTGTCATGCTTAGAAGTAGAGTGGAGAAAGCAGCTCTCAGCTGACGCAGCGAATGAGATACACTTCCCTGGGCTTGTAAACAAGCCTATAGGGCGACACATCCATAGTGATACCAGGTCAGCATAGAGCTCCTTTATCTCAGCAGTAGGCAGTAAACTTTCCTTTTCTACCCTTCCCCCCCTACTATTATTTATAGGAAAACAGTAAGGATAATGATGATTATTTAGTGGGAAGAGAGTGCTTTTCTATTTCGTCAGCTTACTCGTCACTGATTCTTTCTCCACCCTGAACGGCAGCATACCTGAGAACTAATATCCAAAAAGTTAGTTTTACTGTCTCATTTCCTGTTTGCTGTAAAGGAGAGAAGCTGCAGCTGACAATCAGAACAGCAGTTTTGAAAAGCAGGATCATCCTCTTGATCAGCTGAGGGCGATCAAAAGGGTGAAAATGGGAAGAGGTCATTCAAGAGCCAAGTGGCTTTCCCACTGGCATAGCACAAGGGAAGCTTGGTTTTGTGCTTCTTCAAGCACAGACATACTGAGTTCTCTTGCTCTCACATTTGGTACTTAATTTGTATAGTGCGCATAAAGTAGGCCGGGATTTGCCCTGAGCCAGAGCAGAGACTGTTACAGGTGCCGCTTTCAACATATCATTAAAAAAAAAAGTAGCCAGAGCGATACGGTGGGGCAATATGAAGTCAAGCAGCTGCTTCTGAACTAGCTTTCCTCAAAACAGCTTCACGCTGTTCCTATACCTTTGAGGTTTCTCCAGCTCCTGGTGACAGCCTGGCCATGCTACAGTGGCAGCTTGTCTGGTGGGCAGCCTTGAGGCCTCCACAGCTGGTGTGGTGGCAGCGGGACACCAGCCACATGAGTAGCTCTTAAAACCTGCGTGGTCTGAAGAGGGTAATCTTTAATATGACTCCTCTTTTACAATACCTGCATTTTAGTGTAAAATGCATTCCTAAATAAATAGAAGATTGATGTAATTATTCTTAACCAAAACCCTTCAGGTAGTCTCATCTGCATGAGGTAGTCATACCCATCAGGTATTCTCATGCAGGCTTCTCATCTGTATTCTTTTCAGAACGTAGCAGTAGCTCGAACTGAGCAATTTATTTCATAAAATCTTCAAATAACTGAAGCTTAAAGGCTTGATAAAAACTGGGAGCCAGAGCACTTCTCTTACTGCTTTATTTCTGTAGTCTTTCACAAAAAGTAAAAAAGTTTTCTAAATGCGGGTTTTTTAAACTCGCATGTGTTCTTATTGTGACTGAAATAGGGACTCAAGGAGAGAAAGCTGATTGCAGTGTGGATTCTTTTAAATCCAGGTTATGTAAATTACTGAACTTAATGAGGCTTCCATGCTGCCCAAGGGTGCTTGCTGCCGTTCGCCATGCATTTCTGTGCCTGTAAAGAGCATCTCTTCCCTTTTGTTTTTTCTTGCTTCTTTTCCTGTATCTTGAAGATCCAAGGAGTACTGCTAAGCTGGACCTGGACATCAGATGGTAGCATGCCTGTGCAGGACTACACTGAAGCAAAAGCATGGCACGTGGCTACTGCACTGTTAATAGTTTGAGTCTAAGAGCAGAACAGAAAGAGAATTGGGGAGAAATTCACCTCTTGCTAGTATGTAAGAAGGAAAGTGACAGTAGGTCAGTTACCCTCTTCTTTGCCTAAAGGAAATGTTCTTTATATTCCTAGGAAGTCCATGAGTAAACTATTGTGTCATCATTGAGATACTGTAGAATAATGCACAGATCATCTGAAAACTTCTCTTCCCCCCCCCCCCTTTATTTTTGCTTTGGTGGTGAATAGTGCTCAAATGTGTGAGCTCCAGTGCAAGAAAGCTTGAATTGATCAAATGCTGAGAGCCGTGTTAGAACTGCCTGCAGCTGTTCATATTCAGAATTTCAATTTGCACTTAATAGTGTATCATACTAGTGTATCTGTCAGTTCTACTCAGAACTTTCCTTACTAATTTAATTAATTCACTTCAGCTCAGCTTTTTTCCCCAGAAGCAGAAGAAACAAAAGTGCGTAAGATCTGCGGTTCTACCAAGATGATTATCAGCCCAATTGAGTCAGAATAGTGATGTGCAACAGACATATTTTCATTCAATGTAGCAATCTAACCTGTCAGAAACCAGTTTTTTATATGTATTTGAGATGAAGAAAGGTGACTTAAATTTCTAATTGGCAGAGCATATAAACAGAACTATGTGTGGATCAAGGAAGTGTTCTTACACCTGTATTTTGCCATGGTTTTATTTACCCACCATTTACAAGATTGTGTACCATTGTAATTTTTGTGTTTATATTCATGACATTCCACCAATGTTACTTATAAAGTGTGGAGCAAGAAAGGATGGACCACTTTCATGGAACTCTTAATGTGTCAGAATCTTACATTTGGGACTTCTGGGTTACCCAGCATCAACAAGGAGCTCCGGTTTATTGACTGTAGACTCATGTGTGTGTGTACATACACACACGTATGAAAACATATTTTAGAGTGATGCTAAGGCTGCACAGTTAATCACGTGGGAAACTATGCTCTTGGGGTATGGCCCCGGCCCAGAAAGCAGACAGTCTGGTCTGTCTTGAGCCAGAGCACGATCTCATTGTGAACAATTTTCTAATTCTGGAGCTGTTAAACCAGAAAGAAGTGGGTATTGCATTTATGCAAACCTGAGATTTTTCTGGGATACATTTAAGATGGGTAGAATTTTACAGAAACAACATATCTCTAACGCAATAGCTAGCTGCTTGCTGAGCTGCGTGTCCTTCCTGCAAGGTGTAGAAACCCATGATCTTCTGAAGATAGTGTTGCCAGATTTTTTTTTTATTTGCAAAATAACTTCTTCTGTAGCCTCATTTTTAGGAAGAGCTGAACTGTTTTCTGGAACTTCAACCAACCAACCACAGATATCAAACAGAAAACATTATTCTGAGAAAAGTTCTTGTCATGGAAATCCTCTGTTGAAATAACTAAAAGTTGGCAAAGTTTTAAGCATCAGAAAGCATTGCCAAAAATCTCTGCTAGCTCCTTTCATAATCTGATTTTTCATGTTGTTGCGGTTATTTTGTCTAATGAATGTTCAGCTGGCCATACTTGATCATGTCCCAAGGAAAAGAAAAGGAAAAAAAAAAAATACACTGCATAACAGACCAGGGGACTTTGTCCCAGTATGCTGGAGGAAGGAGTAAACACTCCAAGCTCGCTTCTTTTATTTATTTGAGATTGTTGCCGTGATTAACAGCAGGAACAGGACTAGGAATTGAGCTCCCTGTGTGCACAAAGTGAAAGTGTCTGCCAGCTCCCAGTCTGTTCTCTGTCCGTCCCGTGTCCTTTAACTGTTTTGTGTCAGGGTTGGGGTATAGGGGAAGGGTCAGAGTCTTAGCTAAAATGGCATCACTCCTTTGGAAGTACTGGATGCTGTTTTAGAAGGAGGGCCCAGGTAACTGCAGCCTGCTTAGCCAGCCAGCGAGCCTAGGGAGATGAGTGGAGATGCTGACCTGAGAAGCCTCATACCAGAGAGGAGGCTGAGGAGGAACTTGACTTTTATGGATTTCTGCTCACAGAAGAGACATCTCATGACCCGAGGAATTTTTCAGTCTAGCACAAGAAAGGTTCAAGAACTAGACCATGAGCTCACCATTCACGCTGCAAGACCAAATCAGTGAATGTTAATTAGGACAAAATCAACCGTGAAATGAGATGGACCATGTTTTGAATCAGTGAAAGCAGCTAAACGTTGGAAAAAAAGAGTGTGCCTCTTCACTGAATTGAAATATGGCCAAGTGATTTTTTTGTATTAAAATGCCATCAACAGTTTGCTGTTTCCCTTTTTATTTTTGTGGCAACTAAAAGAACAGCTGGCAAGAAGCACTAATGGATTTCACTGTATGATTTAAATGCAAATGTGAAATGTTAATAATGTAAATACAGATATTTGCAGAGGGTGGCCATCACAAGCCATAACGTTTCAGTCACCACTAAAACCTGGCAAAGAGCTGGTGCAAAAGTCAGAAGATAATGCAGAGAGCAGGTCCTCCATCCTGGCTGACCGCAGACTGGTGCAGGAGCATCGAGGGGAAACCCCAGGGACTATGTTTATTTAGATATGATAGTGCTCAAAACAACAGTCATAAAGATCAGATTTCGGGCATCTAGACCACATGTTTCTGTGGGAGTAAGAGCCTGAATGCTTGTAAAAACCTTGTTTAAAATGATTGTGGCTGCACTTCTGTTGAAGGCTCTGAATCATAGCTTTGGGGGGTATCTGTTCTGTCTTTTGGCTCTGGGACAGGTTTTACCTAGTCATAGGAAAATTGATCGCTGTGTGGGTAGAACAAAATTTATAACTAACTTGTAAGTAAAGTTTACCTTCAAAAGCTTTTAATATCCTATCTTTTTCATTATATTGTTGCAGGTTTGGTTCTGATGAGCTGAAAAAACAGTTCCTCGTACCAACTATAGCTGGAGATGTTGTGGCTTGCTTGGGAGTCAGTGAAGCTGGAGCTGGGTCAGATGTTGCAAGTAAGTTAACCTAGCAAATTGCCAATTTTAGACAGCCTGGTATTTTAATGGAAAGAATCTGGTTTCCCGGACCCCTCCCTTTGCCACTATCATTTGTAAGAAATATAAAGGAAGGAAAGTCTGCTGCGGTGAGGGCAAAAAGTAATATTCCAGGAGAAGTAACGCATGCCTCTGATGCATCCAAAAGCAATCAAATTGAATGTATTTGCCAGTGAATCAATAGCTATAACCCTGTATAGGCTGAGCACAACAGATTAAGAAGCAGCTGTCATGCTGACCCTGGATTTCTCCTAGTGTTTGTCCTGCTGCTGCTGCCTCCCCTGTTCTGCCCAAGCTCACCACTGGCAGGGAGCACTCCAGCACCTCCTGTGGTTGCACAGCCAGCCACCCTCAGTTGTGCAAACCTGCAGACGTACGTGATGGGGGTGTAGCCTGTTCCGCTGTACTAAAACTTGCACTTCCTTAAAACAGACCTCTCCACTGAACATGGGCAAATTGCAGAGCTAGTCCATTCTGAAAATGATGGCACTGCTTTCACAACGGGTTCCTCTCGCTCATTCTTAACTCACCTCAGCCCCTTCCATCATTCCTGTGCAGCAAAAATGTCTCTGAACTGGTGATTGTTTTATTTAGAGCTAATGAAGAATTTGCCATGTCAAATCTATTAGCTTTGTGATTTAGTTACTTTGCATGCAACTATTTTTCTTGTTTTAGTGCAAGAATATGTTTAAAAACATGGATGAAGGAAACTATTATTCTGAAGTGCCTGAGGCAGTAGATAATTTGAACAATTAAATTAAAACAGATATTGTAGAAAAAGTAAAAGATACCTCATCTGACTGTGAATCGTGGACTTCAAGGAAAAGGGAATGACAAGAAACCACTTTTAGAGGTTTTGTTGTTGGACACAGGATGGCTAAGTTGAACACATTGTGCTCTTACAGATGACTGAGACAATGTCTTCCTGCAGACAAACTCGCCGAGTTTGACAGAAGTTTTTTGATCAGCAGAGTCCTATGTCCCTCTCCTTGACCAACCTCATGTTGTTTTCTCAAGACAAATAGATAATTGTCCAGTGTTAGAGCAAGGGTGCAGCAGGTAGTTTTCAAGAGAGTTAAAGGGGATAATGAAATAATGGGTCTAAATCTTCCTGCATGATCCATTGCTGTTTTCCTTTCTACTTAATTGATTTTGTTCGTAAGAAAAATTCCATGATTTTTATAGACTTGTTTTTCATTAAAATAATTTGAAATTTGAATTTTGCTAATGTAGGAAATACGTCATCATTTATTTTAATTAATGACTCTCTAATTAGATTATTATCAGAACTTTCTAAATATGATTTTAATGTTTTGATGCAGTATTCCAGATAATAAGTAACATAAATATTCTTTTAGCTGCATGTAAAGGGTAATTAAATGGACAACTTAGGCATGAGCTGCACTAGCTTATGTTCTGAGTAGCACTGGTTTGTACAAGGCAGAGAGAGCGTATAATCTGCAGGTGGCCCAGCTTTAAAGTAGGCTGAACTGTGTAAAACTGCACTTGATACTTCCTTTGGTTTCTCATGCTATTGGGATGTTTGTCTCCCTTAGATAAGTGAAGGGGTAGTAAAGCGTAGCAACTGTTCCCCTGTGAAGGTTGGGGACATGCTTCTGCCATGTGAGCCAATATATTTTAAACTGAAGAATGCCACAGAGTAAGGTATCTCTAGCATTTTCTTCTGGCAGTTCCAAAATTACTGAAGGTGATGTGAACACAGAAGAAAAAAAAGTGATTCTCTACATGAGAAGTGAAAGGTGCCTGGAATTAATTTATTCAAAATTCGACAGAAAAAAAAGGACTGTGTATATTAGTCTAACATAAATTTCAAGTCAATTTGAAGGAGCACCTGTCTGCTTTCAAATGTAGTTGTTGTATATTGTACATAGTATTGACCATGTACAACAAAACTAGCACAGAGATGACTTGAGAAGCAGAACAGTACAGAACAGGTGGTATAGAAAGTGTCTTTCTTTAATTTCAGGATTCTTGGTACCACAAAGCATACACGTTTGTGTCGGTTTTAATGATTTTTGTCTCATTCTATCTCACTACTATTCTGCAATTTATATAATGTTTTGCTGGTAGTCTGTGGGGGATATGTAAGAGCACATAATGGAAGACACTTCCTCTTTCTTCAAGTTATGTCTTCCAGGCAACTGCACCAAGTAACCCTGTTCATGTCTACCTCTTCAACATAGATATCTTGCCGTGTTTTGTCTTAGTGGAATCCAATCTTTCTGCCTTTTTGGGTTTAGGTGATCTTTTTTGAGTATGAAAAAACAAAATTGCACATGGTGTCTATAATGGCACGAATACTTCTCCAACCCTAATAGAAATACTACCCTCTGATATGTAATGTTACACAACAGTTTGCTGGCTTGTGAATCTTGTGATTAACTATGCAGATCATCTTCATTAGCGGTTTGCTATTGACGCATTGTAAGATACAGCAATCATTCTTATTACTTTGTGCCTAAGTACTTGGACTTGCCATGTTGAATTTGAAAACTCAAGATCATTCCATTCTTGCTGGGCAATACCTCAGTTGTCTGTGTTGGTGATGTCTCCCAAGTTTGTGTCACCAGCAAATTTCATTAGTGTATTCCTATTCTTCTTTTAAAGAGCATTAATGGAAATATTCAATAGGTTTTGTCCAAAGGCTGATATCCAAGGAGGAGCTCCAATAGTATCCTCCCTGCACATCAGCACTTCCTCTTTTAATGCAACCTGATGCAATTTCCCCTTTGCCAAGTTCCTTACCCACGTTTCCACTTTTGTCATAATTCTTATCTTTTCAAAATTTTAACTCATTAGTACATCAATTTTAGTTTTCTTGGGTCCAGCAGGATTTTTCCTGTTCTGCTTTTCTCTAGAAAATCCATTTTCATAATAAACAAAGCGGGTTGGTTTTAAATAAGATACCCCTGGTAAATTGAATCCTCTTTTCTTTCTGAATGTATTCTGAGGCTGTGCAGATTGTCAAAACCAACAATCTCTGTTTTCACTGATTTTAATTTCTGTACAGTCCTTCCTGTAGATGTCTTGCTTTGTCAGCTATATTGTGAAACTTTTTGTAATCTCATGTGAAATATTTCATTAGTTTTGAGGCATCCTCTACATGCCTCATGCTTTTTCTCATTCTCTTTTCATTTCTGTGGCTGAAACATTTTTGTTTGCTGCCTCAATCTTCTTCGATTTTGTTGGTTTTTATCTGCAAGATTTAACTTAGTTTGACCTGTGGCAGTTCTTACCTTCTGACCTCCAAACTGTAGCTTACTTTGATGATTAATCTCTTTCCTTTCCTGTAGGCCATCTCCTGTTTTTTGAAATGATTATTCATTCAGCTAGACTTGAAGCTATTTCATGCAAGTTTTGGGGTTTTTTCCCTGTGCTGATGATGTAAAATCCAGATACATGTTCTTCATTTTTTACTTTAAGGATATGTGTTGCCTATCTTTGATCGTAATATTGACCTTAAAAGTTGAAGCCAACCTTGCCTTTTGTTGAATCTATTTAGGTGCATGGCTGGACTCAAGAGCACAGTGGAGAAGAAAACTTGAGGCTCAAGTATGCTGTGATTTGAATGGTGAAGTGACCAGCCCTGGTTGCTTATATGGCACTAGCTGTATCATATGCCTTTCGATGATGCCTTGTGGTCTTTCCTAGAAGGGGCCCTCACAGCATGCTCTGTAAGTTGTTGAGTTATAGGCACTTACAGGGCCAGTGCTGTGGACCTGCCAAAAATTAGTTATGGAGCACCCACTGAAGTAGCCTTTTACCAGAGCTATGCTCTATCAGGGAGAATAATTACAGTCAAATATTCCAAATTATCTTCATAGCCATATCCCTGAGACTGAGTCCACTTGACTTTAGTAAATTGTTAAGTAGGTTTTCAAAGCGTGCTGTATTTTAAACATAAAACTTACTTATTGACATGATCATCTTTCTTCTACTTAAAGTTAGAGAATCAACTTTTCATAAGTTGATTTTAAATAGTCGTTTCTCAAGTGTTTGAAGCAAACTGTCAGCCATCACATCTGGAAGTACTTGAACATTCTCATTAGTAAGGGGAATTTGTTCTTTAATCTGTATTTGCTTGGTTAGCCCCCGTAATGCCATGCTTGCAAGAACTGTTTACATTTGTGATAACATCACAGTGCTCGTTGTTCCTCTGCAGACCTTCCATGGAACCTCTATCTAATCTTTTTGGTAGCTTTTCCACAACAAAGACATGTTGTGATGTAAATCACTGTGTATGCTGCCATCCTTTTCACACTACTTCAGTACAGTGACATATTTCTTATTCCGGCTCATGTGTCCTTCATTTATTGTTTAGTCTCTATGAATACGATTGTCCAGTTTCTGTGTCCATGTATTATGAGCATCAGTACTTTACATTCCTTCAGTTTGTTGGCCTTCATTATTATACAGATTTCCTATCAAGTCGCTTGGACAGATTTGGCATAGTCCTTTCATTGACTGAATAGCTATACAGCTACTGTTTTTAT
>NW_008825410.1:1580317-1602002 GCF_000699105.1 Pygoscelis adeliae | reverse complement strand
CTTGTAAGTTCCTTTAGCCATAGCTGTATCTGATATTCCCTCGTCTTATACCTTATACAATTTTCTCCCATCGATTTTCCCCAGTTCCTTCATTAACAAGACTTCTTTTCAGCCATGCTGACCTCAGTCCCAGTTTATCCTGTAAATGAAGATCAGATCCTTGGTTTTGCTTTGTTTTACGTTTAGAGCCTTTGGGAAGAAGGTTCCTGTGCAGATTGAGGTGGGTGTGTATGAAGGTATAACCAGCTGACTTAAATGTGCCTGCCCACACCTCTTGGTGTCTGACTCCTACCCTCGAAGTCTACTGC
Source organism: Pygoscelis adeliae (assembly GCF_000699105.1). NCBI lineage: Eukaryota > Metazoa > Chordata > Aves > Sphenisciformes > Spheniscidae > Pygoscelis > Pygoscelis adeliae. The sequence continues at coordinate 1,601,694 of NW_008825410.1, read as the reverse complement.
TTCCCTCAGTAGGTGGGCTCTTACGGACTTCATAGTCTCACTAGATTTACAGGTGCTATTAGGGGTGTGATGGGGTTCTCTTATACCATCACCTACTTATAGCTAGATATCTGTTGGAGAGTCTTCCTCAGTTGGGGTTTTAGTTGAAGAAGTTCAACTGCAGGGGAAAGAAGCCAGCTCTTTGGAAATTGTGCTGGAGTGTAAATAATAGCTAATGATTCACTCCGGCTGTCTATTGCAACTAGGGCTGCTTGCAACGTGATGTGAACACTCACAGATGAAAATAAGATCGATTTTTGCCAGGGGGTATAAATAGCAGATGTTTAGAACTCCTTCATGTACAGACATTCTTAGCATTTAGACTTGGCCTTTTGAAAGTTTACTATCTTTGAATTTATTATGCCATTCTGACCAAGAACATGCAGGAGGTGCATGTACGTGTATCTTTATGCATACACAGATATTAAGGCTTATGTTTGTTTAAGTCAGGACTCTGAAATTAATGGCCTCCTCAGTGACTAACATGCACAGTAACAGAAACATGTACTAGATCACCTCAGAGTGAAACGTTTCTGGCCTGAGTTTTTGAGGACCAAATTTACTTAAGGGAAAGTTTTCTGCTTTCATCCACTGGGATGAAGACTCCACCTAAAGGAGGGTGAGAGAAGTGGTCTGGTTTCCCTGGCTTGCCTTCCAAGAGTTGTCCAGATGGGTCTGCCTTGTGCAGCCTGAAAGGGTAGAGGACTTGGCGGGGGTATGAAGGGAGAACCAAGTAGTAGTTGTCTGTCTGAGAGCAAGGGACTGACTCTGCCAGTCGTACAGGGACCAGCTTCTCCCTCCTTCACAAGAATAACCCTTCATTTCCTATGTTTTGAAATAGATATCAAGACGACAGCTGTGAGAAAAGGTGATGAATATGTCATAAATGGTGGTAAGATGTGGACTACGTCCGGGTGCCAAGCGGACTGGATGTGCCTGCTGGCAAACACCAGTGAAGGACCTCTCCATCGAAATAAATCTCTCCTATGTCTGCCAATGAATCTACCTGGTAATAACACAGAACTCTTTCTCTTCTAATTTGATTTTATTGGTGTTTTTGTGTATGCCCAATAGAAGAGGGAAAGGTGTTTGACAGAAAGGACCGCACCCATCAATGCTCTTCTAAGTTAGTCACTGTCATACAAAGTTGGTTCTGAAATGCATTTGCACACTTCCACAAAAAACTAGGGGACAAGAGGAAACAAGAAGGAAGTTAAATATTTTGCAGACTTCAGCTTGTGACTCCCAAATAATTTTATATGGAGAGTCCTTTTTGCCAAAAATAAATGTGTAAAAGTTATTCAGATACATTTGCATGTGAATATTTCATAACCTTCTGTGAGAATGAATAGACAAGGCAATGCCAAGGACAAAATTAATGCCTTAAAGAAATCATTAAAAATAGAGCCAACATTTTTTTTTTAAAGTTATAACATCCATTTTCTTTTAGTTTTGGAGAAGTTCCAGAAAACTTTTATCTTGGTTTTCTGTCCCCAAAAAGCATGAAGATGCAAACAGTCTGCAAAATAAATAACATATTACTCTGTTTACATAGATCTTTGCTACATATGAACTATATGTAAAATGTTCTTAAATTATCTTTCCAAATTAGCATTAAACTCCTTCCTGTTTTGTATGAGGACGGGTGAATAGAATATATACTTCTTTTTTCAATCAATGGGGAAGTATTTTTAAGCTTGCTGTCTTATTTCTTCAGAAAATATTGAAAGTGATTCTCAAACATGTGAAATTAAAAGGATGAAGAGTTTAGAAATTTCAAACTTGGGAAATACCTCCCAAAACAATCTTATCCCACATGCCAATACCTGGCTCCCAGGACCCCATGGGCAGTATCTGACTCCGTTAGGGTGGGTTTACTGACCAGCTGTATCGAATACTAGAAGGATGCAATGCTGTGCTGTGATTGTATCGTGTGGATGGTCCTGACCTTCCTCCGATAACCATCCTGCACCACCCAACCTGGTGGGCTTGCTGAAGAGAAGTGCAGGCATACCCACCCAGGGTGCTTCATGGCTGTGCTCTGCAAAGGGATCTTTTTGCCAGGGTGCTACTATCATTATCAGTTTAAATTACAAAAACAGTCTGTGAGTTAAATGTGGGCTGGAATGAAAGCTTCGAAGATCTTGGAAATAGGGATTTGTTTTTGAAGAAGTCTAGTAATTTGGGTGAAGGCACTGAAGAAATACATCCTGATCTAAGGGTACAAGTTTCAGTGGTACAGTCCACACGGTGTCTGTTCCCAAGTAGTCTGCAGACCTTGCAGCAATAATGTGCTGTATGCATAAAGGACATAATTCAGAGAGGATACAGTTAAGGTTATGTTGGCAGGGACCTTTTGCAGTTTTAACACCTGTTCAAAAGTTTTTAAACCTTTTTGGTTTTCACTTATTTTAATATTTAAAAAATTATGTAATATATTGATTTATTTAATATATAATGTATAATATGTTTTAACACATATTTTAAATATACAATATCGATTTAATAACAATAATGTATATTAATGTATTTATGTATTAATATAAAATATTAAATCCTATGGCATTTTTGTTCATTCAATTCAGAGTATTGTACATACAAAATATATGTCATTATCAGCATTTCATGTAGGGCATGTAGGGACACCACCATGGCGGTGAAGTGAAGGTCCATATGTTCACTTAATTGATCAGACTGAGAACAAAACCCAGGTCTCCAATGTTGCAAAAGAGGGTGATGAGAGCTACTTAAGGGCATGTCTTGCAAGTGAGTTTCAATATGGAGTAAGTCAAGCAAGTCAGTCAGTTGCCTTGGGAATTAAGCAAGTTCTGAGTGGGCTGTGAGTTTCTACAATTTCTGCTCATGCAAGACAGGCTTTGAATGGGAGCTCGCAGAAGATGGACCCGAGCTGCTTCGCTAGTTGTTGGCTTTGTCCTTATTGATAATTGATGAGCAAACATATGACTCAGAGCCAGAATCTCCCTGAATTTCCAGGTACACTCACTTATCAGCCATCTGCATGAAAGTCCTCCTTGTGATTTTTCATGAAAGGATCAGAGTGCAAATGCAATACTACTTCTCTGAGATTAGTTTTCCAAAAATAACAAAGCAGCCAACCCACTGTTAGAGGCAGATCAAATATACAAAAATTGACTTGGAGGTTTTCAGCTACTTTGCTTATTCCAAAAAGACATGTGAGTCATCGTAGCTTTAGCGGGGTGCGGTGTTGTTAGGTCACACAGCTTATACACAGACGTTCTTTACCTGTGGTAAATAGATTTTGAGTAGAAAAATTGCCTGAGTCACCTGAATCTGATCTGCAGAAGTGTAGAAGCCTTCCTAGAAACAAAAATTGCACTCCTCAAAGTGTATGTGCTTTCATTCTTCTGTGTGATACAGATACTGACCTCCAAAAGGGTCACTGTACCAATGTTGGTGACCTTTTGAAATGAAGTATTAAGACGGTTATTTGTGCTCAGTGGGTGGGTCATATCAGAAGTGAGATTTTTCAGGAAGACAAAGAGGAAAAGTATGAAAAAGGCTGCCATTTGACACAGATGTGAGGAGGAAGCTCCAGCTGTTTTGATACATCCTAAGGATGTCTGTCTGCCAAAGATTGTGCTCCTTGGAGGGCAGCAGACCAAGACTGTATGGGAAGTGTCTGGAGGATGTCACCGAATGATGCATTATCAAGCGTCTGTAGATGCACGTGTGTCAAAGCTCGAGAACGAGTGTGTTATGTCTGACTAACTGCTGCAGTCACCAGCCTACATGGCAGGGTAAGGAAGGGATCAGTGGCGCAGCGCTAGCTGATTCCTTGCTAGCAGCTGGAAGGACATGGGAGACTAGTCCAGCATTTTTTGCAAAAATCTTCATTGCTTCACACTTGTATAACGTGGTGATTAAAAAAAAAGAAAAAAAGTTCCAAGTCTGAAAGTGAATAATTAACTTCAACAACTGGTAGTTTATTGGAGATGTGGAGTAGGATTTGCTTCTTCTAATTTTAGCTGTGTACAGTGTCTATTATGGGGTGAAGCAAATCATGGTCTAGATTTGACAGACACTACTGAATACATTTCTTATAAAGGAAATTTGGATAATGGGAGTGTGGATTCACAGTAAATGTCCAAATTAGGTGAACACTCCTCATACTAATGATGTCTTAAAATAAAAGCTAAGTTTCTCATACGATGAAAGAGAATCTAACAAGTTGTAAAATGTCTGTGTGTAAGATATACAGACAAATGGCTTGCAGCTCTAATCTGGTAACTATTTGTGCGCTGGTTTGTTCTCTGAGTCCTCTAATAGTGCTAGGGTAGATTGCAAGGAGGAGATAATGGAGAAGAGCATTCAGGAAAGGGGAAAGAGCACGTTTCTCAGGTTGCAATTTAAAATGTGCCTCTTTCCATTTGTAATGGCACTAAATGGTGTCAGGAGAGAGTGACTGCCTTTCTCTCAAGATAGAATATAGGAAATAAAAGACATTGTCAGAAGGCTGGAGGAGTGGGAGAAAATGAAAAACCAAAGATGCCTGGGAAGAACTGCCCAGGAAGAGATATAGCAATCCATCTCAGTGATACTGGTGCAAGTAGCACAAATGGCTCTGTTAGAGTGATTTTAGTAAGTCAGGCACTTGGCCTTGCTAGATTGAGATCTGTGTGTTACTGGATGGCTTGTGATTTATTTAATACAGACAAACTCCAGGAGTTATCTGGGCAGATGATTTCTACTGCTGTTGGTAATTTTTAGTATATAGTACCCCTTTTGAAGAGAATGAAGATAATTAAACCAGGTAAAGGAAGATTTTGATGCCCATATGGTAGCCAAAGAGATGATTATGTATCGTTGTCTTCAAAAAAGAGAAAATGGAAAGCATGTGCTAGCCACAGAGGGGGCACTACATGAGGCTGATGCAGTTTGGCCTCCTTCTGAATGAGAAACATGAATTAATCTAAGAACAAGTGAAACTGGTAAGGTACAACAAAGGGGGGATGCTGCTGGATTCAGGAAACTTGAACACACAACCCAATCGGGAAGAAGTATGGATAGAAATCATTAACACATTTAGCTCCTCTAACCAAAGCTCTAAGAGCTTTCTTCAGTAGTTGTTGTTGTATGTGGATCTGGGGAAGTACACAACAGGATTGATTTAGCAATATAAAGAACTGGAAGCAGTTGTACTTTTTCCAGTGGAGTCCTTAGTAAACCACCCACTAACAAGAGCAGTAAGTGCATCTTCATATGGGTGAGGAGCAGTGATTGCATAAAACCAGCTGGAAGTAGACCAGAGACATGATCTCTGAGACTCTCAAAGAAACCAAGCAGTAGTATTCCAACGGGAAAAGATGTTCCAGAAATCATTTGGGCCTGTAAATGGTTCAGTGTGTGTTTGTTTAGCTCTGATTTTAATACGGAAACAAACCATAAATGCTTTTTTGGCATGACTGGGTGCAAATTGCTGGATAATTTTCAATCCGAGAGTCAAAAATTTTTATACAGCTGTCCTGATTTTTTTCCTGTGTTGAACACATATCAAAGCAAATATTCCTAACACATAATCTGTTTATAGATTGGCTGGTGGAGAAAAATCTTGAGTGGAAGGTGTGGAAGTCTGTGTGGACCTTATTCTGAGAGCAGTCTTGGCATTTGGAAATAGTGTCAGTATTTCATCGCTGCGGAGAGATGAAACTTTCCATAACCTTATTCAATGCAGCCAGCGAGAGTGAATTTGAAGGGAATGACTGCCAACTTCTTCCACCTGCAAAACCGAAGTAACTTTCACATGGCTGAAGGCCTCCTGTCAGTAGAAGTTGAGATGTCTGTGTTAGTTCAGAAAGAGATGTTCACTGAAAGCCATGAAGGATAGCAAGGTACAAACAAGTACCAAGAGGGACCACAACAATCTGTGCAGTGACCAACTCCTACTAAGCTGCATTAGAGAGTAGTAGAGGATTGAAAAAAAAAATAGAATAAAGAGGAAAATACTACCAGAATACCCCTCATCACAAAACTGGTTAGAATACCATGTATGTGGGTAGTAAAATGTTTGGTTTTCTGCAAAAACATCTATGCTGATTTTGAGGACTGTTTTTCTACATATATTGACTTGGCAGATGTAATCAGCGTGTTTTGCACAAATCCTCATACCTGGTTGTTGGCCTCAGTTTACCCTGAAACATTCTTGACTTCCATCCCAAATATTCGCATTAGCCCCAGAGCAACAAGGAGGTAAAAACTGAAGACAAGGGAATTCCCACAAAAAATCAGTGGATGTCTGTTAAACTCTCATGGCACAGTGGTAAGCAATGCTTGCATCTGAACAATAGCAAGAAAGAACTTGTAGCTAGGAAAAAACAAACAACAGGAAGGAGTCCTACCTGGGGTGACTAGGTAGCTGAAGTCTTACGTGGCCAAACCTGAAGGAACCGGGTTCATCTCCAACAGACCATTGCACGTGGTGTCAGAGTCAGTGCTGTGGGAAAGCAAACCCTCTTCACAAGCATGTCCACATGAAAACTCAGAGGAATGAATTGTGATCATTATGAACCCTTCTATGACTACTTAGGTGAACTAAACAGTATTTTGTAGGCCATCATAAAATGCATAGTTTTAACAAAGTTTGGAGTTGATATGGAATTGTTGGATGTCTGTAGCAGTTATGAATTTGAGTCTAACTTTTTATCATTAGGAAAAAGTGGTGTGGTGTGATTATAAACTCTCTCTTCTAGAGGTACCATAAAAAATCAGGATAGGCTAAAAAGGGGAGGAGAAATGTGGAGGAGAGGGGAGGAAGAGGATTTTCAGGAGAAATTCTCTAGTTGCAGCTTCAAACATAGCTCTGGTTTTGTCATTATTAAATATTTCTCTACTGTGTCACAGCAGTGCAGGTACTCAGCAAATACTGCTAAATTGAATTCCTGCATTTTATTATAATGCACTAAAAATCAAACATAAGCAAATAAATATTGCATTGTTTCAAGATGTGCATGAAGTAAGATTATTACTACTAGTGAACAATTATTATTTGGGGGCATAATGAAAAGTGGGGCCTTTACAATTGCAGTTTCTGATTTGCTAGTTAAATAAAATGGAAAAACTCTTAAAAATAGGATGTGGGCCATTTTACTCTTAAATTCCAGAATACTGTTATGTTTTTCCTAAAGGTAGGTTTCACTGTAGTCTTGGCACATACCTTCACATCTGCAAACTTCGCTTTCTTAAAATGCTGTACTTGTATATAGTGCTTCTATTTTTTGTGGCCTTGCTAATATCTCTTTTTCTTCAGGCATTCATGTTGCTAAAAAGATAGACAAACTGGGCATGAGGTCATCGGACACAGCTCAGATCTTTTTTGAAGATGTAAGGGTCCCCAGCAAAAACCTTATCGGTGAGGAAGGAAAGGGTTTTACGTATCAGATGTTGCAATTCCAAGAAGAGCGGCTGGGGGCATTAGCCACTGGTAAGTCATCGTTTGTGCTTCTGGGGATGGGCAGGGGACACAGGGGTCACCCTTCGCATGACTAACAGCACTTTCCTTTTGTTGTAAATTGCAATGACCTCTTATGATCTGTTTTTGAAATCTCTCATAGCCTGGATACAGGCGACCTTTCCTTTCTGTAGAAAAACTTGAAATAGAAAATATTTTGTGAGGCATCACAGAGGCTGGTTTTGCCTTGTTTCTTTTTCTTGGTGCTTTTCTGCTGATAAGAAAATATGGCATCATGTTATGTCTGCTACAAATATAGTACAAAGGCTATCAAAATACTGGCACGAAAGGACGGTGGCTTTTCCTGTAGGACAGTAAGCTATGATGTTTAACTGGATTTTAGAAAATTAACTTAGTGGCTGTGTAAAGAAGTGGCTCATACAGAATGTAAGAGTTTTGTTTTGCGGATCTGTTTTACCTCTGTACACTTTGGGCATAAGTGGTACAGCACCAAATGCCTTTCCCTGAAGTTATGCTGTCACAGAGTTCCTGTTACTCTGAACTCAGGCCGTACTTGAATCCGCATATTTGAGTCACACGGATTCTGGATATTCCAGGTAACCAGATCGAAGTCTGGATTGTCCATTTTCAGCCTCCCAATCTTCCCCCCTTACCCCACAGTGTTTGCTTCTTCAACTTAAATGTAATGTGGTTCATGGTAAGAAGGTTGGGCCTCTTTAAATTTCAGGGTTGTATAAATAATTTCACCATGTTCGTGCTCCTGTGCATACCCTGTCTGTTACTGTCTGCGTGTGGCTGGGGAATCGGGAACTCTAAGAGTGATTTTCTGATTCAGTGACCAAATGAAAAATCACTCCCTGTTGTGGGTTGATCCCAGACTAAATATTTTAGAGTTCAAATGCTTCAAAAAAATCTTTGGTTTGGGCCAAAATTCTTAGTTCAGCCTGAGGTAAATAGTAAATGTGAGAGTAGTTTTAGCAGAGAACAGGAGGTTAGACTTGCAACGGATGCCACTGCAGACTCAGGCAAGGAGGAGACATGGTCCTACTGCTGGTCCTGCTTTAATCAAGACATACACAGACTGCAAGGATGTGCATTGTGCATTTTTATGCTCAGTTTAAAGTCTAAGTTAAACAAAACAATCAGAAACTCTGGGTTGCAGTGATAGTCCCCAGGCAGCTGAGTAGCCTGCAGCATTAGTCATGCACCAGGCAAAAGTGACGCGCACTGACAGCATCGAAAACAAAGCCTGGCAGGTTAGATCACTCCTGTTAAAACCACTGGCAGCTTGGTACTGTCCAGCCTTGCACAACTGCCCGGCAGTCACCGTGCTCTGCCAAGAAGTGGGACACCAGGTTTCAATTCTTCTTTTTGCCCAGAACAACACAGCAGGAGCAGGCGAGCCCTCGCCCTGGATGAGCAGTCTGGGAAGGGCATCTTCGCTCCCCCTGCCATGGCCAGGCAGGGGCTATCAGGGAGGAAGAGCCTTGGAGCTCACTAAGGGAGAGGGAGCTGCCTCCTGCAGCATGGTGGCCAGCGTGTTACACGTTGCTGCGCCCCCTGGTTTTGCTTTTATCCACTGTCTGAAATAAAATGCATGAAAGCACTGGGAGCAGGGACAAGACCCATGGTTTGGGCCAAGTTGCAAACTTCAGATGTAACCAGTTGTGGTAAACAGGAAAAAAGAGTAACCGATGTTTCAGAAGGGAGCCAGGTGCTTGATGGGTGCGCTTTGTTACACCATGATGTCTAGCTGTTAACTTCCAGTCCTGCAAATGGTTTCACATATGTTCAACCACAAGTGTTTTGCTGAAGGCTCAGATGTGCAAAACTATGTACATGCCTTCAGTAGTTTTATGATTAGGTCTGCATGCGTAATCCTAGTCCTCACTTCTGGCCCTCAGAAGGACATTTCTGTTCCTTCTGAGTTCATGACTATTCATGTGACATTGAAAATCATCAGTCTGCTTTTAAACACTTTAGGGACTAGTCCTGGCATCCTTGCTTTCACTGCTTCCTAACACTTGGAAGAGGCGGTTGACTGCCATTCTTTTCTTTCTTTCCTTTTTGGGCATTGTTTTGTTTTGTTGTGTTTGGGGGGTTTTATTTTGGTTTTTGGTTTTATGTATTTTTACTATCAAGTATCGTGTGCTCCAGCCTTCTCTTTGTTTATTATCTTCTTTGTGGCCAGATTTCAGAACGTGTGGGGAGTTTCCTTCTTCATCTTCTTTTTTCTCCTTTTAAAATGAATTTTCAGTCAAACAGATTTAAAATATAAATGGAAAACTGATTTCCTGGAGTTGCAAAATTTGGTCACAGGTGTGGTCATTTCTTTCGAGTGACACGTTATCAAAGGCATTGGTAAAAGCCGCTGTGTTTCTTGCTTCACTGGAAGAGAAGAGCTGCCACGTATCTCTCCCATGTTGTGACACTCGGTAAACACCGTCCATTTGTGGAGCTGTTGCACTGATCACAGGAAAAGAATGTTGCTATGGCAAGAAAGCAAACAGGTTTTTTTGTGAATTGCTTAACTTGGAGGCAAAGAGGGAGTTCAGTGTGTGTGAGAGAGCAGAATGGTACTTTTCTAATGAATTCTATCTGCTCCTGTAGTCTCAGTTTTACGAGCACCATTGAGTCATGGCCAGTAAGCAGGATGACAGATCCTTTTGCATGGGCAGTGCACGTCCTTAAGAGACAGATTGCTCAGCTTGGAGCTCACTGTACATCTCACTAGAGAGTGATCAGCCACAGCCTAAGAAAAATACATTATTTTTGTTTTGAGAGGAGACATAGCAAAGCAAAGTGTGTTTACAGTGAGCAGAAGTTTAAGTGGAAAAATATAAGTTGGATGGAGGTACGAGGAAAAGATTATTCTGCATCTGGCAACTTAAAGTGCTTTCACAATTCGCATCTGTGTGGTAGACCATGCGTTCCTTAGACTGCCCTAGAGTGATATTTTCTGCATGTGCTGTCAGTTGAAACCCATGGGGCCAAGTTTGTCTGAGGATGTGGAGAACATTGTATGACAAAAGAGGAAACAAATATACAGGGGCAAGAAAAAAGTTTAGAGAGAAAATGAGTTTCACTGTTAAGGATGGTATTTCTCTGTACTTATATGACTGGCACAGTATTGTTGTACAAGGCTGTTGGCAGTCATGGTATTCACCATGTGCCGCATTTTGTTGCTGTTTGCTGCACAGCTAAGCTTTGCCATGTTAGAACTATGCTCATAGCTCTAAATACCTGTGGTCATAGCATCACAGAATGGTTTGGGTTGGAAGGGACCTTTAAAGATCATCGCATGCAATCCCCCTGCCATGGGCAGGGACATCTTTCACTAGATCAGGTTGCTCAAAGCCCCATCCAGGCTGACCTTGAACACTTCCAATGATGGGGCATCCACAACTTCTCTGGGCAACTTGTTCCAGTGTCTCAGCACCCTCATCATAAAGAATTTCTTAGAATCATAGAATGGTTTGGGTTGGAAGGGACCTTAAAGATCATCTAATTCCAACCCCAAAACATTCTTCCATATGTTCAATCTAAATCTACCCTCTTTCCGTTTAAAACCGGTGCCCCTTGTCCTGTCACTACAGGCTCTGGTAAAAAGTCTCTCTCCATCTTTCTTATAAGCCCCCTTTATATATTGAAAGGCTGCAACAAGGTGTCCCTGGAGCCTTCTCTTCTCCAGGCTGAACAAACGCAACTCTTTCAGCCTGTCTTCACAGGAGAGGTGTTCCAGTCCTCTGACCATTTTTGTGGCCCTCCTCTGGACCCTCTCCAACAGGTCCATGTCTTTTTTTGTACTGTGGGCTCCAGGGCTGGATGCAGTACTCCAGGTGGGGTCTCACCAGAGCAGAGTAGACGGGGGAGAATCACCTCCCTCGACCTGCTGGCCACGCTTCTTTTGATGCAGGCCAGGACTGTCCTTAGAAGATTTCCTCTGTTTATTTCTGTGTGCAAATGGCAGTTCCAGGAATAAGCAGAAGAGTGGTGATGGCAGCTAAGGAAACAAGAGGATGGGTCAGCTGGGGCAGGAAGGATGCAGTGAAGCAGAGAGGCAGACACTGTGAGAGCAGTTTTCTCAGGCCCCCCACTCCCAGCCCTGATGCATGGTGACAGCCTGAGCAGAGATGGGCCAAAACCCCTTCGTGATCTTCAGCCCTTTTGCAAGCAGGACCTAAATAGGTGCTGTCCTGTTCCTTCCCACCCAGTCCTTCTCTTTGCTGTTTCCCATCTCTTCTTTCCCTGGTGCTGGATGCTGGGAACCACATGAGCCATGCTGGAGCACCTTGCTCTGACAGACCAACACAAGACTACTGTCTTGTCCTTATCCCTTCCACCTCCCTTCTGCTGTCCTAGCACTGGCATGTACGGTTTAGTTTCCCTCCCAGCAGCTCAGACTCGGCTGTATGCTTCCCAGGTATCAGTTTGGGGGCAAGGGACAAGAGATGCCTAGACAATTCTTGCTCTTTCTTTAGCATCTCTAAAGCTGGAGACCATAGACATACAAGTGAAAAAGCTATTAGTGTTATACATGCTACAGTGTTGTGTTACATGGTCCTTCGGAAGAACAGGGATGTTTCTCTGTACAAGAGATGTCCCTGAAAACAGCAATTTATTTTCCTGTCCAGAAAACCAGCATTAGGGTGGCAGCATGGTGTATTAACACAGAAGAAATGAGGCCATTAGTGTGTATGCTCTTTTGAAAAATAAGCGTTGAGGCTAGCTGTTTGAGAAAGGAGGGGAAAATATTTAAGGAATGAGAAAAGCTGATCACCTTACGGAATATGGGGACAGCATGTGAAAAATAGCGCTCTGTGGAAGAGCTGGTGAATGATCATGGCAGGGGGCAGTTGGTGGCATGCAGAGTCTGCATATGAGAGCAGTATAGGGATGAAGTTTAAATAGAGGTGATCTTGAAAGCAATGCAAAAAGGAATATGGAAGCACACCAGGTTCCTGTAAGGAACTGTCATGTGAGTAACTGGCAGGTGGGAAAAGGGATTTTGTAGTAGTCCAGGGCTTGGTTGTATTTTGCATTTCAGATTCAGATTTTTGTGGTTTAGATTCTAAATGTGAATGAATGTGGATATGCATATTTTGAAAAGAGAAAATGTGACCCTTCTCATACAGATGGATTTGTGAACTCTCTCCCTCTTCCTACTGCTTGCCATAGTGACATAAGTCCACATTTGCCAGACAAAATTCTCTACAAATTCAGCACCTGCTGTTATCCTAGCTAAGCTGCAAGAGACTGATAGCCTAGCCCTTCACTTCAAGTCTGGTTTGCCTTGGAAAAGAAACTTTTCCCTTTTCTTCTTGTTTAAAATAGGGTATCTCTAAGTTTGCTCAAAAAGTAGCAGTGAACTAGTTCTCTTGCTTTAAAGCAGTGTCTGCCATCTCTCTCACCTGTCTTCCAGCAGTATCCTATTTTGATTCTGTTTCCATTAGAAGCACTGTTTAGCATTTACTAAAAGTGGCTGTGAATCTTAATGTTTTTCCGCTCCTTTCTATACTGGGATCTGATCACAGAATGCAGACGTAGTAAGCAGCCTGTTCGTGTTCCTTGATCTCTGAATAGGTTTCTGCCTTCTCCCTGAAAGCTTCCTTGAATTTACATCTCTATGACATTCCTCAGTGAGCACACCATCTGCCTTCAGATTTTCTTTGGGGATTGTAACAGACCTTCAGGACACAGCATGGAAAGCAGGAGTTCCCACAAGCTTTTGCTAGGGCCCCAAATGAGGCATTAAGGATAAAGTCACATACTTGTCATTACATACTGCTCTCTATGACTTTCCTTCCCTCCTCCCTACCCCCTTCACTCTCCTCTGAGTTTTGACAGTTTGGGGCTCAGGTGAAATAGGGATAAAGAGGTCTTCAAGGTACAAGGAAATACCAGACTTTTTTCAGAATCGAAACTGCACCCCAAACTGAGAGTATGGAATAATTTACTTTAGAAAACCTAATGTATTGTTTGTACAGTGTGAAGAAAAACATCTTTTTCAACAAGAAGAAAAACAACAGATCTGGCTAAAATGATGTCTTGTTCTGTGCTTTGCTTCTTCAAGTCCTGACACCGCTGGAAACTATAATACAAGAAACTATTGACTACACTCGCCAGCGGAAAATGTTTGACCAGTCCGTCCTGCACAACCAAGCCGTGCACTTCCGCCTGGCCGAGCTGGCAACCGAAGTGGAGCTCCTTCGCTCGCTGCTGTACCGTACCGTTGGTGAGCTCCCACATCTGCCTTCCCAGATGTGCTTCTCTTCATGCAAAGAACGTTGTCAGGCTAAAGGAACATGGGGAGGCGATTGCCAGAGAGGCAGGCTGTGATCAGTGACTGTGTGTATAACTGCTTTTTTATTTCTTCTTTTTTTTTTTAGCTCTCTATGTGGAAGGCAATGATGTGACAAAATTTGCTTCCATGGCTAAGCTAAAGGCAGGTCGTCTGGCCCGTGAAGTGACTGATAGCTGTCTCCAGTTTTGGGGAGGAATGGGATTCACCAGCGAGGTTCTGGTGAGCAGGTTTTACAGGTAAGCAAGTGAGTGGTGAAAATAAGAAATGACTTTACTGAAATTTGGCCTCTTAAATGTCCTGTTGAAAGATCACCCTCTTGAAAAGGGCACCAGCTCCTAGCTGGTGTGAATGGTATTGTTGCACTGAGTGGCATGTCACTGATGTACGTTGTGGATGCAAGGGCATCCACAGTCCCATTGACTTCGGGGTGACATGTGAGTGTCAGGACGTAGGCAGACTATTCCTTTGCCAAATCTTGGCTTTGCATTACAACTGTGTAGTTTGAACTGCCTACAGGTTAGCTTGAATGTCAGGTGAAAGAAGTAAACTCCATGTTTTCCCTGATGGTCCTCTGGTACCTGCCAGACAATAGGACAAGGAAAAAAAGGGGAAGCCTACTAATGAGTGATTTTTTTTTTCTCTTTGCTCTTTGTTTGCTTGTAGTCTTGATTACAAGAACAGAACTAAAACAAAACAGAAGCTTTCTTCCAAAACCAATGAAAATCAGATTTGTCTTTTTCCCCAAATATGTGTGTGAAACTGGAGTTCACCGTTAGGCTCCTGCAGTAGTCTTTTGTGATAGCAGTCTCCACCTGATTAGTCACACCAGATACCATGTGAGACGTATGAGAGATGTAGCTGCTTCTGGCAAGTTGTTAGATCATTAAAATGGTACAGAGGCCTTTTTAATATTTAAAATTAATTAAAGTCCCTTCAGATTTTACTCTATCTACTTAGAGCAAAATTCTCTCTAAGCAAACAGTTTTCTTGGCAGCTGTTAGGAAAATTCTGGCCCCGGTGTCTTATATTCTGTAGAAGGACCAAAATGGAATTTGCATTTTCTTGCAGTAACAGATTTCAGTTCAGCCCTTACATATATGATACCTAATCAAAGGTTAGCAAAATTAGTTAGTGGTTCAGTTAGTTGAAAGTTTTGGTAAATGAATCTGTGTAAAGTGAGAGCAGAACACTTGAAAAAAAACCCAACAAACTGTAAAAAGGTAGTTTCTTTTTACTAGGCTGAGTTACTTTTTCTATTTTTAATAGCATTTTATGAACAAGAATGCCATTGTGGTAAGTCAGAGAGATCCTCAACCTTTTTTGACTTGTGGATTCCTGAAATTTTCTGGTGAAGGTACAGACTGCTGCATGGTGGTGGTTTTAAGCCAGCTGGCAATATGATCGTTTTTCTTAGTTATTTTTTTCACAGCCTCTTTATAGCAGCTAATGGTCCCTGGTAATGCAGATCTTAAAAGCTACTGCAGTAGGCACTCTGAATAAAATGAATCCTTGTCTTGAAGCGCTTACTGTCAATGTAGTAATGTGTACAGATTAATGTGTATGTGCTTTTATATAGCTTTGATTTGTCTTTAGATTTCCTAGCCCAGTGTATTATTGCTAACTGTGGGGCAGGGCTTTTCTGTGTGAATTGCAGAGTGGTTTCTAAGTACACCAGCACAGTTACATTTTTCCTGAGAAGAAATCCGGAGTATTTCCTATTGGTATAAACTGTGTCAGCTGGCTAAAGAAACATACCTTTCTTTCTGCCTCTAAAACCAACACTGTTATAAATGAGGCTGAAGGTGGTGTGATATCTATACTGTAAAATTTTCTGTGAATTAGTAAAATTCCATCATTGACTAACCATAAGCTCCAGGAAGGGAGAAGTAGAGTATTATCTACAACTACAGGTTCAAGTAAGAATCTTGTTAATCTGTAACGATAAGCAAAGCACCAACTTTCCTAAAGCCGTTCTTTTTTTGTACAGCAGTCTGAGTAACCATTCACGTCAGTGTGATATTTGTCAAGTAGCAAGCAGCATAACTGCACAGCATGACATCTAGTCATAATGTACAAAGATTTTTGTAGCATAATCCTTACCAAGTTTCCAAGGAAATGTTAGTCTTTGACACATGTCGGGCTGTTACTCCTCAAAGAGCACACAGCATAATGCATCGTTAGTGCGTGAAGTCTTTGAATTTTAGTTATTAGTGTTGGTGGGGAGATAATAAACAGACCTGGCACAAAACTGTCTGCCAAATGACTTTATTCACATCTGTCATTTTAATCATTAGTCTTTTAAACTTTATAGAACAACTGACTTTTCTAAAGTGCAGTATTGTCTAGAAGGCGTAAAGATAGCTGTTTCACCATGTAGGTGCCTATACTGTGCTGACTTTAGAGACGTAAATGTCTCGTTTTCAGTTGTAGGGATTCTGAGAAGGAGAATGTGTTTGAAAAAAAGTTTTGAGCCCAAATATCAAAGGGTTTAATAGAAAAATACAAGCCAATATAAAAAACAATAAGAGTGGACTTTCCAGACTTGACCCTACTAGCAGGATTCTGGAGAAGGAGAGCACCAGACTGGAGTTGTGTTTGTTTATTTTTCTCTCCCCTGTATGAAATGCCTCAAAGACATCATGACTTAGGAAAAATCAATTGAACAAACCCACAATCTATATGAAAACCCCAGGTTGTGAGATCAGAGGGAGGAAAGATTTTGTAGCAAGTATATTGCAGTTTTTCAGACTTCATAACATGAGTTTTAAAAAATTTCAGGTAGTGATCTATATATTTTGGTAGTAATTCTATGTACATTTCAATTGTTATAGGAAGAACTTGTCTGGCCTTCTTAAAAAAGTTTGGTTTTTTTTAAATTAAGATTGTTTCTAAGTACTAAACACTGTGTCTGACTGCTGCCAGTTCTTACTATTTTACTCTTATGGGGTGTGATGGGGAGAATGCTATCATTTCTTTACTTGCTGCGTTGTGAAAGACTCGAGAAAGCAGTAGTGAAAAATACTGATTGACTCATGTGAAATAGATAAAGTCTAAATAGCATTGCAAATGCACATAGCTGCAGAAGAAAAACAGGTTTCTTCTTTTCCCTCAACTGTCACCTAGGTATTGCAATATGAAGTTTTATTTGTAATTCAGGTTAATTAAAAATCAAACTTCTACATAGTTTTAACTGGAATTTTTTTTAATAAGTAATGCATTTCCTTCTAAATTATTTTTTTATTCCTCAGATGTTTAAAAAGTCAGTTGAAATACTTTATTCAGTTTCATTCTTTCTTTCATTTTTTATATCCTCTCATTCTTTACAAAGCATGTCTAAACTAGAATGAGGAAGGGGGGGACATTCGGAGTGATGGCGTTTGTCTTGCCAAGCACCCAACGTGGGGCCCGAACCCACGAGCCTGGAATTAAGAGTCCCATGCTCTACCGCATGTCTAGACTAGAATGAGTCTAGACAATTGTGGTTTTTTTAATCAGTCTTTGTCATTATCACAATTTACGGCTGTACCAAACGAAACGAAACCTATCAATTTCTGCTGACAAAAACAATTTGCTTTGAAGTCAGTAGCTAACGGTTGGGACAAGACTTAATAATGATTCTGTGGTCATCTGTGAAAACAAATCCGTAGTTTCAACCTTTTTCTGCAGAGATTTTGAGACAGATGCCTGTCTACCACTTTGGTTGACTTTCATGAGTACCTTGAGGGAATTTAGGAGATGAAGCACATGACAGCTAGCTCTAATATGGCAGATCAAAGTAGGCAACTGTACAGTGATGACTTTAAGGCGGAGCTATGCTCCAGAGCAGGCCAAGGTGATGCCCGCTCCTGCTCAGCTGTCCCTTCAAAATGCCCCTTTGGGGAAACGGGCAGGGCCATGTGAACTGGCAGGCACGGCCGCTGGTTCTTCCTCTGGATCAAAGTCTCCTTTCAATGCTGCTTAATCTGGACAGGCCATAAGCAATCTAGCTGAGTCTGAAGATGGAAGAAGTCACAAAATATTAAACTTGAGGGTACATCAATATATTTTGTGGAGAAAAATCTTGCCAGTAATACAACTTTAAAATAATAGTTGTGAGAGAAAAGAGGGTAAATGTTTTGTAATCAAGTGGAATTTGTGCTGAAAGGAAGCAGCGTGTAAATGGCCTTCTGGGAAGCAGTGGTACTCTGAGCCAGCGTTGTGGTTTAACCTGGCAGGCAGCTAAACACCACACAGCTGTTGGCTCACTCCCCGTGCCTCCTCAGTGGGATGGGGAAGAGAATTGGGGGGGGAGGGGAATGGCAGAATTTACCACAAAATGCTTCAAATTTTCAGAAGAAAAAGAATATAGAATAAAAATTGGCTTAAAAAGCAAAATCTTTGATTTGGAAGTGCTATAGCATTACCTCATGGGAGTTTGTGTATTGCCTCTCTGGGTCTCTTCTGCATGTTAGGATCCTCCCTGGACAATCCCTTACTGAGCATGACGTCACATGGTATGGAATGTCCCTTTGGCCAGTTTGGGTCAGCTGTCCTGGCTGTGCCCCCTCCCGGCTTCTTGTGCACCTCCAGCCTTCTCAGTCGGTAGAGCATGGGAAGCTGAAAAGTCCTTGACTAGTGTAAGCACTACCTAGCAACAACTAAAACATGGGTGTGTTATCAACATTATTCTCATCCTAAATCCAAACCACAATACTGTACTAGCTACTAGGAAGAAAATTAACTCTATCCCAGCTGAAACCAGGACAGCCACATAAACCTTGGGAAGGATTTATCAATGGCCTCCCAACGACGGAAGCAGGGAGCAGCATCTCTGAGGACCACCGCCATGAAGCCAGACTGCTAGGGAAAACCAGAGCTGGAGTCACCAAAACTCGCTTTCTTCCCCACATCTGACCGGCACTGATCACTGCCAGAAAAGGGAAAGAAAATGACTTAGTTTATTTTCTCGGGAGTTTAAAATTTGTAAACAGTAGTGGGATGCATAACTGCAAACACCATCACATTTTATCAGCTTGAGGCTAGAGACAGATTTAGTTTGCCATTAGCTGTGGCCTTAGCACCTGTATAGCACATTACAAGGTCAAAAGCTTTTCTCGCGCTATGAGATAGGTACCTGTCCCTATCACCATGGCTAGTGAAATCGCACGCAAGGGAGAGCTCAGACTGGAGCAAGGACCAGCCCTGATTTTCAGGATAACTGGGACCAAAAGGTTTACAGGCAGGGTGATGGACACGGCTTGGCTTGTGCAAAACAAGGGCTGAATGGTGCTCTGGATGCAGAGGGGTCATCACCAGCCCAAAGAGGAACGTTAAACTTCAGGACTATACTGGATTACACTACTCAGGAACACATTCAGGCTGTAAATTAGAGAGTTCCAAATCGTTAGAACAACTTTGTTATGTGACAGCCTTCAAATTAGGATAGTCCAAGATTAAAGGGAGATCGTTTTGTCTCCTCAAAGCAGTGCTTGATACATTTCTGAAGGAGGTTATATGCCATGGTTACCTATGGAGATGGGAAACTTGATTTGACGATGTCCTTTTTGTTCCTTTTGCTGCCTAACTAGAAATTATTGATAACCTGGATTGTGTTTGGTGGGTGGGAAGGGCTCCTCACCCTTCCTCATAAGTGCAGTTTTTTAACTCAGCATTGAAGAAATTATTTATATTTTTTTTTTCCATCAAAAAGTGGATTGCTTTTTAACATTTACATCTCTTGATTTGGTTGAGTAGTCTTATCATCTACAGTGGATGTTTCAGGTGCATGGGATTTCCTGAATGAGAGGAAACTCTTTGCAGGGAGTGTTTTAGGGGGGCAGAACACAATGGTCAGGATTTATCTCTTTCCTCAGGCAAATTCCCACTCTCTAAGGAAAACAGCATTCAACAAGCAGCTAGAGGTTCGGTCCCTCAAAATGACACCTTTACGTAACTGTATGGTGCATTGCAGGCTGGTTCCTCACTGTCCTTGGTCAGGGTGAAGCCATCACAGGTTGGTGCTCACCTCAGCAGGGCTGCAGGTAGTGCAGGACGTGCTGCTATGTCATGGGGGCAGCGACAAGGCGATGGAGAATTCAGAAAGCAAAGTGTTGCTGTGCCAGCTCAAAAGCATTTTGGAGGTAGCCTACCTAAAGCAATAAAATTTTAATATTTATATATTAAAATATTTATATGCTGGATTAATAATGCATTATCGATATAATATAAACTATCAAACCATAAACTTACAATAAATAGCTGATATACAAGCTTACTTTACTATGTCATCTTCCCCAGCTTCCTCACAGAGTTCCTGGCAGGATAGTTAGTACCACGGTTTTGTTTTCTTACGCTGAAAGCAAGTCTCTTTCCCAGAAGAGGGCTGCTAGATTAAAATCATTCGAGTCCTTTGTCATCTCAATCCTCTTAAACGAGGTGAAACCTTCTGTCCTGTCTCCCCAGGGGAGAGATCGGCATTAGTTGCCTGCCTGTAGATTCTGTAGGAAACATTCCTTATCATCTCATCCATAGAGACAAAAATATAATCACCAGCAATTTTGTAAAGACACGCACACACGCATATATATAGACACACACAAAACCATATGTGAAAGGTGTTTTGTTTTTTTAAAACATGTATTTATGTGTGTTAACCTGACATGTCTGTCACACACCACAAAGCCAGATCTTAACCACTGCCTATTTATAACTTCATATAAACAATTTTCCTGCTGCAAATGGAGGATTTTTATTGGCATCACAGAGGAGTTCTGAGGATTAATTACTTACTGTTGCTACAGTGCTGTGAAGATGCAAGATGCTAAGCATTGGCAGGGGCTTTCGGCAGCTTGAAAAAGCAGACAAGCACCGCAGCACAAAGAACAAGAAACCTACCATTGTTCCAGCTCTGCTGCCTTCAACAAGGCCCATAGGAAGGTGGGGAATCTTCAGGTTATTGAATTAAGTAGAGGTAGTTTAGCAGCACTGTTTCAGTGTGTTGGGCTTTTTTTTTTCTTCTCCCCAAAGGAGAAAAGAAATTTGTGAAGAAAATTGCTTAAGCGTGCAGTAGTTTGCAATCTGGCTAGCACAGGGAACTTAGGCAATGCTGTTAGGGATGACTCAGCGATATTAATGGCAGTTTTTAAATGAGTGCAATTAGAAATATCAAAAGTAAATAAGCTTGGAGCAGCCATTCATTTTTAAAGCAGAGAAGCTTTATATACTATATAATACTATACTATAATACTATCTAATACTAATACTATACTATAATACTATATAAAACTAATACGGAGTATGCCAGATCTCACATAGCCATTAGGGAGACCGGGATGCTTGTTGGTTAAAAAACTTGAATGAAAATTGTACCTTCTCTGTAAAATTCTCCAATACCTCATTGTCCTGGTTTTGGCTGGGATAGAGTTAATTTCCTTCCTAGTAGCTGGTACAGTGCTGTGTTTTGGATTTAGGATGAGAATAATGTTGATAACACACCGATGTTTTAGTTGTTGCCAGGTAGTGCTTACATTAGTCAAGGACTTTTCAGCTTCCCATGCCCTGCCAGTGAGAAGCTGGGAGGGGGCACAGCCAGGACAGCTGACCCAAACT
>NW_008825410.1:1572216-1580005 GCF_000699105.1 Pygoscelis adeliae | reverse complement strand
ACGACGCTCAGGTACTGATTGACTAATACTCTCTTTACCGCACAGTTAAGCAAAGTTAAGTAAGTCCTGCAACACTTTTTGCTACTGGCCCTCCAAAAGCTCCCTCCCCTCCTAAAATTCAGCTGCAGGCTTAGGCACCTACAGCTTTGGCAAAGGAACAGCGGGGATGTTGCAGGAAGTATTGCAGACCGTCTCACCAGGAGGATGAGGTGTTCGGTGGACAACTGGCATTAGTATGTAACGTGTAGCTAATTTGAGTAGGCAGTCCAGCAGAAGACCCTGGGAAGAGCCTGCGATGCTTTATATGCCAGTCCAAAGTGGTAAGACCTAAACAGAAGTCTGTATGGAGTTCAGCGGCAGGAGGTCTGGCTGGGCTTAAGCAGGGGCAGCTGTATGGTAGGAGAGGCTTTAGCTTATTTCCAGATGAAAATACAGTGTTATGCCAAGTTAAGGTTATTTTTGAAAGAATCTGAAAACTGGATGAGCCAAATTATATCTTAAGCCTTTTGATTTTGAATTGGCAACATCCCTGTACACAAAAGGGTATTTACAGTGCTGACAACACAGTTGTCCACACCATGTATGTACTTCTGTAAACAAGGGGGTTTCAATGTCATAAAAGCAGCTTCATAATAAATGCATAGAATAAATGGGTATGTACAGTTCTGTACTTGTTCCATCAGTATAGCATGCAAATGTTTAAATCTACTCTTTCTATTTCTACAGAGACTTGCGATTACTGTCAATAGGAGGTGGCACAGATGAAACCATGCTTTCCATCATATGCAAATACATGGAAACACTTCCAAGCAAGTGACACATCGCCACCCTTCCTTGGAAATTAAGCAAGCAAGAGCACGGCTTGTACTGCACACTGAAGGTAACAGCCAGTACGTGTTTTAAGGGTAAAATAAGTAGAAAACGTAACAGTAATTTTGCCAATGAACCGCTTATCAGGGTCTTTGTCCATTACCGTTCTACGTGTTCTCCAATATCAAATTTCTGTTGATACGAAGCAGTCTGAAAGCATGTGGCCTCCTGCAAATTTTTTTCCTTTCTCTATGGGTTACTTTTTTGGGGGGGTCTAGCAATCCACACTAAGCACCCAGGGAAAATGTCTTCTTTAATCGAGGTATATCTACATTTTAGAGCATCTAAGCCACCAATTAAGAAACTTAACTTCCATATGGATACAGCTGTGATTTCACTAGTAGCCTAATGTAATTTCAGTGTAACTTTGCTTTCAAGATCAGTAATTATGGCACAAATTATTCCCTGCTTTATTCAAATACTGGAACAGTGATTTTGCTCTCAATTACAGGTACTTGCTCTATCTTTCAGTTTTAGCAAGTATCATCAAAATGAGCTCTGTCATCTTTGCCAAGTTCACGTCGACTTGTACTACACTGTCATGGATGTTTGCTGCTGGGAGTGGGGTTGATTTTTATTTGTAGAATTCTACGAACAACTGTTTAATCATATCTGAAGCTTTTGGAGGCCTGAACTGAGGTATCATGTTTTGTGTGTGTAATTATTAAAGAAAAATATTTTAAAAAACCATGTTAATATGAAAATTGTGTGTTATTACTTAAATGAGAGGGTACAATTTATGTTATATGCCACAGTCACCTTAAAGCCGAAATGTATACTAAGTATTTTCAAAATTACTGTGATTTGTTACACAAAAAGTCTCACTGAAATATACATCTGCTATGCTAAGCATAAATTCTTAATTTGATCTTCTTTAAATCTTATTTTTTACGTTTACTTGCGTATCAGCCATTCCTTCAAAACCAACATCAGCAACTCTTCCTAAAGCAGCCATTTAAGTCAGAAGACACAACCTGCCTTATTGCAAACAAAATCTTCAGTGGAATTTTCCTTCTAACCAAGTGGATGCGTTAAGCATTTTCTAAGGAATCTCTATGATACTGTAAGGTTAGCAGTTTGATAGTTAAAAGATTATAGTTTCTTCCACCTGGAAATAATCTGTATCATTGCCAGGTAGAGTCCAAGTTACACTGAGAAATGCAATATATAAATATTGTGTAAAAATTACATACAAGATTTCAAAACCAAGAATAAACATAACTGCAGTATTCCCATGCAGCTGCTATTAACTGCAACTTTGTAAAAGTACAATTAAATGCTACTAGTATTTTTCTATCCTATTGACTGTGTATTTTACTCTACAAGATCATACTACAGCATCCTGAAATCTTGCTATTTGTGAATCTTAAGGACTGTCAGAGTAATACTTTTCTACCAGAAAATAAGCAGTAAAGCAAGTACAGATGCCGAGGAAAATTCTAAGGCTACAGTGCATGGTTCCCACCAATTGCCATTCCCCTTCCCAAGTGAAATATTCTCAAAGCAGTTTCACCTTTACATAAGTCACTATAACTGTTCTAAGCAAACTTGCAGGATTTCAGTTCAGGTTTTAAACTGAAAATCAACCTTTTACTGGAAGTGAAGAAAGGGAAATGTCCTACATCCTGTACTTGCTCCAAAATTAAAATAACAAAAACATACAGAAATATGTCCCAGTTTTGACTATGTAGCTTTCAGTTACCTTTCAGTTCAGAAAGCTCACGTTAAATGAGCCTAACGGAGTTGTGTTTTAGCACTTAATTAAAATAGCCCTTGTGTGTTTTCTAATAAACCTAGAGATGTAGAAAGTTGTTTGGAGGCTTCATATATTCCTTGCGCTTAAGCTTTCGCCCTATTTCCTGCTCTATCTAGACAACTACAAAAAACCTGACAACCCTCCTTAAATGAAGAAACACAGAAAGGAAGACATAGGCTTAAGATTCCACACACCCCCAATTCATTTTTCCTCACTCCTCTGCACCACTAAAGAACGGGAGGCAGGGGGAGGGGAGGGAAAGACCACCACCTAGTTCCTATTCTGCATTAATTACCTTTTAATCTGATTTGACATTTAAAAAGAAAATCCTGTTGGTTTTATACATGAGCTGAAGGACTGGTGAAAAATCTTTTGCCAGTATGTGCTCTGTAGAGACTTAAGGGACACGCTAGCGTATTTTTCAGAACAAAGACAGGAAATGTATCCACCATGTAACTAGCTGCATCCACCCATTTTTCTACTTCATATTAGGTAGCTAAAACTTTTTCCATTTATTGGTATGACAGATTGATTGCTAAAAAAATGTCTAGAAATTGTTAGACACCATGTTTTAAGAGCCAGAGATATATTCTAGAAGATGATCAACTATCAGGGGAGTGTGGTTGTCAAACAGGTGTGTCAGTAATTACCTCACTTGTGAGGTACCTTGCACTCCACTGTCTCATTAAAATTATACAAGAGCGTCAATTTTGGATGGCAAACTATATGCTATTGACTAGCTTTGGGAATGCTATACTTGTTTAACAAGCCTAGCAATTCTCATATAAAGATGATGCAATATCCTGGTGTTAGCACTTAGGTGTTCTGTTATTTGTAGAAGTATTGTAGACCTTTTAACAGTCAAAGATTAAATAGGCTAGAAATACTTAAGCTTTAATTACTTTTGCACAGTTTGTGTGTTTTGTATTAGAGGAGTGATTTACACATCACACTTCCATTATATATGAAATCTAACATGAAAGTAATGTAGCATACACCTCCATTTCTTATTTTAATAGTGCTGCCCACACAAATATAGCCCCTTGAATGCAGCACCATTTCCAAAAAATACGCTGGTATTCTACAGTAGAAAAGAATGTATATAAACAACACTAGCTAGAATACTACAGAACACTTTATTTGTCAGCTTGTAATTAGTTATTAATGGCAACATGCTAGACAGTATTTCTAGAAAAGTTTTTCAAAAATTGTAGATACAATTTCAATATCTAGGAAACTTAATTTTTTTAATGTTAAACTCAGCAATGTAATAGCTTCAACTATTAGAAACTACTTGGTGAGCCAAAGCTAAGCCTTCAAAATAAAAAACCTTAATATGACAGCACCTCCAACAGGTGCATCATAATATACTTTAATATAAAATTCAAAATATCTGTCCTCATATTTCAGACATCATGCAGTATAGATTTAGGGATCATCACAGATTGAAAAGTAAACATACTAATGGTAAAAATTCTAGTGATTCAATGGAATCATTAAGTTTTGAGATACTTTAAATATAAAGAAAACATTTGTACTGTGTCCATGTTGGTTGATCCCAATGATCAAAGGCATTTGCTTAAAAGAGTAGATGTGTAAGCATGATTTGTCACATTTAAACAAAAATAATCCAGTTTTAAGTAACTTCTCTCCAAAATACACAGTTTAAGCTACTTAAACACATACACTATCAGACCTATCCACAAGAATAATTTTTGGGGGTACCACTATTACATTTGTTAGCTTCAGGCCAGCCTTTTAAAAATCCACAGATAAAACCAATTTAGAAAAATCCAAGTATTCTTTGTGCTTTTGCAACCTAGAAATTACTGTATGCCTGAAACTGGAGCTCTAATTTAGAGCATAGCCCAGAATGAAATGCAGAATGAAAGAGAAAGCCTTGTAATTCTGCAATTACTTCATATCTGAACAACCATTGTTTGCTGTATTTTTTTAAATCAATTCTAAAAACTATATTCCCCTAAAAAAGCAACCTGCTATGCTAGCAGTTTCTGCATATTTACAAATAATCCCCCCAAAACAGGGGATGATGGGAAAAATTCTGATACCTTAAGAAAGCTATATATAACATTGCATTAATAGTTAATGCAATTTACAACAATTTCACTGTGTTTTATCAACAGAATATGCCACTTCAGATCAATGTCTTCATTAATTAAGACTGCTTGATAGTTGAAATTACACAATTTAAACCAAAGGTAACATATATCACCTCAGTTTAATAATCCAGTATATTACAAAAAAAACAAACAATGCAAAGAGCATCATGTAGCATAATAGCTTTGTCTGGCTTCCCCTGGAGAGTGTTCTCAGTCTGCCCATCGTTGCACCTAGAATTCCACCCGTAGAGTCAAAATCATTATCCTACATTTAAAACAAACAAACAAAACAACAAAAAACATGTTACTCTGAGAAAAAAGATTACCCCTAAAGCTTGCTAAGTGTAGTTTTTCCTGTTTTTTTTTTCCAGTTTTCCAAAACTAAAATTATTTCGGAGGCAGTTTCTGAAAATTAACCAGGAAAAACTTTCGCCCATTTATCCAGATGGATGCAAGCAAAAAAGGAATTACTGACTTCCTTATTTTTTGCTTCCCTCTTCTATTCTTAAATAAATTTAAATATAAAACTGCCTTTTTAACAATACCATACATTTGCTAATTGAAAACAAATAGTTGTATCTGAAGTATAAAGACCTTGGTTGTGCTTTGGAAGTCATGCATTCGCACATCTATCTTTTTGAACAGAGATATAGCTGCTGAATTAGTCACATTTTACAGTCAACAATAAGCTGTCAACATTTTAATACAAATGTTCATACTAAAAGAAGGCATGCTTTACATTACTAACTTCTTAATCCTGCCCAATATTTAAGGAAGGTTAGTGTCTAAACACTTACCATTTCTGATAACATTTTATTTTGGTTTTTAACTTCTGTTCCGATTTCAATGGAAAGCTGTTAAAAAAAAACCACAACCAAAAAGTATTAAATATGAGTAATCAGTTATACATCAATTAGAGAAACCAGTCTAAAATATGTGACATGACTAGCATTTCCCCAGGTAAAATGTGAAGACAGTACCTGGTATTTTCAGAAAACAAAATAACATGCACAGTATTCTGTCAATAACCGTTAGGAAAGTAAATTATTTGTCATTTGACTAGATGAGACTAGAGAGTCACAGAAGGTACTCAATGCTCCTCCTCCCCTTTTCTCCTTGAATAGAGAATTCCTTATTAGAATTATTGCGTGGACTTCCAAAAATTCAAGATCTAGTCAAGTCTAAGTAGCAATTATCCATTTCCTGGAACAACCATTAAAACTACTGGCACGCAGCACAGAGGACCATGAGCACTCTTTTTGACTCAGTGTTGCTGGAGCTGACACTGTAACCTGCTAACGCATCTCTTTTGACAAGTTGCTGCTATGCTATAAATGGGAATTTCTTTTGTGAACTTGTCCATGCCTTCTCTGCTTTGTGTCATGAAACAGGAAGGGCGCAGCAGGACAAGGACGCAAGTTGAGTATGCAAGCGAGAATCAGTCCAGAGGTGGTAACCAGGGTCAGCAACAGCCTGGTGATCACCCAGTACATCCACAGCTATGAGACAGGTCCAAGCTCAAGCCAGAAAGTCTGCAGGTTAGGCTTGGAATCAGGGAGGTATGAGACCAGGCACAGAGCTGCAACACAGCTGCAACGTAGCAAAGGCAGAGGCTAGCCAGGAGAATCTTGGCTTAAAAGCAGCTCCCAAGTGAAACAGGGGAGAACCCGCACTGAGGCTTCTTAGCAGCTCTTCCTCCGTAACGGTTGTAATCAGCACACTGGCCTTGAACAACCAGCTCAGCTCCTAGACGGGAGAGAAACGTGCTCCCGGCCCCGATGCTTTGGATTAGCCAAAACCCGTATGTTTTTTGTGACACAACCTAAATCTCATTATTTCTTACTGCTGCGTTTCACCACAATCTATCATCAAGTCAAGAGTGAAACACGAGGCTTCTAGGAAGATTATCTGAAGATTATTCCATACTCCAGGGTCATTACATTGCACTAAAAGATGCAACTGCAGAAAAAGCACACATGCTACTCCATGGGGCACTATCAACCACACTGCAGACATACCCTGGGACACTGATTTGAAATATAACATCCCAGAGAAGGAGACAAGAAATGGAATTCTGTAACAAAGGTCAAAGCTTTTCTTTTTACCTCTTTAACTTACTCTAGATTATTTAGGTGGATAATTTCTTAACTTAAACCTAAGGTTTTATTTTCTATTTGAGACTAAACAAATTACTTTTAAGCAACACAATATTATTAGCAATAGGAATTTGAATGAGTTTAGGGCTAAGAATTCATTGGCTTGTATGACATACATAGAAACAGCACCTATTGCTAATAATGTACTTCAAAAAGTCTTAAATTGTTAAGAAAAAAAAAAAACCACACACAATTTTAATCAGAGCTGTCTTTCCGTTAGACTTGATTGAAAGAAGTCCTCAATCTCTGGAAGGAATCAGAATCATTTCTCTTTCAGAGTATATTAGCATGCTATTTCTAACAGCTGTTTTCACATTATGGATTTATCAGCAGATACAGCAGAAGCTGATGAGCCACAATGGTAACACCAAAAGCAAGTAGTCCCTTTTCTTAAATGAACCTGAGCCAGTTTACTGACCTAAACTCAAATTTTCTTGTTTCTGCAGGGACAATAATTCATTCTGTAGGACAATAAGCCATAAGTAACACCACAGCTGTCCTCAAGATTGGCAAAGAAGGACACGTCTAGCTAAAAAACTAATTAAAGGAAGAATCAGTTATACAAATGAATGATTATGCATTTTGGTTGACAATAATTCTTTCTTGTGTTAAATCTATGTTTTAAACTAAGTCTACTGCTTCACTGGTCCACATAATTTAACTCAATAAATGTGACGATACCACTATAGTTAAATACTTACTGATTTAATGGCACTGACTTTTGTACGCAGACTTTCTGTTAACCTTTCATTTTCTTCTTCATAAACACTGTATCCACTATTGGTATAGCCATAGTTACCAGTAGGTGCACCATCGCCTAGGAACACAAGAGTCAGTAGTTAGACAGAAAACACCATTGGAGCAAGTGCTCTTCAAATGTGGAAAAG
>NW_008825410.1:1569369-1572177 GCF_000699105.1 Pygoscelis adeliae | reverse complement strand
CCTCAGCAATCAGGAAGAGGCACCACATGTTCCTGAGATAGAGATTCAACCTTTTTCAAATGTGCAAGTTATCTTGCAATATGCAAATGAAAGACAGAAAACTGAGGAACAGTTGTAATTTAATACTATTAAATTTTTCCTCACATAGTGTTTTCAGATTACTTCTATGGAAATCAACCTAGGCATTACATGGAGATGTGAAGGGAGCATTGAGGCCACTACATAGAGCGGTAAACCTAACTCAAAGCAGGAAAGTTGAGATCATTCTCTAACAAAGACAAATACCATTTGATGACACCCGCATTTAAAGGAGAGAGCGTACTCTGATCCTTACGTGTATTTCTCTACAAACAAGACCTCAGAGGAGAAGCCAGGCCTCTGAGCAGAACACTGCCATTTCTGTCACCATTCTGCAGTTCTATTCCCACTCCTGCCTTCGCTTTTCAGGTGATGGAGCTTCAGGACTGTTTCCAGACAACTGACTCAGCAGAGTAAGCAGAGCAGAAGAGAATGAAAGCTCCTCAGCTCCACACATTTGCCTCCTCCAACCTCTAATAAAGATCTCCTACAGACAACAGTTGGACAGCAGCACAGGAGAATTAAAGCTGTGTCCTGTCTAGACAAAAATCAGTCTTGGGCCTCAAATCAAAGATCTGAAACCAAAGAAGAGAGACCAACACTGAGAAAGGCAAACAGAAAAGAACTATTATAAGCTTTATGAAAAAGATCCTGCTAGATAATTCAACTAGTAATCCAGCTATAATGTTAATCAATATTTATATGGCTAGTCAGAATGCCACACTAAAATTGTCTGAATGCCTTTGGTTAATTTAGAGATGTTTGTGTTTAGGTGCCTTTTTTCTTCTTGAGGAAAAAGGGAGAGAAGAGAGACACCAACCACATTCACAGATAAAGTCCCATCTCAAACAGTTTCACTGTGTGCTTGGCATACATAATGTTAAGATTTTAAAAGAGAATTATGATGCTACTTTCATGATAGATATAATTTTATATTAACCCATAAAGCTGTTCTTTAAGTGTAAGTCATGACAATTTTTTTAGTTTGTACTTGTAAACTGTTTTAATGTTATTCTATAAATTAAGCTAACAACAAATTCTCAACAAGACTGGGTGAAATGTATGTTTCCATTTCATCACAGTGAGAGTCAAGAAGTTCCCCTTCCTCCCAATCAAAAGTACCAATGCCAGGTATAGAAAGTTGACTAAAATTATATCAGTTAGAGTCAGGGTTGTTCCCTTTGTCTTGTTTTACAAATGCATCTAAGTACAGTACTTTCTACCAAGTGACACGCAATTTTGAATATGTTTATAAGTTAATATACCATATAGCTTCAGGCCAAAATACCGTAACTATGATTATTACATAGACTGTGTCATAACAGATGTGAACAACTGCCCCAAAGCTTTAAATAGGCACAGCCACTTCTATATATGTAACAGAAAGCACTATGTAGAAGCCTGGCTACTACTGTTTACAGGAAGAACAGAAACTTCAGCATGGCAGTTCTACAGGCTGTCTTGCAACTGTTCATTGACAGGACATGTAATATGGACGTGACCATAACATAATCACGGGCTAAAAAAGAGGTACCAGGTAGCTGGTGCTCACTGCAGAAGTACTGGTGCCCAGCTTCTATTTCCAGCCTACTAAATAAAAAGGAATTTTAGACTGACAGTTGAAATGTCAAGGGAAAGCGGCAAATTCTACTGCAGCTGATAACAGTCATAATAGACATTTAAGTCTTCTGCTTGACCTTCCAGCAGATTTTTGAAGAATTAGTTTCAGGAAGTTCCTTAAGGCATTGTTTGCCAGAGACATGCTAAAAGAACGCATGCTTTTTCCCCTGCACTCCTTCCATAAGCATCCATCGCTTTACTTTTTCAGAAACATACCGAGCTGGATGGCCTTCAGTCTAACCCCTCTCAGTTCATACCCAAGAACGAGCTGTTAGTCTGACAAAGAAAAGGACTGAAGACCCATCAAATGCCCACCTTTTATGATAAACATCCCAACACCTCTCTTGATCTATTAAGAACCGTATCCAAGACTTGTTTTATCTTGTGAAAATACTATTGCACAACACGCATCAAGAAGTGTAGTAGTAAATCTAGGGTGGTGTTACAGACACACCTGGTTTAGCCACATGGCATTTATCAGCCCCTAAATATTCACTTTCTAGAAAGTACCACCACAATTCAGTCATAAACTTCTAAGGCATAAACATTACCTAAGCTTTACGGTGAGGTCAGAGCACCTACACGGTTCTAAAACATGACGTGGGAGTTCAAAGTTTACAGTCATCAACGTGGCTGCTAGTTGAGAAATGGGGCCTAAGCTTCTCAAAACACTCCGCAGGAACTCTGCAAAGATTTCTGCCTTTGCATCCGATTATATTTGTGATAAACTGACAACAGTGGGGGTTTTTTCCCCCAAACATAGCAGGAAAACATACAGAAGTACTAAAACTAAAAAACAGATGAGAATTTGGAAAGGACTTGACCGAAGAGTGACAAATCTGTCCATCCATGGAAACATGGCCCATGGAGACATGGCTCAAACTAACACCGTGTTAGAACCATTCATGAACACAATTAAATACAAATCCCACTGCTACTCTGTAAGTCCAGCTGAGCTAGAAAGAGACGACAGACAGAAGCACGCGTAACAAACACAATACTTTTCCCACCCAAAGCTCCCGAGCTCTGCTGCAAGCCTACACCCCTCGACACAGCCCCTCTCACGCAGAGACCCCCACCGAAGCCCCCACCCGGGGACGGGTCGGGCCC
>NW_008825410.1:1484860-1568837 GCF_000699105.1 Pygoscelis adeliae | reverse complement strand
CGCCGGGCGGGGGCAGGGTGTCTGCAGGGCCTCCCCGCAGCACCCCAAGGCATTGAACCAGCATGGCGTTTCTCGGGGGATAGTGTAGCAGACCGTTCGGCCCGCGGACTGTCTGTGTGCCCAACAGGCCCTGAAAATGGCGTGATTTACTAAAAATGTACATTTCAGGGAGTTGGACTGTGAGGCAGTGGTTTCAGGGGGCAAAAGAAGGTGGCAGGGTAGCACCGTGAGGGAGCCTGGCCACCCGCTGGAGCAGGCACTGGCAGAGCAGCTTCCTCCCTGCGTGGCCACCTCCCCGCGGCTTCAGGAAAAGAGCAAATTCTATTAAATACAACCAGTCATGAATTTACTCAATACATTACCTATTTCAGCTTGTATTAAACTGTTAAGAATTGATCCTGAAAGGAAAAAAAAAATCTCAACCTTCGTTTCAGGAGGCCATCAGTACGTTATCATTTTATTGTTTGGAAATGGAAGATTCTCAGGGGTTGCCTTGTAACAGGCAGTCAAAACATTAAAACTAAGTGCTGAGTGGAGATTTACCACCTTTGCTTTTCCCCCTGTTTATTTAGAAGTAACAGGCACACTACCGCAGCATACAGCTACTCCAACTGGAAACCTGCAGATTTCATTATTATTGAATCTTCAGTTCTGTGAATGATTTAAATTTCATTTGCAAAGATAACTTCTCCTTCATTCTTTAACCTCTTGCATTGCTTTATCAGAAAGGGATTTTACCTGCTTTTATTAAAGATGTGACTCACTCTGTATACCAGTGGATTGAATTTATTTCCCAGGATGATACCAGCATGATGTATCAGTACTCCAGCGTAAAGCAAACAACATCATGGAGTCCATTCAGAGTTTGGTATTTCAGACGTGGCATCCACTGGACTAAAGAAATTGCATTGGCTTTTCCAATTACAACATGCTGCCATATCATTAATTGCTTCGGTATTTGTGTTCTGGTAGGAACTAAGACACCCGGTGTTGGACCAAGATCCACTTGTATTGTGCAAGCTATATAAATGCAGACCAAAGCTCCTAGTTCAATGAGCTTGCAGTATAACGTGAGTCTTCATCTAGGCAGGTAAAGCTGCAGAAGGAAGAATAAAATAACTCTTGTCAATAAGAAGGCCTGTGCCCTCCTGCTGACATCCTGTGTAATTGCTGTAAGACACCCCATGTATCTTTTTGCAGTGCATAAAACCACAAATAACTGCAGCATTTCTTTTCTCTCCACTTGTCAAAGTTTAATTGAGACATCAGTCTTGTATCAGCCCAACTTTAGGACAGACATTGAGAAGCTGTTGTTCATTTATTTACTTCTCAGTTACATCTGGATGCCTCCATCTCAAACAGCGTTACGAAGAGTAAAATGAGTATCGTGTAGAAACTGGCCCTTTAGTTTATTTAATATTTGATAATTTAAGCAGTTCATCCCAAATTTCAACTAAGGCATTAGTTGCACATACAAACCAGAAGAGAAGGCCAAGGAGAAGAAATGAACTGCAGAACTGTCACCCATACCGCGCAGTGTGAAGCTCATCTCCATGGGATTTTGTCTGGAACTCAGCAGTTCTTATAGGAGTTTGCAAGCTGCCATCACTGATGACCTAAGACTTGATTTACATCAGTTCAGGGAAATACATCAGTTGTTTCAAAGGAGGGAAAAGTATTATCACCAGATTAAAGATGCTCTTCGTGCTAAAACCAGCTGAAGTTCACAGATGGGCCCATTTCTTACCTTGCCAGGGCAAAGAGGTCTCTTAAAGGATTACATGCTTAAAACAGCAAAATTTAGATGTTTTAAAATTTACAGAAAATTAACGGATTCTGAGAAAACTTTCATCATGAGTGCTTCAGATTTGAACTAGGGCTCTGTTAGGAGCAGTATCCTCATCAAACACAATTTTTGAAGGAGGGTTAGGGTGACGGTCTATGTAGTAACTAAATAACCAGAGAGTAAAATTGAGGCTCCAGGAGGCACTAGGAAAATGTCTTTTAGTAACAGCTGGCTGAGTCTCTCATTGTTATGTATAATTTTATTTACATTTTTTTCTTCATATACCATCCAAGAAAATGATTACATTTGGTGGCATTGCTATATGAAAATATCTTTCTTTACAGTAGTTACATATTCTATGTCACCCTTCTTTTTTTCCCCCCATGACTCTTCTTCCATTTTTCAATAAATACAGATTCATACATAACTAGGTAAAAAAGGTACATCTCCCCACTAGGATTGTAGTTATAATTCGTTGTTAAGGGACTCATTTTTCATTTTTACTTAAATTTTCTGTAAAATAAAATCCCAGTTAGCCACATGTAAGGTGTCCACAACTGGTGGTGTTTATAATCTGCTTATCACATTTTGAAATAACATATTGAGTCTATAGGTAATTTATAAATAGTTCATTTGATTCTTCACAGTTTCTTACAGCAAAGCGTGGAAATGATACTGGCATGATTAATGTTTCAAATCCATTTTTATCATATTGAATTTATGTTTTTTTCATACACTGAAAGTGCCTCGTAGAAAAGTTAATTTTATAGTTCTCCTGACGTTACAACAATGAAATCGCGATTCCACCTCACAACAGAGGCTGGACATAGAGGTCAACCGGGTATCATTAGTATTCACTATGTTTATGTTACATTTCCATTGATCGGTTTTATTCATATTAATCATTTCACAGAATGGATCTGTGAAATGCATACAATTTTTCTGTTGACGTGATTAATTGTACTCCTGTTGGCTCTCTGGCCCGTTCCCTGGCAGCTCTCCCACACGGAGGCCATGCCCTGGACTCCCCGGCTTTGTAAACCAGCTGTGCGTGGTTAGCAGGGGTGGCTGCCGCTGTTCCTTAGCATCTGCAGTTCTTCCTGCCGGGAAGCCTAAACGAGTGGTCAGCAAGTGGTTTTAAGATGGCTGACTCATCAACATTTTGTTTATCGGTGACAACATACAGGAAGAAAAAGCACGTAAAAAAAATACAGAAAGGTGTATGCAGTCTGCAAGCTTATCTGTCTTGACCGTGTTTTTATAATCTTTTAATAGTAGCCTACACAGGTGTGTCATTGTCAGACACCCTGCTTAGGCAATGGGTATGTCAGTCTCCTTTCCCCAAAATATTAATGAACAACTACTCCTTCTTTAAAAAAAAAAAAAGACATCTTTTATAAAAGGGGTGTTCCACATGTCCTACCAACTGTCCTACCGCTGCTACCATTTTTTGGTTCTCTTCACTGTCTCCAGCTAAACGAGATGAATACATTTACATAGCAAACAGCCCATGTATTTTATTAGTTGATAACTCCATGACTCCATCGCAAAAGCAATAAAAAGGAAAATAAAACAGGGAAGCTGCCTGAAAAGATCCTGTATAATCA
The DNA here is from genome assembly GCF_000699105.1 of Pygoscelis adeliae. Lineage (NCBI taxonomy): Eukaryota > Metazoa > Chordata > Aves > Sphenisciformes > Spheniscidae > Pygoscelis > Pygoscelis adeliae. The sequence continues at coordinate 1,565,444 of NW_008825410.1, read as the reverse complement.
AACTTCCACTACGCAACTGAAAGCCCAGGAAACTTATTAACATGATAATAATAATGATATGATTATCATTGAATTATTAAATAAGTACCCACAATGTCAGTGTTCGTACATGTTCTTACATAAACAGGTTTTCACAGTCGTCATGATTAACTTGCTGCTTTCAACAATTATAGGCTGTGAAAAGAGCCTAACAAGTCACAGGCATAATTAGAGAGTTGAAAAGCTGATATTGCATGATACTATGTTAGTATCAAATATTTCAATCACTGTTTTGTTAAGCAGTAAGCTTCAATTATTAAAAAAAATATTTGCTAGTTAAATCTTGATCCATTGTGCAATTAAGTAACAGCTGACGAGTCATTTCGATAGAAAACTAATACATTAACCACATAGAAGCAGAGCTAGATCACAGAGTATTTTTAATTAGGATTCGGTATCTTCAAAAAGGAATAATGTCAGCATCTTTCATCAGTATTCTTGTCACTTAATATCCTGGTTTATTCTAATGCTATTTAGCAAATGAGAGCCTTCAAAATGCTTCTATTCCAACAAACACAGTCAGATCACTCAGGTGTTTCCTCCCATATTCTGAAAGCTGACAAAACTGACACCGGACTTAGGATGTCATCAGCCTTGTTCTTCCTGGTTGTATTCTCCAAATAGTGCTGTCATGAAAAACAGAAGATGGGATGCAAAACCACACCTTCCGTAAGACTTTAAGTGGCTGAAGGGGGTTGATCACAGCTGCTGCTCATTGCCACCTAGACTGTCAAGCAAAGAATTAATCCTGCAAGTCACAAGTGGAATAGTATGTGCAGTCGTTATTCAGGTTCTTTAATGATGAGAACATACGTAAATCGCTGCAAGTACCGACAAACCTATCAGTTTCACCCATCACAATGATTCAAAACTTCATTAAATACTGTCAAAGAGAACCGTGGCTGTTTCTGGTCTTAACGCACTTCCATCATAGATGGCGACTTCTTTCTGGGATAAGGTTTGGAGATATCTCGTCTCACCGTGTATTCAAACTATGTGCATTTTTTTATTATATTCTTTTAATAAAACCCCTACCAAGTATCTGATAAAATAGCCTTTTATTGTTTTTAGAAGATAACCAAGAAGATACTTGAACAAGATTCTGGGAACTCCTGTTATCTTGAATAAAACCATGTTGCTGGGAATCAGGGGAGCTTCCTTGAACATACGCAATTGTATTCATCCATGCCTAGTCATCCTAGGCCTTTCCATACACAGGCTCAAAGGATCATTAGTACTTTGTACTTGTATAAAGGCTTCCTATCTCATCGCTTTGCATGTGTATATGATTACAGGCTTAAAAATCATATAAACTCATAATAAGATTTTACAACTCGGTAAATATGCTTAGAACAAAACTTACTCTGTGTATTTCTATAAAGTTGTGGCTGTAATGCATTCCATGTTGATTCCTTGCTCCTGATTTCAGTATCATCTCACTTCTTCCAGTCATAGTAAATGTTATCCTGAGGGAGGCCTCAGGAAGCTTCGTTGGTCAGACACGCATCAGCAGCGGAGGACCAGCTGAGGGAAGGAGAAGCAATATGTATGGTTGCATCCGCAGAAAGTATCTAGTAAGAAAGTACAGCCTTTTTCACCTTTACAACACTTTTTAAAATTTATTAACAGTGAAGGCATCTTTCTTCTCACTTTAATATAAGCTATGTTTGGAAAGTATTGAGCTTTGTATTAGCTCATGGATACTATAATTTAAATATAATTATTATTTACTTAATTGTTGTTGCTAAATACTGTGATTCTGCTTATTCTTTTGTTTAGTTACTTTTTAGTAGCATAAGCTGTTCCATCTCTTGTTTGATTCTGCAGGGAACACACCCAGAAATCTCTGCGGTATTTTTATAGATTTCTTGTCAGTGCTGTTAAATTACATCAAAATAGAGAAGGAAGGCTATGGACACAACTGCTGGTCTCCCTCCTAAATTTCATTATGTAGGGCTAGAATCAAAATTTACTGAAGTCATGGAGAATTTTTATATTGACTTTGGATCAGGCTATAAATTTTTATTAAAAAAACAGCTCTGCTGATTCTTTGTCTTCCAAGTAGTGTATGCTGTATAATCTATGAATAATTCCAGTCATGATTTCTTTCTCTAATATTAAGGTACCATTTCTGATGTCATCTTTGACGAGGTAATAATATCAGCTGAATGAGTGATAAGAATTCAGAGCCATTGCAGCAGCCTGAGCATTAATAACTGTAATGTCTAAAGAGGAGGACTAATACATTTAAAATAAAAAGTGGAAGTCAAAGTACTTTATTTTTCATTTCAGTAAAACAAATGTATGGGATGAATGGAGCATACAGTTCCAATGCTTCGTAAGATGCAATTAAACAGTAATTTGATGATTTGCGTTCTGTTTATTTTGACCTTTCAGACATGTGGGAAAGGCTTTCACCAGTCAAAATACAGGATTCAATAAAAACAGAGACTTTAAGCACAATGAATTCCAGTGAGGAGAGAGCTATTTTGCAGACCTGTATCTAGGCAGAGCATTTTCCTACAGCACATTTCTCAGGACAAATGGGGCAGGCACGATCCTTGTTTCCTTGTCCAGCAAGGCAAAACTGAGAATGTGAATCAAGATTCCTGGGTGCAGGAACTAGCGTTGTGCTAGCTTTGTGCTTGACCACTGGAGAGTTACGTAAAAAAAGATAAAAACATCATGTACTTCTTTAATTGTCTTTCGTTTTCTCATAAGTCAACAAATCATGCACAAAACCATTTGTTTGATGACTAATTAGAGAAGCTAATGCCTGAACATAAATCTGCAAAAGCTCTTGCAAGTCCCTTGTTTTCCAGAAAGACCATTACACATAAATTACCCATTCGAAGCACCTTTATAAAGATCATTTTCTTAGGCTGTTGCATGGACTGCAGCAGCAGGGCTAATTACCTGTGCTGGATGGCGCATGGTGCTAATAGGACGACATGGCTTCCTGTACTGTGGTGGCTAATTCAAAGGTTACTTGTGTGTTTCTGCATAGCACTACATTATGCCACAAGAATATATATTTAATTTCTGTATTCGTATTAGTTGCCAGATGCAGTGTAGCAACTGGTAAGAGAGTGTAACATTGTTCTCCATAAAGATGCATCAATGCACTTCTAAGAAAAGGCTCTTTTAACTTACTGAAAATCTGAGCACCTTATCTAGCTTTTAATGAAGTCAGTAACAAAATTTCATGAATTTTTATGGCATGGGATTGAAGACTGAAGTAATTACAGTGTGGAAAGGATCATTAATTATAGTGTAGAAAGGATCATTATATTTCAGAATTAAAAGTCGTAGGTTCTTTTCATGGTTTTCTGTAAATGTAGATAAAAGCAAACTTAGGTTGTGTTTTATGGTATACCATGAAGAAAGATTTTATCTCCCGCAGCCCATTCACCAACAGAAGTAATCTTTGCTTGAAAATAACATTAAAAGTCATTGTCACTTGTACGGTCAAAAAGGACATGATAAATGAGTTAGAATTAGATGACAGTCTACACATTTATGCCACCACATACAAACATCTGCTGTATGGATACAAGCCATACTTGTAAACCCATAATTTGACAATAACCAGAATCCTTGGTCCCTTTAAGGATCGTGTTAGGCAAAAGGTCTGGAGAACTGCCTACAGGATAAGAAGGTTTCTACCCCATTTAACCCCAGTTCAAGTCCACCAAACCTGCATCCTGTTGTGGATGTCTTGGGGTCGGTCCACCAGTCCATGTCCAGCGGTGAGTTGCTCCTTGGTTCAAGGTCCACCAGCTAGTGCTTTGTTATGGATTGGACCCTGGCTTACAGCTCAAAGTCTGCCAGACTGCTCTTACACCTTTTATCTCTGAATGCTGGCCTTGGCCTGCTGGAACTCTGTACTCTGCTGTTTGACTTGTGACAAATTAAGCAGCTATCTTATCCAACACATTTTCCTTCCCTTTTATGCTTTGCTAAGGAGCCTTATTCAGCTTATCCATTCTAGAAAACACCATTTTATATCCCTGCTGCTCAGATGACCACCATCTCCTTGAATAATTGCCATCTTTAGTTCTACATAGCCGAGTAAAGATGGGTTGGTATTTTTGAATCCTTTTACCCAGGAAATCCAGTTATTCACCTGAACCCTCTTGTCCGAATCTCTTTCCTGAGATCCTGAATGAGGGGAAAAGGTCTGGTTGATGGTTTCTTTCCCCAGAACTTTCCCCAGAAGGGTTCAGGAAGGATGGAGAGGACACTATCCACAAGCAAACTCTACTCACAGTGATGCTCCTGAGTTGAATCCATATGCTACATGATCATTCTAATTGATTATACTTTAGTTGGAAACTCATAAAGTTAAAAGGCAAATGTTAGTTTACTACAGCAATGCTGGGTGTCCGTATACCCCACTGATGTAAAAGAAAATGTAGACAGCATATCTGAATTTCATATACATGAATCTTCATTTATAAAGATAATTTTTCTTTAAATGAGATTACTAGGATAACCTCATTTATTAAAAATAAAAACTGTTATTCAATAAGACTGTCTTTGAAGTTATGTCTTCCATATGTATTTAAAGGCTATGCTTTAGTAATTACTAAATGAAGTATTCTCCTAGTGCCCCAGTCAGCATCCATATTTCCTGACAGGATACATGGTCATGGATCTGATTTCAAGAGTTCCTCTGATGGCTTCCTTGTAGACCAACAGTAGAGCCAGCGGTATAAACTTCAGACCACATTCCTCCTTCATGGATCAGCATTGATCACAGTAAAGGAAGGGATGATTCTGGCCATATGATTCTGTTTCAGGAAATGCAGTTTTCTGTATCTGGACAAATCATGACCAACTACAATGTGACTGCCTGCATATTGCTTCAGCCTTTTTTCCAGAGATTACAGTTCTTAAGAAATTAATAATAGAAAGAAGTCTGGAAAGGACAGCAAAACCAGACAGCAAACAAGGTGGGTCTGAGGCACCTGGCTCCCGTGCCTGGCATTTGCTTGGCACATACAGATCAGCTCATCCTGTGCCAAAGCTCAGACTGGAGAGGCAGTGGAGCCACTGCTGGTGTGCACTTGATCTGATGTAAGTCGAACAAGTCCAGCATGTGCCCTGTGTGTGCAAGTTCAATATGCTTGTGCACGTGACACTGGATCTACCACTCTCGGATCTAACTCATGATCTTTATGAATCATAGGAAACACAAAAGATCCTGGGCCAAGTCCCAGAGAAAAATCTTGGTGACCTGCCAGAAGAGCAGGTCTAACTCTAATTCTAGATTGGTGCCTCCTAACATGGTGGCACATGAGAGGTGAGATTTAGTGTAGGCTCACATGCTACTGCCTGGAGAATGGGCAGTATTTCCTCATATCTCCTGCAGCACACAGTGCAGATGCCGGCTCGGGAAGTGTGGCTAGAGAGTGATACGCAGGATGGAGAGTGAGGATAGTTGGATTCTAAACTTGCAAAATAAATTCTGGGATGGAGCCAAATCTTTGACATTTCTGTTCCAATGTTTCCCTGTCACTAAATGTTATTTTCTTGCCAAGGATGTTAGAAGGCTTATTTAATCATTTTTGCTAATATGTTCTAACACCTTGAAATGTGGCTTAGGAAAGAAAAGTATTATTCAAAGTCAGTGGAAGAAGAATGTCCACTATTTGCATTACAGTAGAATCAAATGACCCAATCCATCATGTAGATTATATAGGAAGACATGATTCCTCCCTCAGAGTCAGGGGAGAGGAATGATCATTTTTTGCATTACAATAGAGTCAGATGATATGGTCCATCTTGTAAGTCATGTACAAAGGCATGACGCCTCTCCCGGATACCTTACAACCCTTATGACTCCTGTAGTATCTATTACATTATTGTGAATATTACATTTTCTGCCACATTTTAGCAGAAAGAAGCCATTTGAAGGAAAAATAAATAGGAGCACAAACTTAATAATATAATATATAAAATATTTTAATATATGTAAGTTTTTAGAATAAAGTGGAAAAACTTTTTGTTAGAAATAATGTACATCTTGGTAAAAGAAGCTATATGTTTTGATGGTGCTGCACTGGATTTTCCAGCTTTGTGAAAAAAATACAGAACGTGCAGACAAGTTTGCAAAATCGTGTTCACCCATACCACCAAACAGCTATATGTAAAGAGCTTTCATGTGAGACTGTTCAAGGTCATGATTTATTATGGACTAAATACATGTTCTGTGTAAGCACTTACACTGCTGGCAATGAGATTCTATTCTAGGAATCACATAACTTATGGAGCAGAAGTCCATTTTAAGAATTACCAAGAAATATTCAATACCTATCATCCTTCAACAGATTCATAATACAAACTTTTTAAAATTTAGACAAAGGCAGTTTGGGTTAAAAATAGGCAGATGTGCTGTATTGTATTCTACCAATTGATTTCGTCAAGGCTTTCTCCTGACCTTCCCTGCATCCCCTGAACACAGTGATGGTCAGAACGGGGAAATTCATCTCTCCCTTATGGCCCTGAGCGGCTGGACTTCCAGCGGGGAATGAAGCAGCCGGTAACACCCAGAAGGATCCCTGCACCCCGACATGCCAGCAAGTGCGGTGGTTTCTATGAGTGGAGAATTGAAGGCAGAAGAGATGCACATTTCACTGCTGTCTCAGGCTGAACTTCTCCAGCATCAGCCTGGGCAATTCACGTCTGCTGCTTCTCAGGTGCCCAGGATAAAACACGGTGCCCAAGATGAGCACACGCACTGCCCTTTCTGTTGGCCAGCAGCCTTGGTGCTGGTCCCAAGAGAAACCAGGAGCAGAGAGGGAAGGAAGGGGCAAGAGGGGGACCTTGAGAGCTGCCTGGGGTGTAGTCAGCTCCAAGCTTTACCATGAACAATGAAGGTAATGAAATCTTTCTCCTCTGGTTTTTCTCTGTTGCCCAAAAAGCTTAAGAACTTGCATAACAGCTTTCCCTCCACCGGCATGTTATTAGGGTTTTTTTAACTAGTCAGGTATTTTCAGGATACTTGTGGGAATTTAACATCTTTAAGGTCATAACCCTTCTCAAATTCGATAGCAATTAGCTAGTGCTTGTGTTCAAATGGATTCAGGGGACTGGAAGCAGTCTGACTGGGAGACAGATATCCTCCCAATAGCTGGGCAAGACTCCTCTACTGGGGAAGTGAGGGGAAAAAAGGGAGAGAGACCTCCTTAGGCTGGAAGAAGATACGTGGGGAGGCAGAAATACCTTAAAGCCTTGTGTATGGTTAGTACAATTACAAAAGCAAGGAGGTTATGCTGTGTAGGAGATGTGCTAAGGGAGCTGAGATATTCGACCGTCCCTACCTGGCAGAATTCTCAAAAGGCATTGAATCCGTGCTGAATGCTCACATGTGGCATAAGGGATGTGAATATCATAGGCACCTGAAAATGAGAATATGATCCTTTGTGGTTCAGTTTTGCCACCTATTAGCTAAGAGGTTAATTAGATGAGTTGTTACAGCTTAACTTTGAGGTTCTTCAGTGAACTGTATTGTATAAAACTGGTTTTATATCAGGAATATCCCATGTGAACTTTGATAGCAATAAATTCTAGCCAAGATTTTAGAAATAGTGCAACTGTTCATCTTCAGTCTTTTAAAAGCTTATTTTTGCTAAAACTCTGGAGAATATAAACTTAAAGTAAAATAAAATTGTTTACATATACTGTGAACAATCAGCAAAACAGTTGAAACTCTTACTGGGAGACCATAACATGCTGACAGTTAAGATTTTATTTCATGGAATACTAATGAGGATTTAAAATGACATTTAAGAAGAGAATATAAAAAGATTGTTTTCTTTCCATAGCTGAATTATTAGGAGGTTTGTACTGAGTTGCAGGATATCATTATTATTTTTACATCAGTAATGCCTTTCTAACCTCAATTAGCAGGAGACCAGAAGCCACGCTATGAATCTTTCACTGAAATGCAGTTGTCAGCTATGTAAATGACTTTATAAATGTGTCCTGAAAATGGAAATGGTTTATGCAAATTAACCTGAACCACAGGTGCAAGATGAGAAGTATAAGAAATGATGGAATTAACTCAGTGGTGTTGGGAAGCATCATTGGACTCCACCTGAATGGGACACATCACTTGGAGAATCAACTGAGCTCCACCAGAGGGGGGGAAAGAAGACCTAGCTAACGTTTTCAGAAGCGCTAGGGTAGGTGGAGGACATCTCTCCCGCTCACACCTTTCCCTTGTCAAAGTATTTTTTCATTCTCAGAGTGTTTCCTCTCATGTAAAAAGAAGCATAATTTTAAATATACGCTGACCACCTGGAAAAAACCTACTACAAATGGAAATAGATTTACAATTAAGAGATTAATGTTTCACACTCCTTACTGGTAGCTGGCTCTTAAAGAGGCTCGGAAAGAAATGTAAGAATCCTTGAAATCATCCACTTTGAATTATTTGAGAGCTGGCAGCCTGACAAAAAGAAATAGAAATCTTTTTTCTTCCTTCACAAGTCCCAAATATTTGCTAATATTTGGTATTTTATCCATTATATTAAAGACTCATCATGAGCTCCTGCTCTGAATTTGGTTTAGTCATTGATTATTAATGTCTCACTTACTGTCATGTGAGACATTATTACTCAATGTCTTTAGTAGGTTTAACTCAGTAAAATCTGCAGTTGCTGCTCCTTGGACAGTCTTTATTTCACCTGTGTTCATACAACTCAGGTGGAATTTCTGACCCTAGAGGTATTAAGGGAAACGTCAGTATTGACCTTAAAGAAGACAGAATTTCAATCCTGAAATCAAAATGAATAGCTGAAAGAGGATCTGAAAGAGGACCAGAAAGCTGTCTGATGTGAAACAGATTCAGGTGTTAGGTTTTAGCTTGTACATATGTACAGATTAAAAAATACACCTTCCTCAATTCTAAGAGCCATGTTTTTCTTCTGTAAAAAGTAGGAACCCTGTCCTCGATGCTTTCTTGAGGGTTTTACTGATTCTTTTAAATTTATTCATTCAAAAATGCTGATAACCTTTTGTTAAACGAATTATAGTTTCTGTCAAGATAAATGAAAATAGCAAACCATGGTGATTTTAGAAGTTGGCAATAATAGTGGCTTCCCCAAAAAAATGTAAGGCCAGTGCCACTTAATAAGCTATTATTATTTGTACAAATATGTTTATCTTCTAACTTTATTCTTTGCATTTTAACGAAATTGCCAGTTCACTGTTACAAATACATGTCATGTTGATGCATTCTTTACCTTCAGCCTTGAAAGCTCTCAGATAAACTGAGATATTGCACCAAGTACCACAATTTATTTGTAACGCTAAAATTTCCCTAAGTATCAAAAATCTATATGAAGAATTGATTAAAAATTCTCCAGGTGAAGGGGCTTGAAAGCTAATCTGTGCAACTAAAATACAGACCACTTACTGATAAAGTAAAGATAAAGACTGACAGCTTCACAGAAGAAATCAACGTCACAGTTAATCTACAAGGCTTGTAGATTAAGGCTTATGGGGGTGATATAGTGTGACACGCTCCACTCTGATGTGAACCTTGACTTCTAACAGCTGTGTGAAGCAGAGTTGCTATTTATAGTCTGTAATAGGAATACATGTACTGTGATAAGCATGGGGATTTTATTTTCTTTAATCTTCATCTTGTTGCCTTGTCTCTCAGTTAAAAAAAACCCAACAAGGATAAAACAGCAGGAGGGACCAGCAAAACAGCTAAACTAGAAGACTGACAATAAGACAGTGGATAATATTTATACATTTGAGTCTGACAGAGCATAACACAACTATAATAATCACTAGAAGCTTCTGAGATAGCTGTTTTCCATATCCAGGGCTGGTCATAATTAAAGGTACTGTTTCTGATGATGCCTACAAAGTCCCATGTCCTCTCAGTCACCACATACCATACACAAGTAGCCCACATGAGAGGCTGTGCTGCGTAGGATGAGTGTGCTGTTCAGAGTGGAGTAACGGGAGGGGGTGACTTGTGGAGGCAAAGTGCTAACACAGGGTATGGTGGACAGCTATGAGGAAAGATGGCATTTAGGAAACAGAGGAGAAAGGAACAGTCCTTTTTTTTTTTTATCCTTCGGCATCTAGCTTTATCAGATACCTCAGTTTCTGCTCAAACTTACTTCTCCTTCCCAGAATAATTTTTTCTTTCCCTGGAAATCAGACCATCTCTGAACTATTGACTTTTAGTTCTAAGAGTCTGGGAAAATTTCAGTCTCCACATTATACTGAAATATTTCTGATTTTTGTTTTAACATACAAAACCATCTGTTAAATTCCTGAAGATGAGATCTTCATATTTTATTTTCTACTGATACCGCAAAATCAGAGAGCCTTTCTGAGTGATCTAAGACTAAAAGTTAATAACATAAGGTTTATAAAGTCCAGCTGGTACACAGGCCACGATCCTGAGCAGAATTGAGACAACAGAAAATGTAACATTTTTATTTGTGTTTCATGCTTTATAGCAATGGCTATCTTGTTCTACATTGCTGGAGACAGAAACAACTAATGATTTCAACTACGGTGAAATCATTCCGCTGTAGTAAGGGATGTGCCAGCTGTGTTTCAGACTGTGGTCTACATTTACTTTGTGGGAAAAAATTTTAGAGATTGGTAGGCCTTTAGCAGATGTGGCAAATAGCAGATTGGAAACTGAAGCTGCACCCATGTAAGCTAGATGAGGTACAACTGTTAGTGGAAAGGACATTCAATACCACAACTTACTTAGCAGCATGGATTAAGTTAGTTGCGACTTGAAAGTCAGAATTAGATGGCTTTACTTGACAGTTTAAATAGAACTTAGGGCCTTAATGAAATAGCTACTATAGCTTCAGTGTGATGACCATTTAATTCCCTTTGTGCTTGCCTCTGTGCATCTGAAACAACAGACTTTTGTAGAGCTGATGAAAGTGCATCAGTTCAGCTTGAACTTTTAAGTTCCTTACAAAAATTATTCACAGAATCACAGAAGGGTGGAGGTTGGAAGGGGCCTCTGGAAGTCAACTGGTCCAACCCCCTCCTCAAGCTGAGTCACCACCAGCAAGCTGCCCAGGACAATGTCCAGACAGCTTTTGAATATCTCCAAGGATGGAGATTGTGAATCGATTACCTTGTGTCTCTCATTGTTTCTCAAAAATATTCTGAAGCAGGCTTAGTGTTTTTTGAGAAAGCCCCCAAGACAATTTTGACTACTTAAGAGCTGTGAAATACGCAATGATTACACCTCCCTCTATATAGAGGGGTTACCTGAGAGTCTGGGTTGAGACTCGTGTTTTCCTGAACACACTGGAATGGTCCAGTTATGTCTTAAGTTTAATATTTGCCTCCTACTGTGTTTCATTTGTGTCACTGGGAGGAATCTGCTGAGGAGTTTCATGAGCAGTTACAGGTTTTGATGAGTTTTCAAATTATATTTCCAGTCCAGTCTCTTTATCAAACACACAGCGGTTTGCTGACAGCATTCACTGCTTCATTTCAAACACTCCACTTATTACCTGGTTTCTGCTGCATGCTTTCCCTGTCTTTTACAAAAAGCTTAATCTGAGACATCAGGCAGCTTTCTTAGTACCGAGCATGATTAGTCAACATGGTGACAAATAAAAAGCTTGCACACATCTATTACACCAGACAAATTTGCAAATGAAAAACTTATTTAGCAGCAATTTCTTATAGCATCAGAAAATAACACTGATTTTAGGGCAGAGGATATCTTCGAAGTGAATAAATAAATAACCCTTAATATACAATTCTATCATATATAGTTAATTCGCTTTTATGCTTTTATTAAACTATGCCAGTTGGGTTTATTATTGAATAATGGCACATTAATAGGGAAAATCAGACTGTTAGGCTGTTCACTTGTTATACAGCACAAAACTAGAGCACCTTTTCTTTCAGTTGACAGATTTGGACCCTTTATACTGTGTGTATGGTATCCTAGCAGGGACATGTCTTTTTATACCTCACATAAACAATTGTTTAATTGCCATTTGCTAACTACAAAGTTCCACGTGGTCAGTGGAAGTGTTAGGAGTGGAAAACATGCTGAAAACTAACAATCACATTTTTTCATGTGCCTCCTATTAAAGAAACTGGCGGAACTGGTGCGCTACTCCAGACCAAAGGTCAAGGGATGAGGTGGAGCATCCAGTGGTTGTGTTGGCACTGACCATCTAATCACATTCAGTAAGGGCCACATTCTCAGTAAGTTATGAGTATGCAGGTCTTTGAATTTGCACAAGTGTAATGCTGTGTTCCCTTGTGTTATCACACACAATTAGAAATGGATAGCTAAGCGCTGCAGTCCGACTTACAGAAAGTAGAAGATAGCAATACTGGAGCCAGCATCAGCAATGGGAGTGCAACAACTTCACAGTTACCGCAAAGGAGGCTCTGGGAGCAATTTATGTGCACAGAATAATAGGGCTGCTTATATTCCCGTAGCTGTGCCCTATACATTCAGCAGTATGCAAGCCGGCATATGCAAGCCTTTATGTCCAGCAATTTGAAAGTATTTCTGGGGCTATTGTCAGGTCACTCACAACAAACCGACAGATATAATTTAGTTTTGCAATTACATTTAAAGAAAGGAAAAAACCCAAACTGGTAGTTGCAGAAGTAGTAGTTAGATTCTATTACTAATATTCTGCTGTAGTTTTATAAATGATTAAGAGAGAATTAACAAAAACTATGAAAAATCTCTTTGAGGGCAGTATTCCATAAGAACAAGGCAGTAATAATTGTGTTTGTGAAAATGAGCACCTCAAAGAAGATATATTTGCCTATGGAGACAAATCCAATCTGGACAGTTGAAAGGCTGTGGAACTACAAAAGTACTGTAGAGTGCTAAAAATCTACAGACAGAAGAAACCTAGATGTTTCACTACAGAATTAGAAACCTAGATGGAAGAAGTAGCCTAGACAGAGGAAAGAAAAAGTTAATGTCTCCATCTATGCTAAATAAACATTTTTTTACTGCTACCTGATCAAAAAGTAAAGATATTATTTTCTCTGTTAATATTTAATATCTTACTATTGTACGTATTGGAGATATGAATACATGCCTTATTGGAGTCAGCTAAATATTGGTTTTCTGTGTTCATTTCCGTTGTCTGGCTTTTAAATGTCCGTGCAGTGTCTGTCCAGTAGATTCAGGAATCATAGCTGGTTTATTTCTTGTTTCTGTTTAAGGCCCAGGCTGCAAATCTCTCTCCTGTAGTTTACAGAACCATTGCATTATGCTTCCTAGCATCAGTCTTCCATATGCAAGGGCAATTAATCTGTCCTGAGACAATCTAGAAGAAAACACATATTTCATATATATTTGAATATCTAAATAAATGTTTAGGAATTATTCTGTCAGAAAGGCCACTGCTTTTCGCAACAGAAAATGTAATTATATCTATTTCTCTAGCGTTCACCACTTTTGAGGCCTTTTTCAAATATTTTGTAAAGTGTTAAATGTCTGTTCAGAGTGATCATCAGGTTTACTCCGCACAGGATTGCTTATATATTATCACACATTAAATGAGTGTCCAAGTCTTCAGATGCTTGGAAGGCTGGAGCTGCTATGGGGTGAATCGGTTCATCTTCAGTACTTGCATAGGCCAGGTTGCAGCTGTGTCTGGATCATCTTGCAGTCCTTAATGTTTTCATTCAGTGTCTGAGTGATGCAAGAAACACTGCTATCTCTGCTTTGTGGGTGGAAAATAAAGAACTTAAAGTTTAATTAGGGGCATTTAAAAAAAAAGTACATATATCTCTGAAAGAGGGCATTAGGCAACGTTTAGCCTTCAAATCCCAAACTGCAATCCTAAGAACCTCTCCACAGCTGCTGTCTTGTCATGCACACACCTAAACTCATAAGCCCCTCAGTCCTCCAGACTCTTAAGTCCTCCTACACATACCCAGAAGCATTTCTGCTTGGACAAGGCTGACCAGCTCAGCATCTTTCAATCAATACCTTTCAATATCAGAGATCAGACATGTAAGACTTCTGGTGCACGCAGATACACAGCCCTGCCTGGGCTGTGCACAAAGGCTGTAGACCAATGCAGAAGTAGTGCTTCTTTCTTGTAAATAAGTGGCTTGCTTTTTTGTGTGTTTTTTTTTTTTTTAACAAGATCCAACAAGTGAGAGCTCTTACCAAATAAAAGCAGAAAAAAATGTGGCTGGGATAATGCCTCTGGTATAAATTTCACTAGCCTGGCTTCGCAGTTCTGGACCCTTCTTTCCAAATCCACTTTGAACAAATCAGCACTGCTGTGGCCAGCATCAATAAGTTTTCTGATACTTTTTCAAGCTTCAGGAGGTTAACTCAAATGCAGCTGAACTTATTGTGCCTCACCATCATTTATTCTCCATTGGTCACAGGCCATGAAAAAAATGGAGAGAAAAAAAGCACGTCCGGTTATAGGCTGTGAGATTTGTATGCAGGAGCTGAACGTGAGTTAGCACATGTGTGTGCATGCTTTGATGATGGATACATACTAAGGCCTGCAAAATCCTGACTTCTGAAAGGTGGAACGGACACTGAATAATGGATTTGGTTCTTCCTTCAGTGAAGCAGCAGCGTGAGCTCAATTATTTGGTAGTCTCTTGTTACTCTCATTCCACAATGGGATTTGTTTTTTGTTTCATACATGTTTTCCTATTTATGCTGGTGACTAGCAGTCAATACCCTGACCTGGCTAGTTCTGCTGATTGCTGTATGGAATACTTAATCCCATATTGCCACTCATACCTCTTATAGCAAATCTAATTTAATTACTGATTTTTTTTCCTCCTTTGTGTGTTTTTTGCATTGGAATGATTTCTGGAGATGTTTACTGGTAACTTCGATTTCTTTACTAAAATATCATTGCTTCTTCAGTAGTTTGAAAATTTTAGCTAATATATGAGCTTGTGAAAAGGTTCCTTCCTCCCACTTTGTTCTAAGCAATTCTTGCTAATATGTACCAAGTTTTCACTTGTGGATATAGGCATCATTTTTGGTATTCTGACTTTCAATAAGCTGAATAAAAAATCTGGACCAATCGTTATGGAGACAGCAGATTTCAGTGATGAATAACTTGAGTTGCTAGAAGGGTGAAATCTTAGCCACGCTGAAGAAGTACCTAGATGTAGAAGTCCCCTCATATATAGACCTCATTGCGATTTGGGGTATATACCAATAACTCACTGTGATAAAAAATTGGGCTTTCTGTCCTGAATGTCTAAAGGCTTAAGAGCTCATTTTTTTAAAAAAAATAGATGCTATGAAGTGTATACATAATGATACCCCAAGGTTTTAATGAAAAAAAAAAATTCCTCATTAGAATCAAGGACAATATATCTTCTCACAAAGTCAGAAATATTGCACTCCACAAAATTAATAAATATTTCAGACACTGAAGGAGAGTAATGTTTCACTAATTTGGCTGAATCTGCCCATTTTCCAGTTCTTTCCACTTCCTTCTAACCAAATAATTTATTTCAAATTTGACAGCTCTTTATATTATGGTCTTGAACACCCTCCAAAAATTGTTGGCAGATAATAAATTTTAAGTCAAGTCTGACTCAGAAGGTTTTTTTCTCTGATAAATGTTTGTATCTCTGGGTAAGAGAAGTTCTGAAGGTTCGACATTTGTGAAGAAAAAACAGGGAAAATAGCTACTAAAAATCATTCTTCATGGCTATTTACAGTAGCTATATGTTAAAAATATCTGCTGTTTAGGCTACCATATGGGTAGCCTTCATTTTCAGATGTGTTTAAGTTTCAGAAACAGAGGAGAAAAGATGTTGGAGAACCTTTTAGAGATAGTGCTTTTGTTTTCTGTCAGATGACTGACTCTAAATGGATGATACTATTGTAGAAATATCTTCCTGTAGATCTAAAATGTTGTAGAAATACCAGGTGGGAATAGGAGCCGATTTTTATCTTTAAAGGAAAATATGTTTTTTCATGTAATTCAAATGAGAAACCATTAAAATATATTCTAGCTGTTGGGAATTTGGGATTTTTGTGTGTGTGTGTGTGTTTTATGATTCTATAAAATAGCCTGTGCTTTTTCCTTTGAGAATTATGGTCTATGTTTATGATTACTCAGCTTATTTACTTTCTAATCAATGTGCTAACCACTTCCAAGGTGGGGGCTATTAGCAAGTCATTATGAGCTAGCAGCGAGTAAACTAGGTAGATATAAAGAGCCACATGGTTCCTAATTTGCTTAGAACAGTAGCTCTGCAGGGGGAAGGTGCAAGGCTTGAAGAAGCACTGACAAGAAGTAATTTTGTGTAATGCTGGAAGTACTAAGTTTGTTATGTTGCTAAACTTCTGTTTGCTTCTTCAATAGCTCTGAATAGCGGTGTATCATAGGTAGCTATGTTGTGGTTATCTGGTGACTGTGCTGTGATTGCATTTCTTTTGCAACAGGAGTATGTGCAAAGTTAAGTGGTTAGTCTCCAGACCATTTCCTAGTGTCTAGGGCTGATACAGCTCATTGTAGGTGGGGGTTTTCAGGGTTGAGGGGAAAGCCATACACAGGCTTTTTTTTTTTTTTTCTCTTCCTCTTCCCCCCCCCCTTTTTTTTTCTTCTGCCTTTTTTTTTTTTTCCCTGGGAGTACTGCTTCCCTCTGTGCTAGCAGAAAACAGTATAGGACAAATGAGTTATGGCCAAATTTCATAACTTGCTGTCTGGACTAGATTCAGCTGAATACTAGCTGTTGTCAGTTTTGGCTCTAGAGTCTGTTGTAAACAAAACTCATACAAAATATGGACCCACATTTTTAGTGCTCACGAAGTTCTGTTGTAGCCTGAACTGAAGGGTTGGTTTATGACTTCATAACCTGATTAATGTCTACAGTATGTCCAAGTAGCGTGTTGGTGGAATATTACTGGCAGTATCTGGTATGTGTTCTATGGATGCAGTAAGCTAAGGCACGTAATGTTCAAATTACTTGTTCAGGCCCATTTAAAATGTCACAGGGAAAAACAGAATCAAATCCAGAAATACTAAGTCCCATCTTTTATCAAATAAACTGAATTGTCTGTGATTAGGGAAGAGAGAGGACCCTCAAAATAGACAGGTTTTTTTTCTGGATTGCTTGAGCATCATGTGTGCTGTCTTTAATTAAACTGAAAGATGCGAATTGTGTGTGCCTTCATATCTTAAGATTTCAGTAACCAGTAGAGGTGAATACTAAATGTAGGGTGAGTAGTTCAACTGAAATCTTGTTAATGAGGCTTAACTCAGGGTATTCTGCTACCTGGCTTTTCCCAAAGTCTTCCTCTATTCTTTTTACTGCTTAGCTGAGAATCTTCCTTTAATATTCTTGACTAGATATTAATAAAAAATAAAATGTGGCTTTGAAAAATACACCCCATGAAATTTCAAGTGCGCAGAGCCATGCCTGTAGTCAGACATGCCTTCAGCAAGCAAGGAGATGCTGTTGAAGAGATCTGATCTCATTTGTTGAAGAGATCTGATCAACAGTAGCTGTGAATCCACTGTGGTGTAGGGCCTAATTAGGTGATTGTTAATTGCTCAATGTGTTAAGGAAAAGTTAGTGATATGTAAGAGAAGTTTCTGTTGCTGATCTCAAAAACCATGAGTAATCCTCAAGATCAGCAGTGGGACCATGGTTGACTCAGCTCTATGTAATATCCTTCAACCCATTAGCAAAGCAAGAAGCTGATGAATTATTCTGGAGAGAACTCAAGGGGAAAGTGACTTCCTCTGTCGCTAGTCAAGACAGAGCAATAAATGTGCTCTTACTTTATTTGGTGTCACTGCAGGTTTTTCACTGACCTCTCATCTTCTTCAACACCTGTTCTGCGCTTATTGCATCAGCCAGACATGAGCTAGAAAACACATAGGCTCCGACTTTTGTTAAAGCAGAGAGCAATTATAATGCATTGGATAATTTGGCAAGGCAGAAGGAACCAAATCAAAGGTAACTTAAGGCGAGGGGAAGTCTGGCAGGTGTGATAGAAGCTTGTTTTGACTGGGAACCTGGATGGAGGACGGGTTAGGGGAGCAGAACCACTGCTCTGGGCAGAAAATGGTTCTTAAGCTGTCCTTGGATACCAACCAGTGTAGGGCAGGCGTTCCCACAGTGACATTTAAGGAAGCATGACAGAGTTCGTCATCAAGAGGGATTTTTGTTTTTATCTGTTTTCTCATTTTGAGGGCAGAAATGCATAAGGCTTTCCAGAACTGAGAGGCAGGAAAAAAATGAGTTGGGATCAAACAACTGTTTCCTTATGTAATGCTTGACCTTTCTACCTTGTTTCTAAGTAGCCATTAAGTTGTAATTATAGTCTGACTTATAAACAAAGAACTCCTTGAAACAGAAAAGAGCTGAATTTTGGGGTTTGGAAATGTCAAAAATGATATGTTTGATGACCTCAAAACCTTTTCTTCAATGTTTTTGTTATTTTACTGGAATTCAATTACTTTCTGCAAAGTGCATCAGCTTTGATGGATACATTTACCACTATAAAAATACTTAAAATTAGAAATAGAGATTTTTTTAAAGATCTCTTAAGTATGTCAGAGCATGTTCCACGTGTGAAGGACCATGTGTCTTTTTTTGTTACAGAGATAATAACAGAACACAGATATGTTATTTTTAAATCAAGAGGTGGTACATAGATGCTAGCATTCAAATCACACTACTTGAAATCAGCATGCATTTAGATCATTAACTGTGTTTTAGCAACCTCACTATAATTTTTTTTGTAGGTACAAAGCCGGTTTGCATACCAGTATTGGACACTATGGCCTGTCAATGGCCTTGCAGAGCTGGTAACTGGAATGTTTTTATTTGGCTGAAGAATGGTATGTACTAGCCTACTGTGCTTATATAAAGGAAGTAATTTTCTGCGTCTCTGTAGTCGCTCTTTAGTAGTATTTATCTCAATTGTAAATGCAAAAGATTTTGCTCTTTCTTCTGTTGTAATTTCTTCTCAGCAAGCATCAACTGAAAATTATAACTTAAGACTTCCTACTGCAAAAGATATTAATTTTCATAATACTTGGTGTTCTTTCAAAAATGGAAAAGCCTCACCGTGAAGACTTTTACAATTAAGACAGTTCTATCTGCAATTTACAATTCAGTCCAACATGTATCAGATAAATAATAACATATTTAGATATCAATTTCAATGCTATATTAATGCAAATACAACCTGCTCAGCATAAAGAAATGTTTTCCTTGCACTAGAATCAAACTGAAGAGGAACGTCTTTATCTTCAAGGGTAAGAAGGCTTTTTTCTGTGAAGCTCTGTAGGCTACATGTAATGGCAGCATGTACTGTGTATGCATGGCCCTTTCAGGGTGAGCTCTGATGTCTCTTCACAAGCGAAGCTCTAACTTAGCCACCCTGCCAGGGACTGGTTTGGTGACCTGGGCTGGTGTAGTTTGTGAAACATGCTTCAGGAATATACATGTGTTAAGTCTATGACTTCTTTTTTTGAACTAGAGCCTATCTTCTAGAAAGTGAACCCATTTGTATTTAATGTCTGTAAGTAATGGAGAATCCTCATGTCTGTAAGTCATTTCAGTATGTTTTTGACACTGCTAGTCATGCATTATTTCCAGTCTGATCTTGTTTGGGTTTGGTCTACACTCTCTAGAGCACATCTGTGTCTCTCTTAAAGATCAACCTGCTTTTCTACATTTGTCCAGGTTACCTTTACTTAAATGAAATTACCTTCACAGCATAGCTTCATGATTGTTAAGCCATCATTACTGCTTCCCCCTCCCCACTGTTTCAAAGTAGTCAGGCCGACTCTCAGCCTGTTATTGCTCTCTTAGTGGTAATACGTACTTTCATGTTGGCTGTGCAATGAACCTGGCAGGCAAATGGATCTAAGCTAAAACCATCTTCCTTTTGATTTTAGCTATTGTCTTTTAACTAGTCTGCTTAAAAGTAACTCACACTGAAAACTTGTGCTGGGACAGAAATGATTGCTCAGGAACAGGCAGGAGAGCTTTCAGATGCAGTACCAGCTCAAAACAATGGGGAAATAACAGCACTAGTTTGCTTCGAAAAGGTGTGCTTTTTGGGCATGGAAGATAGTGATTTTTTTCTGAATGTAAGTTGGACAGGTCAAAAACCAAACTACGAATCCTAATTCAAGACCTCTCATGGGCTCTTGTGAGAGCAGAGCTTCACTGGTTTGTACTTGTCTATTCTTTATTACCTCTAGTGAAGACAACTCTCTACTTGGGCAAATAATTTCTTCTTGCTTGGTCATCAGCATGGGATATCATGTAATCTGTTTTTTTCCTAGCCTTCCCCCTTCTATTCTGAAGTATGGATTGCTGTAAGTCATCATCTGGGTTATCTAGCTTTCTAAAGGTGCCTTCCTTGAAACCTATGTGAAGGAAAGATTTTTCATTGTGCTTGCTATTCTGTAATACACGTAATCCTTGACCAAAAGCATTGGGTTGATTGTGCTCTCAGCAGCTGTTTCATATGAACTGCACTTTCCCAGAGATCACTCTCAGGTTGATTCTAGCAGCTGTGAAATAAAGAAGAGAAGTTCAAGCAAGGAAGCAGTTCAAATGTCAAAACATATTTTTGAAAGGCAATTAAAACTGATTATTTGCAGAGTTCATGATCACACTGTGGCCAGCAGTATAAAAAAAGCTACTGAGGTTAATAGTTTCCTCCATACTGTACCAGATAAGCAATCTGAATGTCTCTGGGAAACAGTCCTTTGTGGCTGTCTGTTTTAATGAGCTTTCAAAACAATTGCCCAAGTCTCTATTTCAGATGCCAGAAAGCCTTCAACTTTACTGCCATTTGAGGAAAATCCAATAACATCAGATTAAAGCACCCTTGAGATTCTTTGCTGGCTGACAAAGCTGTCTATTTAGAGTACAAACACCTGGGCTGATTTTTTTTTAAATGCAAAGCACCAATGGCATAACTAAAAGAGCTGGGTGCTCAGCATCTTGGCAAGCCAGGCCCATCGAAAGTGTACAGGATCATTAATGGTTTATTTTGAGTCACCAAACACCATTTTTTAGTGAAATTACTTTTTTCAGTAAACGTTAACTAGATGTAACTGTGTTCTATTGTGGTTGCAAAGTATGGGACTTGAAGAGAAGGTCTTGGTAGTTACAAAAC
Organism: Pygoscelis adeliae; assembly: GCF_000699105.1. NCBI lineage: Eukaryota > Metazoa > Chordata > Aves > Sphenisciformes > Spheniscidae > Pygoscelis > Pygoscelis adeliae. Next base: position 1,544,260 of record NW_008825410.1, on the reverse strand, counting down.
TTGAATCTTCAAAAAAGTTTGAAAAACTCCAAGTCTAGTAAATCAATCAACAGATGAAAAGAGGATGGGCAGCAGGGAAGATCAGTGCAGTCATTCAGCAAGAGAAATACCCCTTAAAGAGGACTTATACTGCAGACCTGTGTTTACAAAAGCAGTGCTCAGTTTCCTCACCAAATTATTTAACTGTATGTTCACCACCCACGAAAGTAATATTATAACGGCCCTGTCTCCACGCAGTACAGTATTTCTTTCTAATTCTACAACTGCTTTATATGGATGTTAGCAAGGTAAGCGAGGCTAGCAGAGGCCATTTAAAGAGAGCAGTCTTTTTCTGTAGCGGCTATAGATATAAATACACACTGATTCCCCTCGTAATGCAACCAAGAGCAGCATGAACTGTGGACCACATACAAATGCAGTGGGTTCTCTCGTGGGTGGGTGGGAGCTTTGTCCTCATCAGGAACTAGAAAGATATCTGGTGTCACTCCGCTAGCGGCTAAAAGCATGTCTAATTCCCATCTTGCTTTACTGGTTCAACTCTTTTTCTTGAATTTGAACAGCTACTTTCTTCCTAGCTGCACTGTGAAACAACGAAATAGGTGTGATGCCAACTTGAAAGAATAAGCAAAGTGGCTTGTTTATACTGTTCATATCATATTTGTAAATTCAACAGAACACATTAAATAGACAGCTGTAGTCCGAAATCCCATATACTCTGTTTCAGTCACATCCTGGAGAAGTTGTTTCTTGACTGATAAGTTAATCATAAGGTCTTGCTCATTCAGCTCTTCAGTTATGTGCTACAGGTGTCAGGATAGTGGATTTTTGTGATCTTGTTTGAATCTTTGTGACATGTACCAACTGAGGCATCTTATAATTTCTAAGCCAAAAAAGAAATTTCAGTGTCATAAGGAAAATCATCCATTCAGAAGAAAATCTGTATTTCCATCTTCAACTTCTTACAAAATAATTAATGTTTATTTAAAGTTTCCTCACATAAATTTAAGCAAATAAATAACTGAAATGCTCTACAAATAAGAGCAGAGATTACATTATTTCAGTTGCATGTAAGCAAATTATTTCCATGCATGTAATGACTGCCTAAACAAATAGGCACTTAAGTATGCAAGTGATAAGAACAAGACATTACCATATATAATTACCTAGCAAATCATGTATGTTGCATGTGTAAGTGCGTTTTGTGTAGGAACATATTTGTGTAACCTCTGCCTAGGGCCTTTTTCTCTGCTTTCTCTCAGCTCGTGGGAGGTTAATTCAGCTCATGTCATTCGGTGCTCAGTGCAGCTTTTGACCGTTTGATTTGATTTGCCTGTTCTTAAAAGACTAGATTTTCCACAGCATTTTATGAATTATATAATGAAGTTCCTGTTTTTAATACTTTCTGTAGCAGTTTTTTAAAGAGGCTAACTTCCAGTTTTATTAAGAACTAGAGAAAACAGAGAAGGAAGAATCGGAGGTGCAGGTTGTACAAAGCACTGAGGAGTCAGGGCTCTCTCTGTAAGGACCTCCTGTCTCCACTCAAAACAGCATTACCCTCCCAGGTTTGCATCTACACTGTCTTAGTGCTTTATTAAGTACGATTCTCCAACCTACCTATTGTTTCTGGGCACTGAAAACTTTAATGTATATTTTGCTTGAAGAGCTCTTGCTCTAGCATAACATTACCCATGGATTGCCTCATTGCTCTGGAAAATACTAGTCCATGCAGTGTATCTCTTGCACAAAATAAAACACAGGCGTTAGTCATGAAACAGATCAAAAGTTATAATCTGTACTGCAGGTATCTCACTTCAGGACAAAACTCTAAGAACACTCATTCTAATGTTTCTCAACACGTGTAGTTTCAAATGCAGTATAATCAGGTAACAAGCCTTCAAAGATGCAGTAACACATACAGAGCAGGTGAGAAGTGGGAGAGTAGGAGGGGGTCACTTTGCTGTTCAATAAAGGAACATCTAACGGTGAGCAGTAGGTGCTAATTTCCCCCCTTTGAAACCTCTTCTTTCATAATGGGCCAAATCCGTAACCCTCATTCAAAGAGTAGAATTAAGTGTGTGTTTATGTAGTTGTACTATAATGGGTAACGGACTCTTCTTTTGCATCCTTAGGGGAAGGTCTGCTTTAGTTTGAAAACTGCATCTCACCTTGAACTATTACAAATTAATGAAGGGTCTAACTTTAGACACTAACAAGCCAGGAAGGTCCTGAGACTCTTCAGTGATCTATCTTGGTTTTTACTTGTACAGAGTCTCTCTCAATCTCTCTCTCTCTTTCTTCCTCCCTCCCCTCTTTTTGTCTTAGTGATATTAGCAACTTTCTTGATGTGTTTTGGAAGTCTTTGTTAAATCCTGTGCTTGTAAGCTTTCTAAGAAAGCTCTGAACCAAGTGTGCTTTCTAGTCATGTATTGCTATGTTCTCACAACACTTCTGTGGTTCAGCGTAACTTCCAGGAAGACAGCATTATAAAGCACGTATGCAAGATCTTTTATGCAGAAATTATACTGAAGTATTAATGTTTCCATATCCATCTTGAGTCACAATGTTTCTGTAGAAGTTGAATTGAAGGAAATGAGTCTGCATAAAAGGGATTCTTCTGTCTTGCAGAGAAATCCTCTTTAATTTGAATGTTGACAGTGGCTTGGTGCCAGTACATGAAGCTGTGTTGGAATGCAGTGAAGTATAACATAGGACCATAGCTGTGTGAAATTGCTCTGGCCTCTTCCTCCCCCAGAAAACGGAACGTGGAGGGAAACTATTGAGTTCAATGAAATGTTGGAGGCTGGCTTCTCTGGTCTGTTAGAGTGTTTCAAGATGTGCTTCTCCGAGTAGGGGATAGCTGCTTCCACTGCAGGAACCACTTCCTTCCAGCAGATGTCTGCAGAGAAAGGTAACTGAGGCCCACGCACTTGCTTCTGTTGCAATGTTTTATCTTCCCAGGTGCTTCATAGTACAGCCAGCAGAGCGAACAGCCTCAGAATAAAGAATACTTTACAACATCTATCACTTTAGCTATCCAGAGAAACCTCATGGTGGTATGCATGTTGTACATGTTTAACTGGAGCAGTTATATCTTTACGTTCTCAGGAATAGTTTTAGGAGTATTATCTGAAAGAACTGCTATATTGAGTGATCAATTATGTAATGCCTACAATTGTAATTGCCAGCTATATTTTCATTAGGCATCTCTTAACTTCATGTTTCAAAGTGAGTGCAGTAATCATTAAATTACAGTTTTTTTCCCTTTATATAAGATGCTACCTCGCCTCTAAAAGGCTTGATTGAAAAACTACTTCCTGTGACAGCCAGCAGCTTGACATTCGTAGGCATGTACTAGATCCAGGTTTAATTCCCTATCTGAAGGGCCTTGGTGACTTGAATCAGTCCTAGGTAAGTGACCCAATTTCTGGGCTATTTAGGAGGTACGTGGCAAGGTTGTTTTGGGGGCCTGAGGCTGAGGAATATTTGATGTCACTTTGCATGGGGGAGAGGAGGAACACTCTGAAAGGAGCTCTTGTTTGCTCTGAAGCAGAGTAACTTCCAGATACCTACCTGCCTTTCACAGGACAGATTCTTCTTTTGCCTAATTTACCTAATGATTCTAAAATGCTGGGATCTCTGAAATGCAATTTTTGTCCATTCACAATGATAAGAAAACTACTACTATATCTTGGTAGCAGTTATTTATCTAAAGACTTGGAGTAAGTGAAAGTTTTCTTTGCCTTTGAGGTACTATTTCTGACAGCTTACAATAAATCTCAGAGAAATGAATTCTTATGTTCCTGCAGAGGCCTCATACTATTCATCTTAGGAAGCACGAGTTTGTCATTTTGAACTGTATAGCTTCTGCTTTACCCAGCCAGATTCTTGCAACTCTAGGGAGTACAAAAATGTTGGCCTTTCTACAATGCCAAGATATAAAAGTGACAAACTGGGAAGATGAAATAACATGGATTTAATGGAGAAAAATATCTGAGTTGAACTTGTCCATATTTTAGACTCTGCACTTGATTTGTTACTGTGTCTTATTTTAAACGTGTTTCATAAGTGATGTTTGCATTTGCCAGTGAAGTTTATTCAGCCTGAAATGAAGTTAACAGCACAAAAAATTCTAAGGATCATTTTTAACCTTTATGTTAATGTTTCATTGCTGCCAGATGGAAGCCACCATCCAGTGGAAAATGTTTGCTTATAACAATTCAAGATCAAATCCTAAATCATTATAGCAGGCCTAGAATCAGTGCACAGCTGGAATGTGAGCATCACTGCCATATGCTGAAACGTACGGGGGTGGAAGAGCGAGCCAGGAGGCTGTTGCTGGCTTCTCAGCAGCCCACTTTGCATCCAGTGCGATCTAGGCATACCAGAAACCTGGGGGCTGCTCTCTGAATTTTCTGCTTGCGAAGGTATGAGCGCTTGAGACAAAGTAAATAATGGGAGACTTGAATCCCTCTCTCTCTCAAACACTTAGCTTTAACAAACCACTTTAATACTTCTTAAATACTGGAAACTGGCACTTCGTTTTTTGCATCCTGGTAAAATTAATTGTTCCTGTGCTTGATTTCATTTTCTTGACTCCTTACCCCTAAGCAGCACAAGGAAAAATTGATAGTGCTTACCACATAGGGGAAAAAAGGGGGTTTATGTGGGCGGAGAAGGCCTTGCAACAAGCCAGTGTTGCCACTGTTTTGACAGAAAACAAAAAACACATTTTGACGTGTCACAGCAGCACCTTTCAAAAAAAATTCATAGTTTAAGAAATATTTACAAATACTGTGTTAAAATAAGTTTATTGTAACAATAGTAAAACATATCTTGAATATTCGACTTTTACTTAATTTCCTTGGGTGTTCTTTGAGTTGAACCATCCCAAACAAACCAGTAACAACTTCCCCACCCCAATATAACTTCCTTCTACCTTGTTACATTCCTTCTTTCATTTTATTAAAGAAAGAATTAGCTGGAGAGTGGGAGGAGGCAGACTGAAATCTGTCTTCTAATATTTTGGCCAGGGATACATCTGCTACTGATATAATTTGAACACAGTTGAATTTAGGAATTTGTCTACACTGGAATTTAATTATTTGTTTTCCTCAACATTGAAACTTGCACTATGTGATAAAATGTACAGTAAATAACTGTGTTGGTTTTCTGATTATTTTTATCTTCTTTTTCCTCCAGTTCTCAGTTTCGTTTGAGTACTCAGTTTCATTTGAAATAGGATTCTACTACTGGTAACCTTGACTGCAAGCAAAACCTCCCACTTAGGCCTTTGCAAAGCGTGACTAGTGACATCAGCTTTTATTTAAAGTTTAACAGAGGAGAACAATCTACTTCCTAGTGAAAACTGAAGGTAGCATCTGATTTTTCCTTGCTGTTAATAGCACCACAAACTGTGTTAGTCTAGTCTTTATATAGTAAAGCTTTGACTTTTCCAGTAGCTGGCAGGTGATGCTTTCATGTTCAAGTCATCTGTTTAGTCTCAGAGTTTTGTTAAACTAGGCAAATGACATTGCAAAAAATCTTTCTGTAATGAGAATTGGAATGCTAGTTGCTACAACAGCAATCTATTACCTAATTGTTATTAAATGCCAGCATGCTGTGGTGACACCTTGTTGGATGTGATGCAATGCTGTACACAGCAATTACCAGCTCTCCACTTACTTTTTCACTAGCTGGGACCCAGCTAGGAATATAAGTTTTGCTACTGTTTTCCCAGCAAGAGAGTCACCATCTTGCCATCAACCTGGCTTTCTCTGATTTCCTCTCAGGCACTTGAGTGTAGAAAGAGTTGCCTGCTACTCTCAGTCTCAGTGAAAGTAACTTCTTACTGTAACTGCTGACCCAGGAGATGATGACTCAAAATTAATAAACAGCTAGACCCGATTCCATCAGCTTTGAATCTGGTTATACAACATCAATCAGCTTGTCATTTACATAGCTTATAAATGCATGTTTTAAGAATAGTTTCTGGGGTATACTTGCGGAAACTCAATCAGCGGTGAATTAACCTCCTACCCCAGTCTAATCAGCCATACGAAGGGTGGGATGAAACCAGACCCCACCAGACAGGTCTCACAGTGACGTTACTGCTCCCCTTGCAAACACTACCACCCCTTCAACACTGAAACAAAACACATGTAAATCAGCTGCAAAGTAAAGTCAAGGTCAAGAACATGGACTAATTCGGTTCAGTGCACAGCTGATCAGCAATGTATGCCTGTTCCAGCTAAAAGTGGCTAAATAGAGAATCCCACCAATGAAGTACTGCGGGTGGGGAAAAATCCCAGCTTTGTCATTCTCAAGGCTGTAGGCTGAGATGCCATCAAGTCCAGAGAGGAGGTAGCCCATGCTAGTTCATAGTACAAGCAGAAGGTCACCCTGCCCTTTTTCTTCTTTCTCTTATTAGTAAAATGGCTATGTACACTTTCTCCATGTGTTCAGGCTGCCTGCAAACACTGCCCCTTGGATCTTGGCCTATCTTGTCAAATATTGCCTTGTGATAGCAATGAAAATATAGGTGTTGTGTACGGAGTTATCCAAGATACAACAATTTAGCAGGTACCGTGGCCTCTCAGGTGGTAGGTTTGGATGTAATGTGGCTAGATGGTGGGTTTGCCTTGAATCTTATTGCATTCAGTACTGGTGCTATATTCCCTTCCCCATGATGCAGTCTTCCCTTTCAGGTTTGAAGTGCAATAATCAGATTATGAGTATTGTTTCCAACCTTAATTGGTTTAATTTAATTAGTTTATCATTAGCTCTGGATCAGGACCTTGGGGCAGTACTCTCTCTGCTATGCTTCATTTAATTATATTTAATGCAATCTCTTTGTTTCCCCAGAGGCTAAATAAGCCTGCAGCCAAAGACTCAAAATCAACAGAGAGGGCTATTCTCAGACCCCGTGTTTTCAGGTAGGTCTGGAAGAACCAGGCTTAAAACATGTATTGCATCTACTGATTAGTTCCCCATCTCTCCATAGTGCTGCATGACCCCCTAACCTGGCAGCAGGAAACCAACCCAATTTAATATGAAGAAAGGGTTCTTTCCCTCTGTACAGCTAATAACTTAGTCTGGTATCTGGTTTAGCTGTTTTACTTTCCTTTGCACCATTTCTTCCTGCCTGGTCTTTCTACATTCAAATGATTGTTTTAACTGAAGACTTTAGTTTTATTTGAAACATCTGTGGGAGATGATACTGAGCACCTCCGCAGAGCATGTGGGTGTTCAGTTAAGTCTCATTTCCACATTTATGTGCTGTAATTGTTAGTTTCCTAACAATACTTACTAGAAGTGTCCAATTTATCAGTTTTCTTTCCATTCTCCAGCACAAGTGGAATTCCACCATTGCCAGTGGGTTCCTATGTTTACCACCATTGCTGCGGCTCCATGTCCCATATGAGAAAAAGTAGCTTTCATGCCCTGGGGGCCATCCTGCTGTTGCCTAGGATACTTTTCGCAGAAGCCCAGAGGTGCCTCTTTCAGCAAAAGAAGTATTGCCGATTGCTAACAGGCAGGGTGAAAAGGGCTGAGAACAACTGGTTTGAGCTGAAGACAAGGGAAAACAACGTGAGGAGCAAAACTGACAGTCTGCCGTGGAAGTTTGCACCCACCTCTCTTTCCATATCTGCTTTTTTAGAGCAGCACCAGCTGTAACCCATTGGCAATGGTGGGATTCCACTTGTGCTGGAGAATGGAAAGAAAACTGATAAATTGGACACTTCTATTAAGTATTGTTAGGAAACTAACAATTACAGCAAACAGGAGTTTGCCTATTTTTACTGCCTCCATACACACCCCCTACAACAAGAGTCCTGAATGGCAAAGTATGTCTTCAGGTTTCACTGCTGGGCATGTTGCAGAAGAAGGGGATCACTGTGAAGGAAGCTCCCCAGGAACAAAGCAGTTATCAAGAGTGAACATATTAGCATTTCCTCAAAAACATGGAGCCTCTACAAGCGTGAGAGGTGTGAATATTAACTGGGCTTGTGACTGGAGGTGAAGGGAGAATACAGATCCTCTGTTCTTGCTGGGCCAGATGCTCAGAGGAGGGCTGAATTCCCTCTGCTTTGGGGAGAACCTGGCTTCCTAATATGTCTCACGTGTCACTGTCCTCTATTTTTGCAGGTGGATTTGGTTCAGTAGTAAAAGCCAACAAGGGATTAGGTAGGAGTCTGGTTAAAACCCCTCTCATACAGAAGAATTACATGTTCCTCTGGATGTTTCTGTAGCAGTACCAGGACCTTTTGCCCAAGCTTCAATTAGTATAGCCCTGTAATAGCACATTTCACCCAGAAATACCTAAGGGTTTCATAAAATTAGCTCTATGGTCTTGCTGTGATGTGTGCTAGGGATTTATCATAATTAAAGCTGATTAAAAATGTTCCAATGAAATTATTTTCTATTGGATTATGTCTACTCCACAGCATTACCATGTTTCCTCTTATTTCGCCCAGGGAGCCTTGGGGCAGAAGGCTGCCACATGGTGTAGAGCCAACCTTGAGCATTCAAGACATAGCCCTTCTCCAAAGCAGAAAGTCTTAAAAGGCAGCCCAAGAGGACTTGAGGAGGACTGCCAAGGCTGCAAGTGTTCTTGGCTGCTTGGAAGGAAACCTGAAAGCAGGAAAGAGAGATCACTGTCGTTTTGAAAGGCTGAAATAAATCTTTTGCAATTCTCATTCTGTCATGACAGGTTGCAACAGTCTTTCTGATGAAGAACAACTCTTCTTTTTTTTTTTCTTCTTCTGGAATTTCAGACTTGTTTATTCCAGCCTACCCTCCTCCTCTCCTCATACACAGAGGAGTGGGGGCATTACCAATGTCTTTAGCCTTTCTTAAGTCTCCTGGGAAGCACAGGATATAGCCAGCAATAAAGACCAGCAGCTGTTACTGCCTTCTGTTATGATAAGAATACAACCCCCGTTTTTAAAAGGCTACCTCCCTTCTGTGATGTGCATAGGAAGCTTCTTTTAATAAATGGATAAGATTAGTCAGTAATGATTCTTGAACTGAATTGCCTTTGGACTAGCAAACCACTTACTCTTTTCTACTGGGCTCTATTGTAGGAATGGGGACTTTTAATTTGCTAATAGATGACTAAAAATGCAATTTTTTTAGAACTCCAGAGTCTGAGTGTATGGGATCATGCTGTGCTCCTTCTTCAAAGAGACATCATGTAATCCTTGCTTTCTTCAGCTTCAGTAGGGTCACTCATCACCTTACATCAACTCTCAGAGTATGTTGTGCTACTCTGCTGTAACTAATAACATTAGTACTAATTATGACCTATAAACCCACTAATTTCTACTAGAAGCAAGGAACATTCATGCATTTGAAAACCACTGTGCTTGGACATAGTTTAATTATGCTCTATATTCATATTTTTCAACATCAGCATCTCACTAATGTGTCAGTTTAAAAATACTAATCATCATACTTTTATTTAAGACCTACAGCAAGCCGAAGTTATAGTTGACTATTTTCAGGTGTCTGGAAGCAGCTCTAGTAATTATAAAGAACCAGAGCAGCAAGCCCTATTTATAGACATCAATTCAAAATAAATAGAGAATAAGAAAGAATTATGACTTTGAGAACTGCTGCTCTTAAAACTAGCTATGGAAGGATAACCTACTGCTGAAATGATAAGGTAGACTCATTAATATATTGCATGCTATATGGCTGAGCTAAAGTCAGTACTTGGAAATCATTATGTTTTTTAAAAAATGCTACTTTTGGAAAGAGAAGTCATCTGAACAATCTTTAAAACAGGCAACATATTTTCTTTAATTTTTTTTGTAACTTAGGAACCAAAATGTTTGTGACTGAATCCTCTTTTTCACTGCCTTTTCTTTAAAGATTTTTATGCCATCATAAGAAAACTTTCACTGTCTTGTATCTGAGAAAAAATTTGCAAAAAAATTGAAAAGACTTTACAAGTGTGTGTAGCATGATACAGAAGTATAGGGGCAATAGCCAAAGTCATCCCAGTGTAGCAATCATGCTTAAACATATGTTGAATTTTAAGCAGTTAGATTAATTGGATCAGGATGAAAGGTGATGGATGGAGTTAGTTTGGAATGAACAAGGGAATTCCTAACCTCTTCATACTCTTTGTACTGTAAGGGAAAGTCATAGTCCAATTCTCCAAAAAACAGACATGGAAAAGGAAACACTGGCAGAACTTTCTGCTTTGATGATTACATGGCACAAAGTGTTAGAAGTTCTCCACCAGTAGGGATATGGAATACACATTCGTTTTAGGTTTCCACAAAGCTCTGGAAACCGCTCCAGAAGTTGCAGTGGAAGCAAAGAATGGTGAATGAAAGAAATCATAAGGGCAACGCATGCTTAGTAGTAAAAATAATTTAAAAGGTGGTGGAATATGTCATCATGCATTTAGTGAACCAGTTTTCTTATCAAAATATACTTTGCAGTAATGACTGCAGCGTTGCTACAGGAATATATTAGCATTCGACTGATGATTTAAAGGTGAAATGAACTTAAAAAAATATGATTGGCTGTTAAAGAGCAAGATACGTAAGAGGAAGGAGTAGTAAATTGCCAGAATGATGTTCTCAGTCATCTTAAACGGAAGCTTATGCAAAGAGACACTTATACAATGTAACAAGGTAAATCACAAGTTTATTCACTGACAAGCGTTCAGGAGGGAATTCTTTTGAATAACAGTTTCTTCAGTTTAGATGTTTGGAAGGCATTACTTTATGAGGCTGTAGGGTCTTTGATACTTTCTTTTATTTGTGCAATGTGCAGAACTGCAAAATCGTGGGTTTGTTCTTACAACTGAAAGCACCTCCTTGTCTATTTTGCTTTTAAAATTTCTAATAGCTGTTAGAACCATTCAGGGTTTTTTTTCCACTTCTTGAGCCACTGAGATCAGAATTTTCACCCTGTCTTGTCTTTGGTTGTTTTTTATTATGAAAGGTACCCAGAGTAGTTTGGATATCTCTCAGGAAGTTAGTTTACAGGTTTATGAGAACTCGGGTAGAGCTGAGGATCTCCTCTCAGTAAATACCATAACTGCGCACGGCTGTAGAGAAGAGGAAGGCACATGGGCTTGAATCAAACAGTATTGTCTTAAGCATAGGGTCAGCTGCGAAGCTCCTTGAGCTCTGAAACTAGCAGTGGCTTTCATCTTGCTTAACTTCAGATATTAGCACTTGCCATCTAAGCTAGTTGTGCTAAGCTCAGTTTATAGTCAAGAAGACAATTAGGCACAACTGGGCCATGTTTCAGCTGAACTCTTTTGGCACCTACTGTGGGATGAGAAAAGTTGAGCCTTCCACTGCAGTGAGGAGGTTGCGCTCTGTACTCTGCTTTCTGATGTCTGTTGGCTGTTTGGCTCAGATGCATGTAGTCCAATGAATCACAGCCTCATTTGTGCCACCAAGTACAGTTAGGCCCGTCTTCATGTCCAAATTAAAGCTCTAATTAATGAGTCATCGAAATAGTTGACTCTCCTGTCTCAGGCTGGTGCCCTCCATAGTCTTGTAAGACTATGCCTGAAAAATCTGACGTCTTGAGGACAGGATATCAGCAAAGAGCCTACCCTGCTGCGAGAGGGGTGATGAGGGAGAGGGACAGTCTGGATCTCCCTGGTGTTTGCCGTGAGACTGATGAGCTACACACAGATAGCACTCTGCCAGCTTTCTGAGACGTATGTGCAGGTCGTATTCTGAGCACGTCAACAGGATGTCAGGAGGTTCATTGGACCATGGATGAAGGCTCTGACAACAGTCAAATGTATACTATCAGTGTACTTCTGTGCCCTTGACTGAAATGTTTAAGCTCTGAAATGCTTCCTTCCACCTTCTCTGAGACATCTTACGCAGCTTTGACATGTGTTGATTATTATTTAATTCAGTTTTATTTTACTTTGCTGCCTATTAAGGCCTTAGTTTATTACATAGCTGTTCTTGGTGTATTGTTGTGGCTCCTTTGTCATCACCTATATCTGATAAGAACTTCTATTTCATCTACTTTTCATTAGGAGGACAGTTTTTGCTCGTTTTAAATAGAAAAGTGATGGGCATTCAAGGAGACAATGAAGAAAACTTGGAATAGAACATGATGAGGTGCATGATGGTCTTTATTTTGTCTGGCAATCTTGGTGTGGTACTCTAAAGCTTTGTTTTATTATAAGATCACAGCAGAACACTGCAGCCTTCTGTGTAATGTCAGTCATAGGACTAATCGGCATTAACTCCTTATTATACTAGCACATCTGCTGGAAAAATGTCTAACAGAGTTGATCGCATTTAAGATTGAATGATGTACCCAGGCAACTTCAGGCCATTACAGACTTTTCATTCCCTTCTCTATCAAAATAAAAACATGAATAATTAGTTGAGAAGAAAAAAGAAAAATGAATGGTTGTGCCTCTGAGAAGAGAATGAAAAGGCAAACACCTGATATAGGGTGATTTAAGTACTGCAGGATGTCAAGACGTATTGATATGAGTGCATAAGAACCTATATGGAATGTAAAAGAAGTAATATTTTTGTTTATCAGGGGCTAAATTTTGTTACTTGAAAGAGAAAACCCCTGTAAGGATTAAGGAAGGATGGGAGGACAATGCCACTCTGATTACCTTGTGTCAAAGAACTTAAAGGGTGTGCAGATGACATGTCTTTAAAAAATGGTTTTGAGAGACTTTTTAAGCATCCATTTAGGAATAAGCTAAGAGAAGTACCGGCCATACTTTATCAGATTAGTAGCCTAACTCACTTCTCATCTTTAGAGAGTACAGTTTCTGGGTTATTGATAACAGTGAGATTAAGGTATGCTTCAGTCAACAGCAGGACATATTTTCAAAATTTCTGTTGTATGTGTCAGTGCTTGCTGGCAGAAAAACTTCTGTTCAGGAAAACTGTGGGCAGATTTCTTGCAAAGATTTGAATTAAAAGACAAAGTAAGTAGGGAAGCAAGTGCTACGTGTCCTCAGATTACCAACCACTCACTCTCTGACTGCTGGAGAGAACCACACCTTTAGTTCTGTAAACTCTACTTTGAAGGCAAAAGTCGTAGTTGATAACTTTTCAGTTTAATCAAAGAGTTGGAAGTCATGAAGGGCCTTGGCAGTCTGGAAGCAGGTTTGTTTGACTGCAGTGACAAATGCCTTTTGGTTCCAATTGTGTCATATTCACAATTGAATGTAGTTTGATTTCTCTTTGTAAATTCCCATAGCATATTTTTTTTTATACATTTGTCACTGTCAGTGCTTGGGCTGATTATATTGCAGTCCAAGACAAGTATATTCTCCGTCTTGGAGATCTAATCCTTCCCCTCATGGACAGTTCTGGTAAATAGGGTTACCTTGGGAAGAACTGCTGCTTTTCTCTTCCATTTATTTCCATCTCTGTTAGCCCTGACATTGGTCTCCTGCTTATTTTTCTTCTGTTTCTCTAGAGAGAAAAATAAGTCTCATGTATTCCACCTTGAATAGTATGCTTTTCTCAAATAAACCCACATTCATTGCTAGTCTTTGCAATTCTTCCCTTGCCAATGTGTTAGGCATTCTTTTCCCTTGCATTTTCCTTCTTGTTGCTTTAGTCTTCTGCTGGGAATTTTTAAATAGCTTATCACTAGTATTCTCTTGATTGCCTGAGATCTGGATTTGTGTCTTGAGTGACTTGAAAATAGCCTCATCTTCTAGAATTGATACTATATAAAAACTCTAAATGGGGATTTTTCCAGCTGTAGCAGATTTGTGTTTTCCTGACTGCTGCTCCACTTGTTCATTTTTTATTATGGGAAAAATTAAAAAAAAATATTATCAGTGTCCCTTGTCCTGGTTTCAGCTGGGATAGAGTTAATTTTCTTCCTAGTAGCTGGTACAGTGCTGTGCTTTGGATTTAGTATGAGAATAATGTTGATAACACACCCATGTTTTAGTTGTTGCTAAGTAGTGCTTACACTAGTCAAGGGCTTTTCAGCCTCTCATGCCCTGCCAGCGAGAAGCTGGGAGGGGGCACAGCCAGGACAGCTGACCCAAACCGGCCAAAGGGACATTCCATACCATGTGACGTCATGCTCAGTACATAAACCGGGGGGAGTTGGCCGGGGGGCGGCGACCGCTGCTCGGGAACTGGCTGGGCATCGGTCAACGGGTGGTGAGCAATTGCATTGTGCATCACTTATTTTGTATATTCTTTTGTCATTATTGTTATTATTATTTTCCCTTCCTTTTCTGTCCTATTAAACTGTCTTTATCTCAACCCATGAATTTTACTTTTTTTCCCCCAGTTCTCTCCCCCATCCCACTGGGGAGGGGGGGAGTGAGCAAACGGCTGTGTGGTGTTTAGCTGCCTGCTGGGTTAAACCATAACATCCCTCTAGGTAATCTCTTTCACTCTCTTTAATAATTAAACCTTATTTTGAAAATTACGCAATTTCTCCATCAGGCTGCTAGCTTTATGATGGAGCCCAAGAGGTGAGAAATGGTGACATAACATATTACATTTCACACTGACTGCATCACTTGAACGTGTGAAGTGTCTCGCAGACAGCTCAACTTTAGCAATTTTGCAGTAACGCTTTTAATGCCAGATTATATTTTCTCTTTCAGCTTTTCTAGGAAGTCTTTCCATTCTGAAGTTGTACTCCTTGCTTTATTTTTCCTGACATCTGATTTTAAGCTGAATGCCCCTTTGTGCTCTGGCTGTGACTGCAGCTCTCTAGCTGTCTGCTTCTCATTCCCTCACTTCTCCACGGATAGCTTCAGGCACAGTAGTTAAGTCTTGCAGGTCAGTAACTTTACTTCTTACTACAAGAATCCTGAATGTCAGATTGTTCCTCAAATAATAAATAGCAGCTGGTCCCTAGTGCCTGCTTCAGGCCAGTTAATTTTGTATTTCCCAGTGCCCTTCCTGTTTGTCTCCATTTGGGCTGAGAGGCCTCTGTTCAGAGCAAGCTAAAATAGCCCCTTAGGTGAGATTTTGAATTTACCTTTTAATTTGAGAGCCGTTCTTCATTAACACAGTGCTCTGCTTTTTTTTTTTTTTTTCTTTTTCCTGTGGAGTGTCATAGGGTCAGAGCTAATGGGCTGTTGCTGTCTCTTCAGAGCTCAATTGTAAATACCCGTCTTAGTCCACAACTCCACAGTTCCCTGCAGTGGCAGAATCCAGAAGGGATATTACATACGTGAGGATGTTCATACATTTATGCATTCCATTATGTTGACTTTTTAATGGCAAATTACTGATGGAGCGAGGATGCATGTCACATGCATGTTCTTTAGGGTGTTATTCATACCTATAATACCTATTATAGGTGCTTTACATATATTGTAGGTAATTTAAGTATAGGTAATACCTAGGGCATTATTGATACCTGATACCTACTACTGAACCCTTTCAGCATGATTGCTAAAGGAAAAGCTAAAGATGAGAGAACAGCAGTGGCCAGATGAGGGAGGGAAGCACCTTTGGGAAGATGCCTTTCCGTGCACCCTGGCTGCTGGGCGCAAAAACCCGGGATGGTTCTGCTGTGCCTCTGACCAGGGCAGTCTGTGGGGCCATAGAAAGGGAATGGGCGGTGGGACTAGACCCCTTCCCTTTCCCTGCTCACGAGCTTCTCTGGCCCGCGGTGCAGTGGCACAGAGCACCCATATGGTACGTGGTCACTGCACTGGGTGAAGTCCAAGGTGCAACTAGGCATCCACTTCGCTGCATCTGACAAGTCTCTGTCCAGCCTAAGGTAAGCAGATAGCTGCTCATTGCGCACATGTTATACTGCTTCCTTCTGTGCAGATGAGTCCACGGGCAGATGCAGTGCTGTTCTGGCAGGGGGAGAGTATCGCCCACGGTGGTACTAGCCTGGGAAGGAGAGAAAGGTCTCCTTAGCAGGTGTCCTTTCCAGTAACACTCCTGGGGTCACGCAAGCCACGTTTATTGACAGCGTCGTAGCCCTTGTAAGATCTCGCTAATACAAAGCACTCTGGGACAGAGGTGGTGGTCTTTACTACTTGCTGAACACGGTGGGGCCGTGGTTTTACAGCTCGTAGGTGTTACCGTAATGTAAGGAATAAATCAACCAGTTTCTTTTTTCTGTGATGCTATCATTCAGCAGCCTCTCATTACAGAAGGTTCATAGTGCTATTTGTACAGGTTGTCATCGCTAATCTTTGCCTCTGTGTGATGATTCATTGTCTAGCATTTTTTTGTCTTTTGTCACTAAATAAATTTTAGGCATGGGTGAAAAACTCAGTGATGAATTAAAAAAAAAGGCTAACTGTGGAACGGTTCCCAAAAAGCAAGTAAAAAGTGTACATAAAATACCTTATAGAATTCTCAGATTATTTTGTAAAGACTTCTTTTATCCTTAGGAAAGCCCTTTACACCACCTATGTAGAGCATTTGGTTCCTTAGCATGGAGAAATGTTACTTTCTGTTTCTCCTTGAGCCCACTGGTTTTTTGTTGTTGCTCTCTAGAGCAGATTAGACAGAACAGAGAGAAATTTCATGATAGTCTTGCCCTAAGCTCAGTCTGCTTCTGTAGTATTTATAAGAACAAATGATTTATGCATAAATGTGCATGAATGTTCAGATTTTAAAAAAGAAAACCTATCCTAGATATGTGATGAACTTCGGATTTTCATCTGATAAGTCATAAACAGACTGTAGAAAATCCTCTATATTCCCATTTAGGCAATAGCTATCCTCCATCTTATTGAAGTTTATAGTTCTGTCAGAGGAAAAACTATGCCATGCTCATAGAAATAATAGGTGGGTGAGGTTCAAGAGCCACCCAGTGGTTTAAATTGCCTGCATATACCATTCAGAGACCTGTTACAGGTTGGGAAAAATCTGGATCTGTCTGTCAATGGGAAAAGGACCAAAAATGAGTGTATAAAATATCCATAGCTAATAATTAATTAGACCCTACTCTTAATACCTTGAGAAAAAAATGATACTTTGCTTGGTTCTTAGTTAAAATGCAAGAAGCAAGTCTATTTTTCATATAAAGACACATAATGTATTAAGATGCCATGTCAAGGACCTACCTACATACACAGTTTTGGGCTTGTTTTTGGCTGGTTTTTGTACTCTATTTTATCTGTGGGTGGCTGACTACAGCCATCCTTCAAATGAGTTTTATCATTTTTATGTCTATCAAGCTGTCTGTGAGGCAAGTGGCAGGGCTGCAGACTGCCCCGAGTTCTCCGTAGGGAATTCCTGTTACCGAGAATTCTGCTTCTCTTCTCAGCAATCCATTTCTCTTCAGCTTCCTCTGAGGTGCTCAGACTGGCAGAAGGGAACGGACCCAAAAATGTTTCAGTAGGTGAGACAGAACAATTAAGCTGTGACTGTATAGAGAGACGTCAAAGAAGCCCATCAATCATTTGTCCTAGTGAGATAACGCCAAACAGTATTAGTCATGGTGCAAGGACAATATGGTTCATTGGTCACTCTTAAACACAAGAGATTTCTAACTAAAATCAATTATGACAAATTTGTTAATATTTGAAGTTTTTAAGTGTTTCATCAAGCTCTTATTTTCTGTGGGTTTTATTTTGCTCAGACATCACAGTTGATAACCATACATTATAGAATCTCTTGATCCTGCTTTTCTCCCTCCTCCTAAAACTAGGGTGTGAGGGAGGGGTGGATTGTCTCCCCACTCAGTTTCTTATAATCTCTTGTGTTAGTTATGCAAAAATTAATGTTCCGAATATTTAAATAGTCAAAACTGATATCCATCTTTCTATGGAAAGACTTTATTCTTTAATAAATCAACTTTTTTTTTTCCTTTAAAAAAACAAGAACAAAAAGTATGACAGGGTAATTCTAGCACCAGCTGAAACCCTTTCCCAAAAAAATGAATTGTTGTGTAGTCATCAGATTTTTTCTTCCTTTTTCTTTATGCAATTTCATGAACATCATTAAACTTTTATATCCATTGCAGGTAGCATCTGAAGAGATCACAATGATCTCCATGAATTCAGTAAACTTTGAGGAGGACACTAAAACCTCAGGTGTTCTGGAAATACTGAAGTTCTCTTAACTGCAAAAAAATGTCATTGTTTTTGCATCTATGATTCCAAGCAAGTACCAGTTTCTTAGCAAGCTGCATTTCCTTATTCACTCAATGATAGAAATATCCAAATAATTAAGGAATTACAAAAAGGGGGGGGGGGGGGGGGAGAGGAGGGGAAAATTAAGCCCAGAGAAGAGAATAGGCAAGGATAATAATTGAAAATATGTATTTAAGTTAAAAAATGACACTATAAACTAGTCAAGGCGTTTGTCCTGCTTCTAGGAAGGGCTGTCTTTTCATAGATGCAATAATAATAAATACATTTTATTTTCACTTGAAGACAGTGAACATTTACAAAGATCTTTTTTGCTCTTCCTAGTTACTTAAATATTTTTAATAGAAGACCTTCAGTAACTGTACAGTGGCCCATTATTTGCAAGATTGGTTTACCAAATGTTTCAAGTCCATGCAAAGTACTAAAACCTGGTTATTAAGAGGATCATACTACCAACGTAGGAAATGATCTATAGGGACATGGAAAGCAGTTATTAGGAAAGGGCACTTTGGGGATAAATAGGATAGTGATGTCAGATAAAATACATTTTGAGGTAGTCCAAAGGATCTCTGTGGGACAGTGAGGGCAAGGCCAGCAGCTATGGGGACCCTTTATCCTGTAGCTGGACCTTTTTGTCAAAGTTCACTTACAGCCCTTTCTTGCTCCTAGAGCTCTGAAGTAAGAAGAAACGTGTCTGGAAACAACTAGCTCCACAAGCACCAGAAGCCTGGTGAAGCCTGGCTGTGGCTTGTCCCTTGATGTAAAATCCAGTGGGAACATTGGTCAGAGGCTCTCTGTTGAGCCCTGTATTCCTGTGGCATCTTCCCCTGGAGCACAGGCTGCTGCAGTCGCTAGAGACTGGCCAGGAGAATAACAGTGTTAATACCTAAAAGGAGTGAATTTGCAAATGTTCACACGATGACCTTTCCTCTGCTCCCTTTATAATCTTCGTAGGCAATTAATTATCGTTGAGACGTCTACCCTTCTGATTAAAACTGGCCAACAAGCTCAATGAAATATTTATCTATTTTTTTAAAAGATGCTACAGAATATTAAGATTCTGGCTTTTACCTGGCTACAGTAAAATAAAACAGAAGTAAATATGGTCTGTACTGTCTCTTCAGCTTTGCATACCTGACCATGACAGATAGTCTTATCAGCATGTTCGCTGCATATTTACCAGTCATGTTTCACTGTGCCTGAAGGCAGTCTCACTTCTGCATTGTAACAGATTACATAACTTCAATTTTCACTGGACATGCCCAAACATATTTCTCCTTTTCAAGAACCAGTAGTTAATTTCTTCCATAACAATGAGTGCAAATGCGATTGTAGAAGTGCTGATATGGTCCAGAGAGCTACCAGGAGTAATAGCCTCCCGTGATAGGAGCAGTTCTTTGCTGAATGACTAGATAAATGCTGGGTTTTGGACAGATGGGTAGCTATACATTAATCAATATAGGCATGTATCTCTCCAGGAGCTAGGATTCAGGGCTCCCTTGAAATTCATTTTGCGCAACACCTGGAATGAAAAACCTCACTTCTTTTTCTTTCTGCATCACAGGTTGCTCTTGGAGATGATGTATGTTCAGATCTGAGGTGAAAATAAATACCATTTGCACATATGCCTTGCCCTGTCTGTTGGGGACAGTGGACTATATGGTTGTAGGCCTGTTGTCAGTAAAGTGGTCAGTCTGGCAGACATCAGTGGGACTGGCTGGGCCTCCAGCAGTGAGAGACATGTTTGGATTGGAGCTTTGCTGATGATTAAGCCTGTGGCTGTACTGCAAGGACAGAAAGGGAACACCCATTCTTCCGTACAAGGACCGGGAACTGCAAAGACTTCAGGTATAAATAGCATCAACAAACAGTATTAAAAATGCTGGGTTTTCTTTGACACATAATTGCGTAAGGACAAGAGACAAGATGCAGTGGGAAGTAAAAGTAAAGCTTTTGCCAAGAGAAGTCATTGTCACCACGATGACCAGGCTCTTTCAACACACTGATATGCTGTAAAGCTAGCTGTCTTCTGACTCCTATTATTCTGCTACCACCTGGTTTTGCTTTTTTTCCCTTAATGCAAATGTTTATGCATTTCTTAATCTCTTTCAGACTAAAAAGAAAAAATCACAGCATGTCAGTGTATTAAGAGAGGGTCCATATGATCACCAGCATGGATGGAAAAAATTCTGTGAGAGTCTCAAGCGCTCATAGGAAAGATGACTTTTCTGCCCCTCTACTCTGCTCTGGGGAGACCCCACCTGGAGCACTGTGTCCAGCTCTGGAGCCCTCAGCACAAGAAAGACACGGACCTGTTGGAGTGGGTCCAGAGGAGGGTCACAAAAATGATCAGGGGGATGGAACACCTCTCCTATGAAGAAAGGCTGAGAGAGTTGGGGTTGTTCAGTCTAGAGAAGAGAAGGCTTCGGGGAGACCTTATTGCAGCCTATCAGTACTTAAAGGGGACTTATAAAAAAGATGGTGGCAAACTTTTTAGCAGGGCCTGTTGTGACAGGACAAGGGGGAATGGCTTTAAACTAGAAGAGGGTAGATTTAGACTAGATAGAAGGAAGAAATATTTTACGCTGAGGGTGGTGAAACACTGGCACAGGTTGCCCAGAGAGGTGGTGGATGCCCCACCCCTGGAAACATTCCAGGTCAGGTTGGACGGGGCTCTGAGCAACCTGATTGAGTTGAAGATGTCCCTGCCCACGGCAGGGGGGTTGGACTAGATGACCTTTAGAGATCCCTTCCAACCCAAACCATTCTGTGATTCTATGATTCTATGATTTTACTTCCTTTTATTTAGATCAGGACAGACTCTTCACATCTGTTAGTCTGTAACAACAATTCTATTAATTTCAGTGGGGCAAGATTAGCTCTTAGCTGTGCTGAACAATAAAATACTTCATCTCATTTTGCTTAGCGTCCTTCTTCCTTTGTACGCTTCACTATGTACAATCTCTCGCACAGAAAACCATGCTAATAATACTGCAACACAATTAAATTTGTCATCTGCCATCTCTGATTACAAGAGCCTAACAACCAATCTGAGGGTTTTAGTTTTGGTTTTTTGGAGATAGGCTGCACAAAGTCAGATACCAGAAGGAATGAAAGTGCAGGAAAAAAAAGCTGTTGTGGAAAAACAGTTCCTGGGAACGCTTTTGTTGAAAATAAATATAGTCTCATACAAAAATTAATTAGGTCCCTAATTAATTAGGGACCCGATCTAATCTCCTGAAATGAACCTGAGATCCTGAAGGGACTTTCTGATGACATTACACAATCATCATGCACACTTCTGAACCTTTGATAGCAGGAAAACCTCAGAGAATCTTTAAAAATGTTTAATATCAAATTTCATATACATTGTCTGGATAAGAAATTCCTTTTAATGAAAAACATCAAGATTTAAAACACACAAACCCAAACTCTCTTCACATTCGATTTCAAGTCAGATCTTTCAGAAATTGCAAGACTTGGAGCAAGCCTATCCAAGTTAGCAGTGGTTGGTGTGCTTGTTTGGAAGAGGCCCCATTTCAGATTGCTCCTTTGGACCGGAGTGTGTGTTGTGGGCAGAGGAGCCTCAACATCCTGCCTATTTTTATGTGTATGTATCTGGTTTATATCACAAACCTTACCCTAGAACTGAGAAACCTTTGTAAGGTAAATGTCAGTGAACTAAATCTATTTTTATAACAAAAAATTTGGTTACAAAGAATTGTCATCTTCTGCCAAAATTCTCACAGCTCTAATTAATTTCACTTTTGGAAGAGCTGAGTGCAGTTCCCATTTACATTATCAATTAGTATTTCTGCCTTACAGCTTTCATTATTCCAGCCTGCCACATGCAACCAGCTATCATCACAGCACAGTGAGTGTGCAGCCAGCCTGGCTTCTACGGAGCAGCAGTGAGTAACATAAATATTATTCTGAATGACAAAATAACTACCTTCCTATCTCTGTATTTAATGACACAGCATTAGCTGTGGGCCCTTGTCACCCCTAATGAGAGACAAATATAGGAAGTGCCTGTATTTCATAGATAAAATTATTTGAGACTTTCCAAAGCTTCGTTAGCACTGACATATTGTCTATGTGGCATAACAGCGTAGACGTGCCTAATCTGCTTTTAAGTGAGACACCTTAGGTACTACAAGGAGTATGGTGCTGCGCTCAATATTTGGATAACATAAATAGCTAAGTTGACTTCAATGCTTGTAGTACTCAAGCTGACAGCTCATTTAGGGGATGGCCATGCAGTTCAGCACAACAGGTAGGCATACCTTTACTGCAAACAGAAAATGAACATTCAACAAAAATCATATGAAAGTTGTTGTACCCACAGTTCTTTTTAGCAGGCACTGTATAAAGAACTGGAAAACTCTTCAGAGAAACTGTTCTAAAAACTCTGATATGATCTCCAACAGTTAAAAAGTGCCCAGGATGGCAGATGTCACGTCTGTAGTATAAATCTGGTGAATGAATCAGTAGTGGTTGCAGTTCTGCCTGCTACAGACTTTGCCAAATGCAGGCCTGGGGCCAAGAGCACATGGTGCATGCAATATGCCATCCTGAACCCACGGGGAATTACTGCCCTAGGGGTACCCAGCTCCTTCCCCACATGGCTCCTGCCACCCTGCACAGGAGCAAACCCAAGAGATGGCAAAGCTGCTGCCACCTCTGTCACTGCTCAGCTGGGCTCCTTGCAGCACAGGCGCAGGAGGCAGCCTCTTGGTGCATTGCTGTGCCTACAGTTTGGTCCTTGCCTCTTCTGTCGAGGCTCTGCACCATGGCACTTACTGGTTTTGCCTTTTAGAATGTAACTTTTCAAGTCCCAACACATTGCAGAGCTGAGTCTTGGAATGTGCTCAGACTTCCTTTTCTGTGGATGATGCTATGCAGACAAGTTGGTCTTAGTGAAATACTGGAATACTCAGCTGATCTGGAAATGCAGCATCTGACAAAAGCTTCATATTCTTCATTCGTATATGCGTTGCCAGCAGTTTATGAATGGCACTCACATCCATCAACAGCAGCTGAACAAGAACCGGGGCAGAAAACCCCTGGTTGCTTCAGAGGAACCTGAATTTTGGAGGGGTGCATTGCAATTGTGGACAGGGTGACTGGGGAGGAGAAAGCGACAAAAATAATATATATACATTTCTTTTTCTTCATTGATACCAATAGCACACTAATGTAGCTTTTAAACATTAGGTCTCAAATGCAAATGTTTTCTTAGTATTTTGTTTGGGAAGCTGTGATGACAACTGATAAAAAGGATGCTTTATTCAGCAACGGAGAATTTCTCTTCTTGTCATATCAGATTATTTTTACTATTAAGAACAAGTTTTGTCACCATATGAATTCAATTTGGAGTAGAAATGGAGACTTTAAAATAAGTTTTTCATGTGTGGAATTACAATTCCTTTGTATTCCATAGCTTTCTCCCTATTCCTTTTCTCCTATTTTTTGTAGTACCCTTAGCTTCTAAATCTAAATCTAAAGTGAGTGAACTTCAAACATTAATTTCTTCTCGAATTTTTCCTTTTCTCACAGCGCCCTTGCTGGGTCACAGCCCTTTAGGATCTAAGTCCAGCAAAAGAACTGCTCGGAGAAAGAAAAAGCGTATTACGGTTTGTGTGAAGAAAGAAACAACTTTCCATTCCACATCTTCCTGTCATAACAAGGTCAACAGGTGACATTTGGTGTACTTCAGTTTCATTTCTGACCATCGGCCTGGGGAGAAGCTGCTAGTATTAGCCCACTTGTCACAGCCATCCAGCACAGGAGGGATCTCTTATTTAGCTTGTTGAAAACAAACAAATAAATAAAGGCTTTGGGGTTCAGTACACCTTAAAACAATCAAAACATAGACCTGCAGGGAGCAGCTTGGCTGTAATGCCTGGCTGTGAGCTGGGGGGGGTGATAGCTCTTCCCAGGAACCTCACCAGCATGCCGGTTGTTGAAGCCCCAGCAGCCAGGAACAGGGGAACAGTTAAAAGCTCCTCAGCAAACAAGGCTTCAGGGAAACCAAGCTTTCCCACAGCAAAGAGTGTTACCTGCACCTTAGTGCCAAGAGTGTGCTGTCAAGATGATTCTATGATTCTAAGATGCTGAATATCACCACCCTCCTGGAAGTCTTTCCTTTCATTCAGCTACAGGACTTTTCGGAGAAGCTTCTGGGGAAAATGCCAAAATGCAAATATTTGTACCCTTCCTCATTGCCCTTCAGTGCAACAGCTGCAAAGCACAGCATTTTCCAAGACATGCATGCCTGTTTGCTAAGCTATAATCCTGACTGAGTCTTTCTTCTTTTCCTCAGTCATCAGTTCAAGTTTAAAAATGCAACTCATTCTCGTTCACGTTAGTCTTCCTCCACTCACGTTCCAGACTTTGGATGGCACTTGCGAGGACATGAAGTGGTATTAGCTGTCTGCCTGCAGCTGAATAATCCGAACCAGAAATCCTCCCTCTTACGCTCATCTGCCCCATCCTCACCCCTGCCCCACTACAGCAATGGAAGCAGTCACTTTCTTCAACTTTGCTGTGTAGTTTTGCCTTACTGGAAATACTTTTGTCTCAAGATATTCCATGTGCTCCCCTAGTTTTATACCTACTTCCACCACCTTCCTTAAGTGGCTTCAGTTCAGACCACAGCTTTGCATACACCTCCCCGGGCACTGCTCTGGCACTGCCCAGCCATGGCACGGCACACTGAAATAGCCACTGCTAGCTCTGGGGGGGTTTAGCTGGACGGAAAATGGAGTGGGCTGGAAGAATTTGGGTGCTGCCTAAACACTTACAGTCTCACCGGTAGCTTCTAGATATTAGGAGTGAACAGTAAGAGGTAGAAAGGGGAGCAAACATGAGCGAAGGTATCCCCAGAACAAGGCCACGTGCCAGTGTCTAGCTTGCAGCGTGGAGGAGGCTAAAGAGGTTAGAAGTGCCCTTGGCAGAGTCCCGAAGCCCAGGGACCCCACAAGGTGAGCTGGAAGGGAGCATGGGAGCTGGGGCCAAACCCAGAGAGCCAGCCCAGCCTACTGCTGAAGCATTTCTCTGGTACTGTAGTGGGATGCTGTAGAACAGATTTGTTAGAGAACAATAATTTATGCCTCCTTTCACATTTTGAGAAGTTTGTTGTCCTTTACTATCTCTGCTAATCCAACCTATCTCATTCGGTCCTTACAGTATCACCTGTGAATGTGTTTATATGCTGCCTCTATTTCATTCTCATTTATCACTAAAAATCCACCTCCTCAGTATTCAGTTCAGCCAACATGAATCACACCATACCCTCTGGCAGATATTATTGGGTCTGCTGTAGCAAAATAATGTTTTTGGAAGAATACAGAAGACTCAATTTATAAAGCATTTCTGTGGTATATCTGTGTTGATACAAGATGACTGAGGACTCAGTACAAGAAATTGCAGCAGTCACTTAACCCGAAAACACCTCTGCCTTCCCTCTACATTGAAAGTACTGATTTTTAGCTATACTGATATATTTTGACATCAGAGTCCCAGAAAAAGATCATTTTAAACAAAGAAAAAGAATAAAATAAATTCTATAAGATGCCCAATATGAATGATGTTAAGTTTCAGAACAGCAGCACAAAAATTTAAACAAGTATATTGCAAAGGAGAGAGCTTGCAAAATTTCTTGCCATCGAAGTAGGCAAAGCACTATTTTAATAGTGTAATGAAAAGGGATCTCTGTGGCAGCTTAGATGTAGCCCCAAGAGAGGGCTGTTGTTATATGCAGCTGCCTTGTAAACACCACGCTAAGTCAGCCAGGAAATGTCCAGGCCCTTAAACAATTACATGACAAGATACAGGGAATTAGACAGATACAGGGCAGCCAGGCTGGGTTTTCTACATTTCCACCTGGGATCTTGGAGCAAGAATGGAAACCTTCCACAAGGTGTCAACAACGTTGGTTAAATGTTAAGTGTTTCATCTCAAGAACAACTGAAAAGAGATTTCAGCTCTGTTTTTTCATTTAGGTAACAAAATTGCCAGATTGTACGTATTCATCTAGTTATTTAAAATATTTCTATTAACAAAGCAGCTGGGGACACACTGAACATCACAACAATACAAAGTGTATAGTTTTAAATTTGGCTTATTCTAAGTGCTTCTTTTTCATACACATTGAGTTTTTCACTAGCTGCCTAGATCTATAGATACAAGATGGAAAGAGCCTGTTTTGAAGCGACAAAGAATGTTTAAAAGACTGCTAAAACACAGGCAGGGTCCAGTCCTGGAATCAGATATTCAGCATCTGAATGAGGGTCTTCAGCTCCTTCATAGGCTGTCTCATACAAAATCAGTATACTGTAAATTTATACAAGATGGTGGTCTTAGCACATGAATCCTAACAAAAATGTCTTATTAGGACAGACAAATCAACATGTAGAAAAAACTTGAATAATATATTCATTATGAAGTGAATACTGTTTTTTAAAAAGAATCCTTTCTAAATATTCAGCTTTAGCAACAATGTGCATTGACATTTTGAAGAATAAGATATTTTTAAGTAAGGACATATTTATTAATGGTTACAATAGCTTTTGGTGTTCCCTTCATTATGTGCGAGCTCATACCTTTTAATCACATAGAGACAAGAATCTCTGGCTTTTATGTATTACACAGAAATAATGTGGGTGTGAAAAAACTGTGCTGAAACTTTTGAAATTCTTTTGGACTTCCAGTGCTGTAAACTAGAGAAGAATTGAGGAAAGAAAAAAATGAAAGCCGTAAGCCTCCAAACGTTCACCGAGTGTATGGTTTGGCCATTGATCAAAGCAACAGAGGTAAAAGGAGGAGCTGCAAGAGTGCCGGTGGGTGGGTTAGTGACTGCACTTTCTGTTGTGCTCTGACTACTTTTATGCACTCTCTCTGAACATGCTTACCAATATAACCTCCTGTCTGCAATATTACTTAAGGATTCGGCTGACAAGGTCTGGCTGGAGCACATACAAGGAAAATGAGCTTCAAACCTATAAACATTCATGCCGGAAACTTGACATATATCCAGAACAAAATAGAAGCTTGAATGGCTTGTAGCTTAGACACAAACCAGCATTGTGGCTATCTGATAGAGGCCCAGAATATATACATCCATATCAACTACTGCATGACTATTTTTGAAAGTGAATGCTTGAGAAAATTGCAGCCAAATACCTGTTTGTATAGGAGATTAAATTCTACAATAAATGACTTATTGTGTTTTATTCACCCAGATCTAAACAGTGGTTTAGAACTGCTTATGAAAGGAAATTCACACATAAATACTTACATAATCTATTGAAATCTCGTGAGAGCAGAGAAAGTTGCATCTATATTAATATTGTATATTCATTAAATGGAAGGACAGGACTGACAGCCCTAGAGAGAGAGAGATTTGCAATGAATAATTCTTTCAGAATTAAATGTGCAAATTAGAGCAATTAAACTATGAGCCACTCAGACACATTTCAAGGCTAAATGTTAACACCCTGTAGGAATAAGAACAGACTGGCTTCCTGAGAGTGCAACAAGTTTTACTTCAGAGTTTCTTAGTTTGTACATCACATAGGCTACAGCCTAAAGCTGACTGTTCTGTGTATAACATCCTCTCCCGTGTGAGAGGCCTTTTCTTTATCCACCCCTGTTAAATCTACAATAGTTCTACGTAAGGCTAGGTAACTTCAAGAGAGGACTAAGACATTTCTTAAAGCTAGATATAAAGAGAGATAACTTCCTTTTGTTCTTCCTCTCCTCCTCGTCCGTCCTTATAGCCTGTCGTATTACTCCCTATTGGCCTAGATGTTCCTCAAAGTAATTCAGTCAGCCTTTGCCCTGCTTTTCAGTAAGCCTTTGCCCTGCTTACCTGCTTTCCTGCCTGCCTTTGACACTCACCTCTTAATTACAGTCTCCAGACTCTGGAGGCACCTCTTTTCCCTTATTGTCTATATAGCCAAAGTAATAACTCGCAGTAGCAGTTAAGAGGGCTCAGTTTCACAACTGCAGTGCTCAGATTGCTCGTTGCAATGAAGAGCCTGATCAGCTGTGGAAGAAGTTGGAAATAAGAAAAGATATGTCCCACTTAACTCATTTTTCAAAAGCAAATACCAACAGCTCGAAAATGATGGGATGCGTACTAAAATAGCAAAAAAGGGGAAATGAAACTTACAGTGATGTTCACTCTGATATTTCTTTTCAGTGAAGCCATGGTTGCTACTTAACATCACTGGCTGAAACTTACACTGAAATACAAATTATTTAGATAAAAGTCATGATGGCCTTAGTCACCTAGAAATTAATTAAAAGTTTTAGTGGTACTAGTAACTGTTAATTAGCATGAGTGGAATAATGAACTTTCTGACTTTCTGATTTTTCTGATTTTTTACTTTCTGCTTTATATCTTTGTAGAGGGCAAGGAGAGCATAGCAATATGGAGTAATGATTATGAATTTCTTTACACTTTCATAGATTACTCCATTACTCTTCACTTGAAAAGAATGTACTGTGCTCTGTTTTGGCCCCGGAAAGTAAGACTGCCAATGATTTTCTATTTCATCCTAGCAACTGTTTACCTGACCGATACAGCAATATGTAGCAAAATAAATCCCACACAACAAACAAACAACTTCTACATTTACAAATGGAACATTGCCAAGTAAATTTTAAGTTGAAGAGCTAAGGTAAGAGGTGACTTCAACAGAATCACAATTTTTAAAAGGGTTTTCCTAAAAATCAGAAGTTTTCCTGCCTACTTTTGTTCTGCATACTTCACTGCCAATATAAATAGCAAAACTAGGCATAAAGGTCGGTCAATATGCTGGGGAAGTATCAGTGATCTTTTGTTCTACCCTTTTCTACTGCTTGACGAATTACAGGTGCTAAAACAAAGAACAGGAGCCATTATAAATATTATGGTGCATTCCAGGACATAATTTTCATAAACTTTTGAATCAGATTAATAGAAAGACTAAGCAAACAGCCTATATGTCCTATTGGAATACTGTGACTTAAGTGGCCTTTGGATTAAAATAACACAAAGAGGTGGTTTTGGTTAAAACACATGAGATGGAGTTTTTTTCTTTCCAGGCCACATCCATGAGTCTGGAGATCCACCCATCCTCCACTGAGTTCAATAGAATGAGTTCCATCTATATCACTGGGTTTTTACTCTATATTCCTTGCAGACCTGATTTCTTTATTGTGAGCTTATAACTTTCAATATTCACATTTTCTCTGCCTTTTTTCCCATCCAGCCTTCTGCTTTTGAAATTGTATGTGCCATCACTTCTCTGGCTCTACTAGAAAGTTCTCTCTTGATACATCCTAATATCATGTTTGCTTTTTTCATACCACATCAAATTAATGACTTGATTATCTTGTGATAACTCATACATCTTGATCTTTTTCTGTTTGCTGTTTCCAACTAACGAGCTTCTCCCACTTATAGCAAAAATGTTTATTCTTAAATTCATGGCATTGCAAGTACCATTGTTACATTCCATTTCATTTCTATTGTTTTTGCCCTCTGGGTCATCTAGTTCTTGCAGCAGGAAATTCTGACGTTCATCTATATTCCTAGTATCTTCCCCCTTGTGTCACCAGCCAATTTTATTCCCTCATTTCTAATGGGGCCAGGGTCATTAATGAAAACAGTGAATGTGCTGGGTCACTATGGGATTCTGTATTACAAGGATGCTCTAGATGAGCTCTTTTTTTTTTTTTTTTTTGCCAGTCTTGATTTTTCTCCTGCTATACTGTCAGCCTTAATTCGTTGAGAAATCCTGACAGCTACTTCCCCCAGTCCACCAGCTGCATTTTCTTTTTGTGAGTGGAACTGGCCAGAAGGTACCAGAGTCTTGGTTGGGGTGCTTTACCAGAACTAGATATCACAGAGACAAAACAGAGAGTCTGATCTGGCTCTCACAAGTTCTGCATTTTTAATTCAAGTGAAAGAAAGTGTGCTTGTTCCTAGCATATCTGGTTATTTGCCATCCCTTACTTTTGATGCTAAATGATACAAGCTTTTTTTCTTTCTGACAGTCACAAGCATTGGCTTCGTATAAAGATTGACCTTTACTTCATTACTGATGATAAGCAAGCTCTGAATGTGTATTTGCTTAGCTCATAGATACCCACAGGGACTTCATACAAAAATAGACTGTGGCTCTGGAAATTACACAGGAAGAAATGAAAATTCTAACTCAAGGTGTTTTGATTTCACTTGCTAATCTCCAGGGGGAGGAATCCCTCTCATCTCTTCTGGATAGAGAATCAAAGACAATTCTTCACTTTGTATGTGAGAAGGTCATAAAATCTGATTAACCCAGCCTGAAAGCTCTAAAATATTCAGGAAAAAAAATAAGACTGGGTGAGAAACTTAACAAAGCATTTCAAAATGGAAAATATAATTATATTTTGAAACATGTCAGTTTTCACAAAATTAATTTCTTGTTGAAAAAAGAAAAAAATACTCTTGAAATGTTCTGTGTTTTACCATTACCGAATGGAGTATCTTAATCTTTCCACTTTGAAACAGCTTTTAAAAACTTTTAAAAAACATGTATCTTGTAAAATAGTGACTACTCATTTTGACTGGTTTTACAGCCTATCTCAATTCAGGAAGAACTGATTTATGACCCAGTCAGATTTCACTGATTGATCTTGTTTATCTATAGATACATACCAAATCTTTCTTTCTTGTGTACAGGAGGAACTGGTAAAGTAGAGTCTTTTTTTCTGCTCACCCCAGCAAATGTCTTTTGGTCGTCATTCCACCCAAAAGCCATTTCCTGAAGTGTTTCTGAGGTCTGGACACCACAGCTGGCTCAGGCAGTCACCTGAGGCTGGGGCTGGAGGTAGTTTTGGCTGCTACTGAGCTTTGGAGCCTGTTGACTCCCACTGGCTTGTCATCTGCTACCCAAGGAACCAACTCTTCAGATCTCCTACTGTAACTGTATCCATAAGCACTTCTAACCTGGTTCCACAAGACGTGTTTGTTAGTGAGTGGCAGTAAGACAGAAAGGTCTGAATTTATCACAAAACTGAAGAGGGTTTAGCACACACCTTTCCCTCTTGTAATGCAGTCCACACCCTGTTACTAAACAGTGATTGATAAAAGCGTATATACAACTTTGTCTGCTCTTTAGTATGAAGCTTCAGTGCTCTCAGTGGAAAGCACGAAGTCACTGCCTGAGGCCGCTGTGAGCAGTGGAAATTGTGTACAGTCACACTTGGAAGAATTAAATTAAAAAATTGACATGCTGCAACCTTCTATGCAGCCAGTAGAAAATAGGCTGTTAGCAGAAAGGACAGGCAGGAGGTGATAAAGTCAGTCAAAAGTAAAAGTGGTTTAAATGGAATTGAAGCATAGGGGCATCAGAGTACCAGCATTCATAAAAGGCAAATGCTTCTTTCTGAGACTAGTGCTGCCATAAGGAGACACTTAATGAGAATTCACCGTCATGCTGAATTCACTGCTGGTCTGCTTTACTGACGTGTAGGAACATGCATCTTTTTGCTTACTCTGAATTTAAACAGGTATTTTGTCTTAGTTATGTTTAAATGGTCAAAATTATTTAACAGAGAGATTAAGATCTGAGACACAAACTGGTTTATGTTATCAGAAAGGGAAATTAGGGACTTGCACTATTATATGTTTGTTTTCATTTTCCTTGAGGCCAAAACCTATATCTAAAAATATGCTTTTGTTGAAGCACAGCTTTGGAGTGAGGCATGAACACCTTTTTGGATTTCTATAACCTACAGTATGTAGGAAGTCAGATTAGATAATAAAAAAGGTCCCTTTTGAGCTGTAGGAAGTCTTAAAACTGTCAGAATTGCTCTACAGTGCCACCTAACGACACAGAGAGGTTCACATGAGATCCATTCTGTAGACTGTCATAGTAGCATGCAGGTCTGCAATACACAACAATCAATACTTTATGGATTCTACAAATATCTTTAAAATGTGTTTCTCCTCTAAAATGTATGAAACCACGTCCTTTGTATTCAAATAGCATTCAGAAATACAAGCAAAACATATGTGCAAAAGGAAACCTTAGGTATCTACTATGTGCATGCTAAACAAGCTATTAGTACTTTACCTTCCTGTTGCATACCTGCAAAGCTATATAAGCTCTTTGGCAGCAAGAAAAACAGAAAATCCTCTTTAAGACATAGATCATATTTTAGCATATGGAAAGGAAGGCTTGTAATAAAATACTAGTAAGAATACTCTGTCTGCAGGGAAAAAAACCAGATCTTTTGTAACCTTTTTCTGGGATGCAGAAATTAGCTGTATTCAGAGACAGATGCTTTCCATTAAAAATCTGTCAGCCCTGGCTATTTCCCTTGTTAACCTTGCTGGGAAATGTGTCATGGTGCCTAAGAGACTACTTTCAGGCCATAGCAGATAACCAGGGTAATTTTCAGATGTTTGTGTTTGGTGTGGTACACTGTCAGCTATCAGTACTACCATCGCCTAAGGAAACTGAATGACTTGAAAATGTTTCTGAGTTAATTTGGTTATTTGTCTGGCTTCCTCTGGGTTCTGTAGATTTCTTGACCACAGGAGAATACTTTTGTCACCAAACTGGTCTTCTGCATAGCGTGTGGTGTGCTGGAATCTGTGCTGAACTGTGAGTGCATCCTTTAGAAAAAAAGTCTAGGAGTGGATTCAAGCTTTGTGTGGCGTTCAGCTGTTTGAAACTGTTCTGCTCACAGAGACCACATCTAAGGAGCAGCTGCTGTGACTGCTCTTGCCTTGGCTGGCTCCTGTCACTACGCTATTCTGTCGCATTTTTCATTTTCTGTTTTGTGTGTGCTTCTTGACATGGCCTCCTTGCCTGGTCAGGGCTGTGGGCCAGTGCTCTTGCTGGACTCAGGGCAGCAGATTCTCCAGCCATGTTGGAGATCCCTGAACTAACTTCCAGAAAATGGGTATATCTGCATGATGCAGCAGGGCATCCGTCAGAGACACCAGCAGCTGTTCTGAGTCAGAATTGCCATGTTATTGTGTGGCTCTGTATCAGGGCCACTTCCAGAGCAGCTTATCCAGTAGTAGTTGGTCTAGTTCCAGCATGACCTGGAGGACCCTTGTGTTTCAACGCATGCAGACACTGATGTACTTATGGTAGCATTTTGCTGGTGTAATTAGATGCCATCTTGAAAACCTTTGAGAGCAAAATATTCTCTGCCAGCTAGTCATCTGATTAAATGGAATTGTTAAACAATCAAGTTACGAGTACTTAGGGGATAATAAGGTGATAAATCAAGAGCTTAAATGTGTTTGTCAAAAACAAACACTGTCAAACCAGTTTATTTCTTTATAGGGAAAATAGCTTAGCAGGAAAGGTGGCAATAACAGATTTTACATATTTGGACCTAAGAAGAGGTGCTGGCGATGCAGTAAAGTGGTCTGAATTGAACAGCTATAAAACAGATGTGCAGAGAACAATTTGTAGCTGAATTTGATGTCAAACCGGAAGACTGTCTCATGTGAGGCTCCACAAAGGTCCAAACTGGAGTCACAACTGGTTGATATTTTCATCAGCAACTTGGATAATGGAATGCAGAGTATGATTTATAAAGATTTTAGCTGACCCTAAGCCCCGAGAAGGGCTTGGAGAACAGGCTCAAAATTCACATGACGAGATGTGGCTCAAAAGCAGCTAGATGAAATTCAGTGAACATATATGTAAAGTACTGCACTGAGAAACAAAATGCTAATGAAAATCAGCAAATGTTAGAACCAGATGCATGGATCTATGCTGGTCCTCTGAAATCAGGAAAATTCTGCCCAAGTAACCTGCTCGGCTGGCTACACAGACTGGCTAAGTGCTGGCCAGTGTTAAAAGAGGCTGATGCTTGAATTATTGGACACATATGTGTGTACAGCATTTGGTATACCTCCAGATGAAGGAAGCGACAGTAAAATGCTCGTTCTCTGTGAAGAATGAGGTCATAGCCTGTGTTTAGATATCCTTCCAATATTTTGTTAGCTCAGTTTTGACAAAGTCTGTGTGAGAATCTAAGTCAAACATCTCATCTGGTGCTAATTTCTTTTTGCTATAGTTGTTGGAATGGCAATTCTTACTCACTTTATCAGCCTGATAATTGCTGCAAAGAAAATAAAAGGGAAGAAAAAGAATTTAAAAAAAAATATTCACAATCCTTTTTCCAGTGATTTTTTTCTATTGCTGTTCCTTCAGTTCAAGGTCTCATGAAAAGTGATTATGTAAATGCCGAAATTTGTTACTCAACAGATTTGATTATTAGCAAAAATGTTACTTCCTTCAATTAGTTCAAAGTTACTTCCTTCTTAGTCACTTCTTACGATGGTGAATGAGCAGAACTTGTTACTTCTTATATATCAACAGAAGTGTTTCCCAAGTGCCAAGCATTTCCACAGGCACAGTACCGACTGGGAGCATTAGGATTACACAAGCTCAACCAAGTATAAGTAGAATCAAAGGTTTCAGAGCCTGAATTAATTTCGCCTTCTTTAGGGGCTCAGCATGTGGGTGCTTCTGGCTGAACTAGGAAAGAGCTGAGGATTTGATTTATCTGAACTAATTTGTATATGCACTCTAGGATGAAAAGCACTGTACTCTTGACTCCAGTGAGACCAGTTTGGTCTGTGTTGGCTTTAAAGGGATTCCAAGGTGGATAGTTCAGATGTAGATACTTGAGGCTAGGTGGAGATGAATCTTGCCCAGGCAGACCCAGGTTATCTGTGAAAGAATCAGAACTCAGCTGGAATTTTCAGGGTTAACCAGTAGAATATTTAGTCATAAATGGAGCGAGTTTTTAATGAAAATTATTTAGAATCATTAAATATAGTTCCTACACATAAACTTACAAGCCAACACAGGCACATCATTATAAAGACACTATCAAGAAGGGCACTGCATCATTTTGGTAGGTGATATCTAAATCAACATTTTCGTATTTGCTGTGCTGACTGGAATTGCTAGGAAACTCTAGTCTTTATCACAGTAACATGCAATATATAACTATAGTGCAATTTCAAAATTTTAATGCTTGCTACAGTTCTGTCAGAGAGCTATTTGAAATAGTAATGCTCTGAGGCAGTGATTAAGTTTAGCATAACAAATCATTATACATGAAAGACCTATTTGTTGTCAAGCATTCCCTTTTCAACAGTGAGTGCTCTTTTCTAGGTCTCCATTAAGATAATGGTGACTGTACTGGAAATGGGTCCCAATAGTCTCAGACATTTGGTTAAGTGTACTGATGACCTATTAGAATGAAATTGAATGAAAGGAATAAGTAGCTGGGAATAGAAAGATAAAGATATAGGAGTCAACATGGTGGAAGGGACAACATTTCTGCACTCAGATAATTATTGTGTTGTCCGCATAAGTAGCCCTCTCCTAAAATCTGTATCAAATGCTAGAAGTTGCCTCCCCATTGTAATTGATGACCTGTTGATGCATTGATGAAAAGTGAACGGTCTTTCTAATGTTTATTCTAGCCAAAATATCTTGAGTCATCACCTTGATTTATAAACACTGAAACTTTAAAAAGTCTTTAGTATTAGTAAACCTTAAGACTTAGAGAATATGATAGCTCCCAAAGCTTCAATGTTCACTGGACAGAAAGTCATGGGAAGGAAATATTTCATTTGATTTCACAGAAACTTTTAAACCACAGTAGTTTTTTATGACCTCTGGGGTTCAGTGATCCTGTTAAGGAAACCCACCATATTTTATATTGACCAGTTCCCATTTTGTATGGTAAATTGCTACCTATTATGTTGATTTTGATTTTGGTGTAGCCAAATTCCTTTGGTGATATAAGCTAAATAATAGTTCTGTTGATTAACTAAAAGCTGGTGTGAGTGTTTTCCATTGTTTTGTCTCACCTCCCTCTCCTTCTGTGCTTGTTTTTGAATAGATAATTCCTATAAAACTTTTTTATCCCCTCATTCCTCATTTTTCTTTGAACAGCAGCCAGTCATCATGAAGATTGACACTATTTCATAAAATTGTCAGTGGTTATTAATTTGTAGATGATTTGTAAGACAAGTGGAAAGGCCAGATAAGCTTCATTTTCTTTGGCATATTGTGTTTTTTCACTGGCATATAAATGCTGCTTATCACCGTTTAAAATTTTTCATGCTTTTTCATTCATCTGTAATTACCATTTTAAAAATTACATGCTATATCAATAAGATGCAATAAAAGGTTATTGCAACTTTTTTGGTGCATTAGAGGACCTAAACTCAAGGAGAGAGAAGTCTAGTGGGGCTGTGTCATTTCATACGTTAAAAGGGGCAAGGGCAATTTATTTTAGGAACTTTTCTGGAAAATGATCATTCTGAAAGGAATAAATGTCTTGTCCTTCATATAAACAAACGATTGTTTCAACCAAGCCATCTAACATCATTACTATAATGCCATAGAGTGGCATCTAATTAAATCAAGTAATCCCACTAAATTGTGTTCGTTTTGGAAATTGTATTGCTGCAGCACAACTTCCTAATTCAAGTTAAATTACTTTAATTAATGGATTTAATTTTGGAAACACTCAAAGTGAGTGCTGAATCCTTTGAGATTTATGCCAGTTTACTTCATGAACTTTGGTTATTCAAAGCTTATTGAGCTCAAACTTTAGTATTTGTAATTGCCTCTTCCATGTTCTGGAAGCTATGGAAATGTTCACCATAATTACAGTTGGCTCAGAAGAGAAGAATAGAAGGATAAGACGAAGCTACCTTTGTCCTGGAAATGGGACTGATTTCTCAGTAGACGGAAGCTGTATTCTTGCCTGTAACCATTTGATGTAGCACCAGCTATTCTCCCACTCCCTTCTGGGATCTGATGAACATCATTACCAGCACCATGAAATAAATGTACTGAAACAAATTGCGAAGAGACATTTTTAATGGGAAAGCAAGAGGTCTAAAATAATAGCAATAAGATCACCAGTGTCATGTACTTATGAATCAGGCTCCACGAAGGAAAAATAATTAAAATTATCTTTCTTGGAATCCTACTGTTTGTGTTTCCTTTGGGTAAAGACAGGATGCAATATCAAAGCTCAAATGTTTCTGCAATATTTTTGTCTTCACCCAGAAGGTATAAAAAGTTCATTATATGTTCAGAAAGACAGGAAACAGATTAGCTAAAAAAAATTTGTGCACATCTTCACATATAGTAAATGGTTCTGGACACTGCACTCCACGAAGTTTAAAAAGAGTGAAAAAACAACAGTAGAATTTCTCTAACTACAAAGGGGACAATGAGTGTAGACATCATTAAATAATTTTGACTGCACAGTTTGAGACTGGGAGGAAGCCACCAGAAAGGTGATTTCTGTTGCTTTTCTGACACAGACAGAAACAGGGAAGATCTCTCAAGAAGTATATTTCCTGGAGATTTTCCCTCAGCATAGAGGAAAGAATGCAGTCTGATAAATCAATTATTTTTGGACTGTGAGTTGTCAGGCTTTTTTAGTCCAACTTCATGAGTCTCTTTCACATCCTCCTTTCTTTCTAATTTCAGATTGGTGAACAGGTTGTTGATTTGCATGTTTAAAGTTTATTCTCCACATAGCCATTTGCTTAGAGTACACATACATAAAATGGTACCTTACCACAGCAACACATGGTCATGGCTTGCAGAACTTCAGCTCTATCATGAAAGCCACTTGCATTACATATAGTTTAAATTACATCAGATAAGCCAGTTTCCTAGCTTTCCTGTCACTGACCAGGAGAAGTTGGCATCCATCTTGTGATGTATACTGGCTGTTATGCTTACAGGGATGTCATGATTTTTATGCACATTCAGACACTGTCTTGTTCTCACCCTGGAACAGGAGGCTGTGGTCATCAAAACAGAGCAAACCCCTGGAGTAATGCATCTCACCAGCAACAACCTCATAAACAACACACAGAAGAAACAGGCAAAAGCCTCACTGAAAGACACCTCACTCAGACACCAGATCACAAAGCAAAAACAGTAGGAAAAAGACACTGGTAGAATTTGAAGCTGTTTGTGTAACTTGCCTAGCTTTAAAACTTACTGCCAAAAATTAAAATACTGCCAGCCTTAGGTATAAGAGCAATTGATGTCTGCATTACCCGTGTCTGCATGTAACTTGTTGGCCATCTAGAAAAAACAAGTAAATTTAAAACTAATAGGTCGTTTTCCCAGTTTTGGACTTTCCCTTTGGCTGACTGAGCTCAGACAATTTTAGGGAGATAGGAACAGAGACC
Organism: Pygoscelis adeliae; assembly: GCF_000699105.1. NCBI lineage: Eukaryota > Metazoa > Chordata > Aves > Sphenisciformes > Spheniscidae > Pygoscelis > Pygoscelis adeliae. The sequence goes on along the minus strand of NW_008825410.1, from coordinate 1,505,942 downwards.
TGAAAAATGCCCAAAAAAGCAAAAGTTGTTGTAAAGCTGCAGCAAGTGGATATACCAGAAACCAAGTGACTTCTGTACTGTGGAAAGCACAACAAATACTGACTAAAGGCCCCTGGCGCATAGTGCCGTCTAGTGAAAGAACTGACCGACACCACAACCCTTCCATTTGTTGGGTCACCAAATGCCTCATCAGGAACATAAAATTATGCACAAGCATAGGCATTTCCAATGCAGTGTGTGCAGCACATCTCAAAAACTTACTGACAGCAGGTATTATTCTTATGCCACTGCAGCTTCAGAGTCTGGCTAAATACTTTAATGTCTGGCTAATGGGGGAAACCCTTATCTGCTGTGATATTTTACTATGAACTTGATGAGAAATCCTGATTCACATGGCCACACACACAAAAAAATAATCCTTGACTTAGTGGAAAATCCAAGCCTGGTCTTCTCCAGAACACCATCTATCTGTATTAAACCTCCCAGCGAGCAATGATTTCTGAATTTTGAGGTTTGATCTTCAAGTTATTGTGATATTTAGTCATCAAGCAAATTTCATCCAAAAAGACTGAAAAGGGTAGAAAAGTTAACACAAAGAAGTAATAATGAGAAACCTAGCTAGCGAGGTCTACAGCCAAAACCCAGCCCCAACTTTTCTATAGATTGTAACTGTGCCTTGAATTAATCTGTTAGTAACAAATTGAAAAATAAGGACAGTGGATAAATGTAGAGCATGAGGATTTAATAAACCGATCAGAAAGGCTTTTTCCAGTAGAGTGTTGGTGTAGTTACACATGTAAGTAGTTGTAACCCCAGGTGTTTCCGTGGCATTTGTCCCATTCCTATCTGCTCCTTCCCACATTCCAGGCATGATAAAATTCTCACAGAAACACATCTTTAATGTCTTTGTCTGAAGCACCAACCACATTTTTTCTTCTATATCTCAGCAGAATAATATGAAAGATTTAACTACATTTCCATATAATGCATCAAACAAAAAGGAATAATAATTTAGTCTTGTTCTTCTGTCTAGTCAGTATAAATTCCAGGCAAAAGTCTCATACAAATGTCCAGGGCATAAAGGATCTGGAACTAATAGAAACTTGAAAGCACAGTTGAATCCATCTTCATATCCTTTTTCTTTCTGCAACTGAGCAAAAATTTGATATTTCCACGAGATGAAAAATAATTCCTTCAACATCACATGTTGTCTTTCATAGGGTCAGTCATTTCTGAGTTATGCAAGACTACAAAACATGCATTTGTTAGCTTTTTGCAATGTTTTCATATAACATGGGGAGGACTTAAACTTCATGAGTGTTTCAACATGTTTAAAGGCATTAATTTTGGAAACAAGAAAATAAAAGCCATTTCAGATGTACATCCTGAGCCAAAACTCTGCTGAAGATCTCCGGCACTCGGACTACTTCAAGAGCAGATCCCAGCCCCTTCTGTAGAAGAGTCCCAAAGACAAGCCCAAACAAGACCCAGTTTAATAAGGACAATCACCAAGTGTGATTCAGATGGATGGAGTTAGGACAAGCTGGAGTGGAATGGTCATGGTGACAAATATGAAGTAGCCACCATGTGCCAGCTGCCTACCAAGGTCTGGAATTATCAAGGAACTGAAGTGAAATACCCACTTTCATTGCCCTAGGCTCATGTTATTATTGTCTATGGCAATATTAAAGCAAATACCCTTCTATGGTGGTGACTATTTCTCTTCACTGACAGATGAAGACAGCCCAGTGTGACTAGTCTCCTAATTTAAATAATAATTATCCAAAGGTAGTCAGGATGAATTGAGGTCAAAATTTCTTCTTTCTTTTTTTTTCCCCCCCCCAGGCATTTTGTTAGAATTGAAGGAGAGATTTAAAGGTAAAAAAATGAAGAGCACTCACGAAATTTTGTGGAAGAGCCTTCACGTACATAAAAGACAACACAGAAAAAAGCTCTGATTTTTTTTGTGGTAAAACTCGAATACAAGACAATTAAGTTCAGAATCTTTATATACTGAGCATGACATCATTTGGTATGGAATATCCCTTTGGCCAGTTTGGGTCAGCTGTCCTGGCTGTGCCCCCTCCCAGCTTCTCGCTGGCAGGGCATGAGAGGCTGAAAAGTCCTTGACTAGTGTAAGCACTACTTAGCAACAACTAAAACATGGGTGTGTTATCAACATTATTCTCATCCTAAATCCAAAGCACAGCACTGTACCAGCTACTAGGACAAAAATTAACTCTATCCCAGCTGAAACCAGGACAATGTGTCACTGTCACTGAAGCTTGGATATGAAGAGCCTCAAAGGAGAAAGTCTAATGACTTTTCATAAAGGCTGCTATACAAAAAGCAGAGTTGACCTGTGAGGGGCAGGCAGGAAATCTGCATTGTCTAACCTCAGTTATTGTCTTTGGGTCTCAGGAATCGCAAGGTGGATACTAGAGGGTTTTTTCCTTTCAAACACTCCAGGTTTCTCCTTTTCCCAGTTTCTATCACACCAGGGGATTCTAACCATTTTGCATCAGTGGATGGCTGTTAACCCTCCAAATTTCCTCACTAACCTCTATAAACCCTTTTCAGCCCTTTTGACTGAAGTTACTAAATGCAACGATGATTTCACGATTACCATTTACCTTCACTATGGTCTACCAGCAAACCATGAACCAGGATATGCAAATCTCTACCTACACAGTATTTAGGCAATAGGGCTCTACTCAGTCTCAGTTTGTCAAATTGATTGAATACTCAGAAAAAGAATCCACACCTATTTATTGAAACCAAAATGCAAATTTTCTTTCACACTTAGAACTCTTTGTTCTCATTTTCAAAAGCATTCATACCAGTGGATATCTATTTGCATAAATGTTTCCCAAAGGGGTCATGAATATTCATGTGTGTATATGCCTCTATCTTGAAAGTTCTTGGGAGGTTGGGGGAGGAGGAAAAATTATTCAGCCTGAGACAAAATAAAATCATGTGGGTCTGGTAATGAGTCACAAACTTACTGACTACAAACAGCCAAAATGGTGGTGGGAGCTTGTTTGGGAAGCTGAAACTTCTCCTATACATCATTCATCAGCTTCAGAAAAATGAAGTTTATCTGTAATCATAAACAAAGATAACAGCTAAGTTAAAGCAATAAGCTCCCACTTATGACAATTTTCTTGCTCCTTTCTCTATTAATTAGAAGGAGAAGTGCTGAATACCCACAGCGTGTTTAAAGCTGGCATTCCTCACCTGCAACTTTCAGCACGGCCACTCCAGAAGCCAAAGGAATATCCCTGCGATCAGTCACCAGTCTTGGGCCTATTCACATGCTCAGGCATGGACAGCCATGGGGCATGAGGAAGTTTTGGTCTGGAAACCATGTGGCCATACACATGTCAGACTGTGTCTGTGTGATCAAGTCCATCTGAAAGACACAGCTTAGTAGATGACTACAATCATGTGCAAACATGTCTGGCTAGCTTTGAGACCTGTGTCTGGCTGATTCTTAAGCATCTGGGCATGCAGGCAGAGCCAGGACATGACCATCTGCAGCAGATAGTCCTGACCTCCTGTACCTGTAATACAATCATTTTTATAACAGAAGTTGATTTGCTAATGCGGTTGTAGTAATCTGCTGCAATTGGTCTGGCTGAGCTGAACAAAGTACGAAGCATGTATATACTTAAAAGAAATATATGAAAAATACAGTGAGGAAATGGCTTGTGGTTGTTTATTGCTGCCACTGCTCTCTGAGCTTTGACTTTTTCAGTTCATCATCCTGGATAAAATTATGCCTGGAGCATTCAGTTCTACTCCCATTAAGTTGGCAACAAATCTGCCATTAAGTACAGAGCTGGATGAAAATCCTTAATGGAGAGAATTTTCCATGGGAAAAATGTCATTCTGATGCAATCAGTTTGCCATCTAAAAGCCCCTAGTAAGCCAATTCCTTCCCATCTCCCATTTCTTGTACTAACACCTACCTTCTCCCATTTACCCAAGAAGGTGTTCCATCTGAACACCTTAGCAAAAACTTCCCTCAGACAGGTAAGATGCCAATATGTATCTATAAGGTAAGTTACCATATCAGTGACATCATTATCTCAGATTTTAATGCTTTTTCATTTTAACTCCATGTCTTCAATTAACCTTGCTTCCAAACTGTGTTTTAAAGCAATGTATGATATTGGGACTAGACAAAGGTGCCTAAATCACTTTATCCTCCTCTTAAAAACAGCTACTGCATATGTTCTTCACCAGATATGTGCTACAGCTCTGACTTGGTAGATTTCTTTAAAATCTTTGCTGTCAAAGCTATGTTTTTACTGTAGTCTTCCAAATTCTAGGCTGGAGTTCATCCAGTCACACCAGCATAGGCACAGTGGATTCCAGGACTTGTTCTTCCATCCTGTAAGTGCTCGTTCCCGTTCTTACTCCTAGCCTGCATCCCATCCTTTGCCCTTCTGCCCACTGAGACTGAGGCAAAGCATTCACTTACTCTGGGTTCATATTTAGACTACTGTTTAAACTAAAGCATCCAAAATGCAGAGAATTCCTCTTTTCTTTCACTCCTTTTTAATCTAGATTACTAAAGAACCTTTTGCTACTTGTTCTAATTCCATTCACAAATCTAGTATAGCTTGATGTTTGGCAGCTTTCCCTGTATCCATATACTTCTATGACTGTTTATTATCTTCCTTACTTAATAAAACATATTTTAAAATAGTACCACTGAACATTGACTCAGTAACTGAAAATGAAATCTGTTGGCTATAATGTTCAGGATATATCCAGAACTTTATGTTGTTAGTACTACTTTTTTCTCCAATTTGTGTCTGAAAATTTAGAGCTTCCTATAATTGAATATTTCACAGTGGCAGTTATCTTTCTATTAGTATTATAGCTGGATCTATCTATATTCAGAACCAGATACCTCATATGTCCCCAGGAGATCCTTTCTTAATAACCCTTCCCTAAATTGATTTTTGCACACACAAAAAATTGTTTTATCTGTGTAATACCTTTTGCTAAATATGGTCTATCATAGCAGTAATATACAATGCTAATCCACCTTTACCTTTATTTTCTGAAGTTTGCTCTCTGTAATAACTAATCCTTTCATTATTCTTCTTCTTCCATGTCTCTCTTATCCTTTACAATATCCATTTTCATGTTCCTCAATCCTTCAGCTCTTATCTATATTCTTCAAATTTATGTATGAATTTCTCAGCTGATTCTTACTGATCCCATTCAGCTTCCCAGCCAGATTGTGGTACAGTCCCATCTCTGTAAGTATAGTTTATCTGACTGTTTCTTCTGCTATTAGTGTCTTTCTCATCCTTTCATCTTGTAGAGCTCCTTTATCTATTTTTCCTTCATCTCCTTTCACTGGGGATTTTTTTTCTGTATTGTAAAAATGGGCTCAGAGATCATCTGTCTTTCATAATACTCTTGTCCTAGTTTAAAACTCATTAAGTCAGTTGTGTCAGCCTTGAGTTCAGAAAAATATTCTTCCTAATCAGGTGGAGTCAGCCCACTGGGCTCTTCTTGTGAATGCCTCCGCATGTGCGAATATCCACAGATCTCTTACAGCACTAATTCGTGAGCTGAGTGTCCGTAAGTATATTTGTGCCAAAACACGTAATTACCCTTGATCTACTCAAGTGGGTATCTGGTGATTAGTGTCATTTGCCTTGACGTGTGTAACATTAGTTCACAACATTTTAGTTTTTTAGTTTGTGAATAATAGCACGCCATAGTTAGTTAGAACAGAATAGCATAGAGATTTCATGTTAGGTTGTACTGTTACTACTGACAGATACTATGAACAACAAAACTGGTAAAGCCCTTGTGTCCCCACCACTTTGTTGGAATAACTGTGGTTCTTCCCACATGATGGCCCTTTGTGCCAGTCCCAGTGTTTCCCATATCTGTCTCTTCTGTACCTCTGCTTCTTCCCCAGTTCCCTCAGTTCTTTGGTCTATAGCACCTCTTGATGCTCTGGCTTCTTTTGTGTTCTGTAGCTGCCTTTTCTAGCCTGCTGGCTGGCCAAGAGCCAGTACGGTCTGCCGAGAGTCTGGAAGCACCTTTGTACTGTTTGTACGCAGTAACTGACTGTGGGTTAATGCCCGGCAGAAGGGATAACAGTGCATACCTCTTCCTGGTCCCTCAGAGAGGGCACCAATTAATTCTTTGCAAAGCCACTGATTCTAGTGAAACTTTTCAGATGTCATGGAAATTTTATTTATTTGACAACTGGGGAGTCAGACAGATGGGAAGTCCATATGATCATACAAGTCTCACTTCCTTATGAAACCAGATTAAAAATAGTAAACCAAAAATCAGAAAAAAAGTAAAGAATGCAGAGTACACACAAGAACAATTTTGAAAATAAATTCTGAGGTTTTATAACTTTCAAATTGATTTTTTTTTTAAATTTATGCTCTTCAATTTTTTTTTATTTTTTCCAAATGCCAAAGAACTCATGGAGAGGCAGTTCTGGGTTTAGTTCAGTTCCAGGTTCAAGCACGGTCTCCCATGATACTTGGGCATCAGCAGGCAGAATTTGAGACAATGGAAAGGAGAGAGACAGGGTAGGAATCAACTGTTTATACAAAAGGAGGGGTCTAGACATGTTTGAAATGCTCCCACCTATCAGCTACTGCCCCCAAAGGCATCCTGTAAGTCCTCTGTCATATCTGCCAGCCCTGTGCTCATGTCTCAGATTCCCTGGCATGTCTCAAGGTAAGAAGTAGTCACCTACATTCAGGTGACCAAATAGAGCCATCATGTTCAGTAGAAGTTGAATGTCACACTCCTGTATTGTACCCATAGTTATTTTCCCTTTACGTCTTCTCAGAACCTCTACTCAGGCTCCAAATTGAAGGAAATATTAAGCTGTCATTGAATGACATGAGTTTTGATGGGGTCACCTGAGTGCTCAAATACTACTGAATGAAGAACTATAAAACTGTAATTAACTGACATTAATTAAGCTGAACGTTGACATTCTGGTTAGCCTCCTTATTAAAAATAACATTGACATTATTTCTGCATGTGATACAGGTGCAGCCTGTTCATTTCTATAAACAGTAGCAGTGGGAGCAGGAAAAGTCCAATTTTCGACTCATTTTCTACCTACAGAAATGCCCTCACAAATTGATCACTCTTCAGTATCTTTTTCTGCTTCCTATTATTTAAACATCTCCTGAAAAAATACTCAGAACTGGTCTCTTTATATTGCTGTTCCACAGAAAGAATGATCACACCTGAGGCCACAGAAATTACAGCCAATGGAGAATTTTACACAATTTTACACTGAAGGGTTATAACACATGAACAAAATACTGTTATTTGTTAATTCATGTCAAATCTCTTAAACTGGTTTAGAAGACAGCAGACTTTTATCTCGAGCTTGTGATAAGCCAGGTTCTTAGAGGTCAGTATGTTATTGAAATACAGACATTATCTTCAAAATAACAGCTTTTTTGATATCTAGGGGGGGGTGAGGACAGAATCACTAGCTGTCTGTAATAATAAGGTGATTCAAACGTTTCTCTTCCATCTTCACTATAATTCCATTCTGCAGCACTGGTATTTGGAGAGGTTTTTTTACTTCCTTCCATGACAGATATTGTTCCTATATTCTTCACAAAGCCAGTATTTTCTCTGATGTTTTAATTTGTTTTGGTATCTGACTCAGTCAGTGTTAGAGCACAGCAAAAAGAAAGCAAGCTGATACAACGTATTCAATACAAACTAAACTTCATTCTAAGAAAAGTCTCCTGATTTCTCTTGCATTTTGATGGTGGTACCAAAATTAATATCCCGCACCATTAAATAATTTCTTAAAAGGTAACTGGTTATTTTTTTGAGAAATGTGTGGCACAAAAAATCAATTAAACGTATACAGCTAAATTTCAATTGTCCTGCATGTTATACTCCTCCTAAATTTTCCATGCACCACAGATATTGTTCCTATTAAAAACAAGTAGGTTTCCTATTAGAAGTGTCATTAAGGGAGATTTCTAACTGTGTTCACACTCAGGATTTTAGCATCCTGACAGAAAAAGGAGACATTTCAAGATTTGGCACACTAGAGATTTTTGTCACTGGGAAGTGGCATAAGTCCTCTGTTCACTCCTCTTGATATGTTTTTAGGGATGTTATGTGACTGTATTCATGATTACGAGATCACTCTCCACTTCTATCTTTAAAAACAAAAAATGATCCCAAGGCTAATGTTCCTGTGGCATACCACTAGTTTCCAGTGTTAACAGAGCCCTAAGGGAAACAGGAACGCTTAGAGTTGTTTCAGACATTCTGTTTGCACACTGACAAAGAAAAGACTTGAATCAGTTCATCTTTGATTGAAATTGGGAAGCCTTAATTCTGAAACACATTTGAGCCAATAATGGCCAAAGAACTACTGAAAATTTGGAACACTAATTATCCCTCTACAGTTTATCAGGCACATATTAAAGCACTCTGCGTATGCTTCTAAGGCATATAATCTGTAAAGTAGATGAGTTTCTGTCCATTCATCCAATTCAATTTTCTTCACCTATTTATTTTCCGCTAGATTAGTGAGAATGTTAGAAAACTAAAGCTATAAATACAAAAAGGGCTGGTTTACCAACTGAATACTTCCATATTCTAATGTTTTCCTAGTAAACATATTAGAATTGGAAATAAGCAACTTCTGAAATAGACTATTTCCTTTCCTTGCCATGGATTTAAAAAAAAAAAAAAAGATTTACATATTTTATCTTTTTTTAAAAATTAAGCTACGTGTCATTATATGAACTTTCCCTAACTTCTCATCAGGAAAATTTCAAACCTACTTCTGTGTAAACCTTTTCCCTAGGGAGAGTTTTGTACACTTTGAAGTTTATTAATCATAGATATCATGGGGGGAAAGGAAAAAAGGATACAAGAGTCCTTCTTGCCTTAGCTGTGCTTGGCTTTCACCTCTTCACAAGCTGAGCCTCAAACTGAAAAAAGAAGGAAACTGAGTATAAAGATCTCATTTTACTTCTTCCCACACAAATAGCTCTGAAGGGAAGGTTTCTGTCAACAAAACCTGTAAGTTAGTTCATTCCTGAACATTTATTGATCGTAAGAGATAGCCTGCTATCAGCATTCATCCTTTGGATACAAGAGCCATCATATTCAAGAATATTTGTCTACATAGTCCCTTCTATTGCTTTGAGTATTTTTTTCTTCTTAATTTTCTCCATGATTGACTTGGAGAAACACAATTGAGAATTTATCTCAGTTCATCCTAAGTCATTATTCTTTCCCTTTTTAAGCCTCATGAAAGAGAACACACTTTCTCTTTCTAAGCACATTTGTCTTAGTTTATAGCAGGGGTCCTGCTATAGTCCTGTGGGTTCTAGGAGAGAAGAAAGACATTACCAAGAAGGACTGTAGGCAATGTTGGCATATCACCATTTAGTTTATAAATAAAATTGGTTAATGACAATTTTGTTTCCTTCTTTTTTGTGTAAAAGGTAGAAGGGTACTTTTATCACTCCTTTATTTTACAGAGCGCAAAGGAAATTTCTCAATAGCTTCCAAGACTCCAGGAGTCTGGAAATACCTGAGCAGGAGAGAAAAGAACTGTGTAGGGCTTGGCTAGGGGGAAATGTGCTCTGGACCTGCATACTTGAGATGCATGTGGCTTTCATTAGCCCATAAGCTGGACCCAGCATTTACTAGGATTGAAAGAACTAAGCACAGGGGACTGAGCATCTTCTCTCCCCTGAAATTTAGAAGAACAGAGCAGCATAGGGTTATAATGCTAATACTAAACTCTTATATAGCTCTTTGCTTTTGCACAGCCTGATATGCTTTACAAATGAGGTTTGCAGAAGTATCCCATTTTTATATGGCAGAAATGAGATGCTGAAGCAGCAGGCCCTGGAACAGCATGCAGGTTTCCTGACTTCTAGCATTTTGATCCCAGCTTGTGATTAAGGTCGTAGAAAATGTAGCTAAAGCAGAGAGAAGCTGTTAAAATTGCCCAGATTTGCTGTAGATGAGCAGAATTTATGAACCTAACAGAGAAATCCCCATCTCTTCTATGGAACCCTGGAGGAAAAGTCAGGCCCAAAAGATCCTGCCCCCAGGATCCATGGGGGCATCCTTACAGCTTATTTTTCTAAGGCCTGGAAGTCTCACACACCAACAGTTTTTCTCTCCACATGCATTTGTACTTATTCCTTTGAACGAACACGTCAGGGCTCTGCATGGGCTGATGGCTCCGTGGGCTGATGGCTCCATGGGGCTTCCCTGGGAGGGCACGGCAGGGCCTTACAGCCAGACCCTGTCTCCCTGCCCCAGCTGAGGAGCAAGGCGGCGGGAAGGCAGCCAGGACTGCCACAGCCCTGGGCATAGGGCACCTCCCTGGGGATGGGCCGAGGCCAGGCCAGGGCATCAGCCCATGGGCGCGCCTGGGTCTGGCTCAACAGGGCCCATGGCGGACCCAGGCCTGACTGCGACGTGGCGGGGGGCCGATGGGGGACCCGGGCCTGACTGCGACGTGGCGGGGCGGGAGCTCAGGGATGCCGCCAGTGGGACCTCAGCTGAGAGCAGCCCCCATGGGCCAGGGGTTGGCCCTGGCCAAAGCCTCCCCACCACACGTCCAGGAGCCTCTACCCAGGTCACAGAAGAACAGGGCCACCCTGGGCTGTGTCAGTGCTGAGCAGGCCCTGCCCTGCAGCCAGCCCCAATGGGGGATGCGCTCAGGGCCCTGACAGCACATTACCAAAGAATTCCATAGAACAAGCTCACTTTGGACTCCATGGAACAATTTTGTAACAAATTTGAGACAGGGCTGAAATGTCTGCAGGGCAGCAAGGGCCCTGTGAGCTGTGTGGGACCAATGGCTGGGCAAGGCAGGGCAAGGAGACCCCTGTGCCCCTAGGACAGGGCCCTCAGCTGGGCAGAGCCAACCAGGCCTGTGGCTGTCACCTGTAGAGAAAAACCCCATAGACCTTGGAAATACATTACAAAACTATGAATTAAAACTGATAAAAATACAGCTCAGGCACTACTTTTATAGGTGTCCCACCCTAGGTCACACTGAAATTATAAAAGTGTAGTGACAGTAAAGCCTGCATATGATTAACTCAAGAAGAGCTTCCTCACAGAAACATTTGGTTAAGCATTTGCAAAATATCATGGTCCCTACAGCAGGGGACAGTACAAAATATGGCATTGATTTGTGTGAATTTTCATTGAATACAATAAAAAAAGAACTAAATTACTTGTCATATGGATTTCTGTTGTGCCTTGGGGAGAGTGTAGGCAGTTGTACACAAATGAAGTGGGACTCTGTGCTTGATGAAAGACTGACATTTATACTTTCAGCAGCTTTAAAACATTGTACGCATAGGTTAGAAGTGTGTAGATATCCGATGAAACTTGTTTCTGCATCAGTACAAATTAATAGCCAGGGCCCAGTCACTGCCTGAAAGGAGAAAGCTCACATGAGGGCCATGCAATTATTCATGTTTCCTGTAGAAGCTTCATCCTGAATTTTTTCCAGAATCCTACAAAACTTCTGTTGGTGTTATCATTGCAAGGGACAGGATTTATGCCCACATACACACAGAGGAAACAACAGTCTGCTTTCTTCATACCCTACAATCCTGTCAAGGCATCTAAGGAGCCTGATAAACAAAAAAGCTAGTGGAAGAAAGACTGGTTCCTTGCTTTGGCTCTGAGGTACCCTGCCATCTCCTGTTTCCTGACAGCACATCTCCTGTTTCCTGACAGCATGCCTCCAACAAAGATCTGCTGCTAGATTTTTCTTCAGTTATGTGACTTCTGGTGGCCTCCCGCAACTAGCTTCTGCAGTGCAGGTCAGCTTTTAAAGTTAACAGAACCTGAAGATGAGACCTTTACTGGAGATTTGTTTTATGGTTGGTAAAGAACAGGTTCATGAGGCCAGAAAAAGGACCTTAACTCTAGTTAGAGCACAAAGCTGAGAACAGAAAAGCTTAGATTTTTAGCTGCATTTTCAGGATAGTTTTGAATTTTGTCTAAAGATTTTTAAAGCTGAAATCAGTGGTTTTGTAAGCTTTACAAGCTTGTATAACTGGTAGTTCACAAGGGCCATTTTACCTTTGGAAGGCAGGTCACTGATAATATCCAGGGAATGTTACAGTGGTTAATTAATTATTATAAAGACTGCATTCCCGTGAGTAAACTGCTTCAACAAGCAAAAGGAAGCAGTCCATTACCTGTGCTTGTGTTGCAACATTTGGGAAATTCTGCTCCTTTTCCAAGTAAAAAGTTAAGTGTAGACATGCATTCATTGCCATACATGTAAACTAGCCACTTCTTGCTCTCAGAAATACTTTGGGACTTAGCTCAGTTAAATATTTTTGTTCTTGTTTCTGCAGGCTGTTTAAGTATAAACACTGCTTTTAAAATATAATTAATCAGCAGTAGGAGTTGTGATGTCCTATGGGTATATGAACACGAGGGGAAAACATTTTGAGTCTCTACCACAGGTACAATGTGTGGTCTTAGATAATCTTTTTCAATTTTCTGTCCTTAACACTGGAAGAATACTTATCTCCTCACAAGAAAGTCACTTAGCAAAAATTAATTTATTTTGAAATGTTTATGTGATGTTAGGCTTGCTTTCAGACATGATTTGATAAAGCTGTTCTATCAAAAGTGTCTTTAAACCATTGCAGTGAAAAATAAATTTAGTCTGTTTTTGTGGTGGGATAACTGGGTAGCTAGCAAATAATGTAAGATAACAAAGTAATCCAGGCAAAACACCCTGAAAGAGATGAAAATTTCTACAGAAAAGAATTAATTTTAAAATTTCAGTGTACAGGGAAGGTTTTCCATTATAAAGATCCATGGATACCTCAGTGAAGATGCTAGTGCTTTTGGTAAGAATGTTGCTGTGGTCATGAACGAAAGCTGTTGTGTGTATATTGGGGAAAGATTACAGGAAAAATGAGGTGCAGAAACCCAATCTCCCAGTTAAACAGCAAAACCAGAACATACCAAAAGAAAGAAATAAGACTTCAAGCAAAGCCAAGCAGGCCATATGGTGCAGTAATTTAAAACAAGACTAAAAAGGGAAAAAACATTGTTTCAACAGGTACTTATAAAGGCAGAAAGAATCCACTGGCAGGACAACCATGGAAATACTGCTGGAAGTTTTTGGCTGTAGGAGAGCAGGGAGGCAGGGAGGAGATCAGCAAAGGGAAGAGCTTAGGGTGGAGCTACTCCTGGTTTGGTCAGGTCTCTGCTCAATATAAACAGCAGGCTAATTGCAACTCTCATTCCTAGTTTAAATGAGCCTCTCTAAGCCTTCTGGCAGAAAAGTGGTAACGGTATTAATGAGATAGACACAGGAGGAATCAATAGCAGAACTGGCAGTAAAAACAACAGAAAATCTTTATTTCCAGAATTTTTTGTTCAGTGCCCTGTAAATAACAACTATATCTGTATGCCATTGCCCACTTCATGGGTTGAGAATGTTTGGCTATTCCACAGAGAATTTATCTTACTTCTTATAAGTAATATGTGTAAAGGTCTGCAGATCCAGGTAACAATATTAGAAGGAGTTGCTGAAGATTTTAGATGACTGATTTAATATCCATTTGAGACCATCAGATCAACCAATTAGTCTTGGTCCTGCAATTTAAGTATCAACTGTAGTTGAATCATTCAGTAATCATTAGAACAATCAGCTGATATATTCTAAAAATATCACCACCTATTTCATTATAAATTTCAAATTTATCAACATCAGCTGCATCCTAAATTGGAAGAAAATGAAGTAGCTTAGCTCTCAATACTTAATCATTATCTAACCTTAGAGCTATCTAACCTAAAGCTTCCTCCTTGAAGCTAAATTTCAAAATGAAGACTTTTAAAATGAATGACTTCCCATCAAAACATCTTTACATGTCTGGCTGGAGCTGTGCGGATGGTGAGGGGCTACAGCAGAGACACGTCCCATTCCAAAGAGCTCCTCTGGGTAAGAATAGCACGTGAGGCCAACTAACTGCTTCTGCCACATGTCCTCTGCCAAGACCCACATCTTCAGTGTAATCCTGCCTGTAGACAAGTGTATCTTGTGCTCCATGTAATAACCCTCCTTTGCCCCCCGACAAAGCAATTAAGCCATGGGCAGTAACAGAAAGCTCTTTTTAAATTTCTGCTTCTCAGCATTTATGAACCAGGAACTGCAGGTGAAAATATAAGGATTGTCAACATTCTAATATGAAATAGAGAACAAAACATCTTCCTGGGTTGGAAGGAACATAAGATGATCACACATATTTTGAGGTAACCTGACCATTTATAAAAGACAGAATTTCTGCTGTGGAAGCTACCTTTACAACAATGTGCATAGCCTGACTTTTGATCTTTCCTCCCACATTTTCCATGCTGCAATCTTTCCATGTTGCTCTTCACTCCGTGGATTTAATTCTTTTTCTTTGTAGGACAGATTTTAGGTGCATTTAAAACTGAAGAGCATTTCCTTCAGGCACATTTCTTAGAGGAATTTTATAGATGGTTTTACAGAATCACATTACTTAGCATGCTCTAAAAATAAAGAAGTTGAGTAGTTTTCTATTCAGTGCAATGGTTTTCCCAATCACATATTCTTTGGATGCAATGAGAGATTGATCAAAACTGGACTGATCTCTCTGTTGTTGTTATTTCTTCCTCTTTTGATGAGAGTTAGCTTGACAAATTCTAGAAAGGTTACTTCCCTTTAGATGGTTTGTTGAACACTTCTTACTCTTATACTCTAGATTCATATAGGGTTTGCAGGCAGTTTTACTGTGCAGCTTTTCCTTACAAAGTCTTGAGTGAAACCAAAGTCTTTCTCAAAGGCATTCACCGTGATCTCTTCATGGTCAAGGGTGCAAGTGTCAATTTGGGAAATCTGTATTTAAATAAAAGTGAAAAAAACCCTAAACTTAAGAAAGTTTATACATTTTTAAAGTTTATAAATATATAAGCTTAATAAATTTTTAAAATTTGCAGTGTTTTAGGTACCGCAGAGGCTGTGGTGTATCAGTCCCAGATATTCCATACACCCAATCTGAACATATGGGAAAGATCTGAAAGTCTTAATTTGGCATTGTACCTCTGTGGAAAGTTCAAAATAAAACCACTGTAGCTATCTGGGGTGGGGGGGCGGGGGGAATGGGAAAGAACAACATCAGCCAATTGGCAGTTTTTTCTATTAAAACTAAAGATTAGATTTATTCTCTGTTTCAGCATCTCCAGATATCTAGCATTCTGGGAAATGAGGCAAGTACTGTGACCTTTCTACTTTGGAATTGTATCAGAGAATTTATCTTCCAAAGCATTCATCTTGATTAGAGCCAGAGGGCAACTTCCTGGGAACACTTTTCCCTTGGGGTATGCTGAGATGCCACATTAAAAACTGTCAGCTGAGAGTTCAGCTGGTGGAGGCTGATCCAGGAGTGTCCCAGGGAAGGAACATTTGGAGGCACCCGCCATATGGACACAGGAGGCTGAGACCACAGAGATCTGTGTACTGGTGGAGGAGAGCTATAGCTGACAAAGATGCTTTCCCTCACTGCATGAAAAATGCCAAAAGGGAAAATTCCTTCAGATAAGGGGTTTGGATGCGTAACAGAAGATCTGAGTGGGATTGTTTAGACAGAAAAGTTGAGAGCAAATTCAGAGTTCAGTAAAACATCCAAGAGTTGATGAGGCATCTGCTGTCTGTAGCTTCTCTCCTCAGGGAGAAAAAGAACTTGCAGGCCAGAAGGGGAGGGATCCATGTCCCTTGAGGCTTGACTCTGGGAACTTGGGTATCCATCACACCCGTGCGCTTTTTTTGTGTCACACTACGGCCCCCTTCCCTAATCTTTGCTGCTCACAGGGGCTGTGAATGCACTTTGCTACCCATGAGCTTAGTCTCACCATCAGAGATTAAGTTAAATTTATGCCAGGGTATGAGGGACTGAAAAGATGCTTTCATGAATCATGTCAAGTTAATATGATCTAGAAGCCATCTCAAGGCCTGCAAACTGGTGCCTTCCAGATGGTTTGAATTGTTCGTATAGCCAAACAGATGGCTGAAAAGATCATTTAGACAGGATATTGTGGAAGGAACAATGTTCAGGACTCTATTTCCTGCTAGTTTAACACAGTTTCAGTCAGTAAGACCAAGGATCCAAATTAAGAAGTTTTCATTTAAAAAAGGAAATCCAGATGCAGACACAGATGTGTAGATATATATGGACATATTAATTCAGCAGCTTTGCAAGTCTTTACTGTTCTAAGGCATAAGTATTCTAAAGGTATTAATTCTGGAAAAGGTATTTGGTATTTTGGGGACTCTTTTTCATAGTTTTGTCATTAAGACATGAAATTAACTGTCAGAAAATTCATTGGTTTATGGCAGTGTTCTGGTTTCGGCAGGGATAGAGTTAATTTTCTTCCTAGTAGCTGGTACAGTGCTGTGCTTCGTATTTAGGATGAGAATAATGTTGATAACACACCCATGTTTTAGCTGTTGCTAAGTAGTACTTACACTAGACAAGGGCTTTTTCAGCCTCTCATGCCCTGCCAGCGAGAAGCCGGGAGGGGGCACAGCCAGGACAGCTGACCCAAACTGGCCAAAGGGACATTCCATACCATGTGACGTCATGCTCAGTACATAAACTGGGGGGAGTTGGCAGGGGGGGGCCACCACTGCTTAGGAACTGGCTGGGCACCTGTCCGCAGGTTGTGAGCAATTGCGTTGTGCATCACTTATTTTGTATATTCTTTTGTCATTATTATTATTATTATTATTTTCCCTTCCTTTTCTGTCCTATTAAACTGTCTTTATCTCAACCCATGAATTTTACTTTTTTTTCCCGATTGTCTCCCCCATCCCACTGTGGGGGGAGTGAGCGAACAGCTGTGTGGTGTTTAGCTGCCTGCCGGGTTAAACCACAGCAGGCAGCTAAAGTGTATGAAGTATAGAGAGTGCCATTACAAATTGATAAAGGGTAGTGTAAATAAGTGTATTTTTCATAAAACAATCCTTCTTTTCTTATGGCAACATTAGGGTTCCTGGAAAAATTTATTAGGTTTTAAAAATTATTTATTTTTTTAATTAGAAAATTATGAAAGAACGATATCAATATTTGTTTAAACCAAAAGAATAAGACATCGGAAGGATTTTTTAGATTTAAAATCTTAGACTTGGATAGTAACTTGTTAGACAACAGTACTGAACGCTTTATAATAGAAACAGTTTCTACCATGAAGGCTGTATCCTTTTTGATGCCATACAACCGATTCAGTGGAGCTATGAATATTGCAGATCCATTATGCTTTCTTCATAATCCAAATACAGAAAAGCATTTCCAAATCTACACTTGTGAAACTCTATGAGAAAGATATTTTACTAGAAATCACATACAAACTACTCCTACATCATAAAAATTAGGTAAAAAATCTGCAAAGAAACTTCAAAAAAAATTTATCCATTATATTTGTTATGTGATTGCTCATATTGAGTATTTGCCTGTTACTGCAATGCTTACATTTAAATTCAACTGCTATATTTAAAGAAGGTATTAGCATTGGTATTTTTATTTGCTTAGAAATATTTGCCAAAGCAAATATGTTTTTTTTAATATGCTGTTGTGCTTGCTGCACAAAAGCAGCATCTTAGCATTGCTCTACCATTTCTTCAGAACTCTAATTAGAGTCATTTCCTGCAGACTCCTCAGCATGCTGAACTTTCCTTGTAGCAAATTAGGCACAGAGGTTTTTAGGGGTATAAATAGGAAATCAATGGAAGCTCCTGACCTAATTATCTTTTAAGATATGGACCTGAGAGTTTTCTGGTGGGTCTGTGACAGGATGTTCGTTCTCAGTTCTCTCTGTTGTGGATGCCAGTTTGAGAGGCAACACTTCCATTTACAAACTGCAACTACTTCAGAACGGTGATCTTTTACCCTTGTTTCATTCTTACATTCAGACTTTCCACCATTACCTTGTCTATCTCCCTCACTGCTTTTCTAACTTTTTTGCTGTGCTATTGAAGTGTTTCCAACCTCAGAAAGTCACAACTATAAGTAACTTTCCTCCTTACCCCAATAGGCCAGAGATAAGCTTTACAAAAAATGTGTAAAGCAAGAATATTGAATGATTTTAAAAGTATCATCTAGTACTTACATATTTTTTTACCTTGAAATTTGTTATTTTTATTTAAAATATGTGTTTTGGGTAGAATACCTGATTCGCTTGTTTAATGCTTGCTGTGACCCTCTTGGAACCACTTCCAGGCTGCATGACCTGCAGGGAAAGTTGAGCTAAACCAACCACCACTATTGCTCCTACAGACCAGGCAAGGAGCTATCTGGGAAATGAGATAATTCCAGGTGTGTGGGGACCACTGCAGGCACACTACACAGGTCTCCACACCAAATCTCTCTGGGATTGCAAAGGTGCTACCCATGTAGACATCCCAAACTCTATGTCACCACATCATTGGACCTTGTTGGAAACTATTGCTAAAATCCTGGAGGCAAAAGAGGAGTGGAGTAATGGTAGGGGACAAAGAAGAGATGGAGGCTGAGCATGCTGGAAAGCCATGGTGCTCGTGTGAGGGAAGGAATGAGGGAATGCAAGGTGAGAATGTTACAAAATGAAACCTCAAATATTTAACCTCAAATAAATACAAGTCATGGTGTGCATATCTCTTCAGCTCTGCCCTGTACACACTTCCCAAGGACCAAGTGTCCTTGCCCACTTTGCCAAGCATTCCCCACAGGTTTACATAAATTGTAAATTTATGTAAATTTACAATTTACATAAATTGTAAAATTTATGTACCTTGTAAATTATGTAAATTGTAAATTTTGTAAATTGTGGGCACCAGTGACACAGCCAGGAGCAGTCTGAGGACTATCAAGAAGGACTACAAAGCCCTGGGAGTGGCGGTAAGGGACTCAGGAGTGCAGGTAGTTTTTTCATCAATCCTGCTGGTCAAAGGGAAGGGGTTTGAAAGGGCCAGTCGAATCTGGCAAGTCGACAAATGGTTACAGGACTGGTGCCACAGCCAGGGGTTCGGCTACTTAGAGCATGGGACTCCTTTTGAGAAACCTGGTCTAATGGGGGCTGACGGGGTCCATCTGTCAGAGAAGGGGAAGAGCATCTTCAGTCATAGTCTTGCCAAGCTGGTGAAGAGGGCTTTAAACTAGAGATGCCGGGGGAGGGGAATCTCAATCCATCCCACTCCTACCAGTTTGATGTCACGGCCAGCAATAGATGCCCAGAGCCTGAAGAAGGAACACAGGTCAGCAGCAGAGCGCCTGAAGAGCAGCACAAAGCAAAAAGATTTATGTTGCAGGTTTTTTTAGTGGTTCCTTGACTTGTTGTTATGCACTAAATGAGACTCACCCCTGTTAACCCTCTGAGTGTAGAAAACCAGGACAAAGACAATGGGTGGAGATGAAGCTTAAAATTTTAGATTAAGTTCTTAATTGCAAAATTAAGTTCTTAGATGCAAAGAATGCGAGGGTGAAATAGTGAGAGTGAAGTGATACACTGAGGACCACCTAGCAGACTGATACTACCACAAGATCTTTTGAGCCTTCTTCCTTTACACACGTGACATCTCCTGGTATAAAGAGAGAGCCCAAATGACAGGGGATGGTACACCTAATCTCTTCTGCCTTTGTCACTGAAGTCTTGTAACCTTGGTTGAGTTATTTAGCCTGCCTCAGCTTGCCCATATCTAAAAGAAGGTTAAAAGCAAGCTCATAAAATGTGCCGTTTGGTGCAAACAAGATACATGCAGGTTGCCTCTGATTCATATTCAAGGGCCATTTTTCACTGGCAGTGGAACTGATGTAAAGGGGCCTTTGTCCAAGTAAGCATCAGCTGAGACTGAATGAACTCCTTTAAAGGCTGTAGGGTTAGAGTTTTCTGAGGGGGGGTGTGGAAAAAGCAAAAGTCCTTGCTGTTGCTGTCAGATTTGTATGAAGTAAAACGTGTTGCGGGTGCAGTTTGATCTTGCTCAGCTTCTCACGGTGTGCAGGCAGGCTTGATTGGAAAGTCTTCCCGTGAGCATTTCTGCCCAGCTCCAGGCTCCCATCACGTGGCCTGCTTCAGCTGAGGGGTCCCAAGGCCATCCAAAGAGCGCAACTGCAGCCAGCTCTGCCTTCGTCGCAGGCAGTTTGAATGCAAATTGTACTGCAAATTATGTCCTTTCTTCTGGGAAGGGCTTACTACTTCGAGCAGGAACCTCTCTGGTCCTGGGCTGAATGCTGAGCTGCGGCTGTTTACGGATGTGTGGTGAGGTAAGCGCAATGATTCAGCTAGCAGGGAAAGCGCGAAATGTATAAGCCTGTTTGGGACAAAACATTTGGGCCGTGCTGCTGTCACTATTGCTATACCTTCACTACCGACCATACATTAGCTGGCTGGGTTAGCCCCGTGTGGGGGAAGTGTCCACACAGGCTGAAACGTGCTACACTACTGCATAACAAGAGAGCTGTTGCTATACTTAATTATAGTAGCAATGTTACCATGGTTTTGCAGTGTCTCCAAAGCAGAGCTGGCCCCAGCATTGCCTCTCTTACCCTGCTGCGCTTTGCCTCCCTCCTCCCTACCCCTGTGTGGTTGTCTCTCCACTGCAGCACAGGGAAAAAGGAGGGCTGGAGGCAAGACCCTCTCTCTGCCCTTCCTCCTCTTGGCAGAGAGCTGGAGCAGAGTGGGGCTGCTGGGCATGTGGGGCTGAGGGGAACGCAGATGGGTTTTGCTGGGGGAGCAGAGGGTCTGAGCAACATGAAGGAGTAAGAGAGGGCTCAGCAGCCTGAGTGGTCCTCTGTGCAGCTGCCACAGGTAGGTCTCTGAAGGCTAGATCAGGGGTATTGGTGATGGCAAGCGGGAGGGATCTCTGTGTAGCCACGCACAGGTACGGTGCGACTCTATTTCCTGGTTAGCAAGGATGTATGGCTCTCTAGAGCAGACTGAGTGCTGAAGGCAGAGGGAGAGGAGAAGGGAAGGCAGCCACTGGTAGGGTTGGGTCTGGCCTTTGCATGGACTCGCTTTACTGGACTGGCTG
>NW_008825410.1:1484488-1484740 GCF_000699105.1 Pygoscelis adeliae | reverse complement strand
AGAAGGACTTGGGGGTACTGGGGGATGAAAAGCTGGACATGAGCCAGCAATGTGCGCTCGCAGCCCAGAAGGCCACTCGTATCGTGGGCTGCATCAAAAGAAGCGTGGCCAGCAGGTCGAGGGAGGTGATTCTGCTCCTCTACTCTGCTCTGGTGAGACCCCACCTGGAGTACTGCGTCCAGCTCTGGAGCCCTCAGCACAGGAAAGACACGGACCTGTTGGAGTGGGTCCAGAAGAGGGCCACAAAAATGA
>NW_008825410.1:1479896-1484360 GCF_000699105.1 Pygoscelis adeliae | reverse complement strand
AAAATGATCAGGGGGATGGAACACCTCTGCTATGAAGAAAGGCTGAGAGAGTTGGGGTTGTTCAGTCTAGAGAAGAGAAGGCTTCAGGGAGACCTTATTGCAGCCTATCAGTACTTAAAGGGGGCTTATAAAAAAGATGGTGGCAAACTTTTTAGCAGGGCCTGTTGTGACAGGACAAGGGGGAATGGCTTTAAACTAAAGGGGGGTAGATTTAGACTAGATCTAAGGAAAAAATGTTTTACGCTGAGGGTGGTGAAACACTGGCACAGGTTGCCCAGAGAGGTGGTGGATGCTATTCTGTGATTCTATGATTCTATGAAATTGAGTTTCCTTTATTCCTTTTTCTACCCTTCCTGTCCAGAAACCACAAAGGAAATACTAACAATGAATCAAAAACAAAATAAAGGAGGAAAGAGAGGAAAAGATGCTGAAAGGCCATCTCATGGCAGTTTTTTTCAAACAAAAGACTCCTCTATCAAAAGTAAGTAGATTTTTGTGAAGAGAGATTTGATTGTTCTCCAGTGAGGCTTTGGCTTACTTAAAGCGCTCTACTCCATGACTATGCATAGATCCCAAAAGATCCCAATTCATCAGGCTAATGAAATGAACTATGTAAAAATAAAAAGTCCTTTAAATATAGCAAAACCATTACATTATATCAAATTAATAAAGTCCTCAGGTTTATTTATCCTGGACATTTTAACCAACTTTCTGTCAATTGACTCTTGAAGCTGATTTGCCTTGAAAAGCTTAAGAGTGGATACATGCTTCCCATCTAGTGGATACGTGCTTCCCATCTATGGCTATGCACAGTACAAACTGGCATTTGGCCCTACGGAAATAAAAATTTGGCTTCTGAAATTTATTGCATTAAAAGCAGATGATAACATGTAGACTAATGACAAGTTGTTAGTGATTATGTCACCTCCAGAATACATTGTTTGGACATGGAAATAGTTTCTGTGCTGTTCCCTTGACAAGAGGTGTATAACAGAAAATGTGGCATAAAAATATTTTTGGAGGACTAATTTCAATAAAAATTATGGATATGGACAAGGCTAATTGGTAGTTTGCCTTGGGCTTTAACTTCATTCACCTATTAATGAGAAATGATCTGCGCAGATATTACAATCTCTTAGATTATAACAGAAGTCAAAACTATCAGTGGGGGAAAATCGGACTTTTCGAATTGAACTTGTTCCATCTTGGTTGCTACAGTTTTGGACATCTGTGGAGAGGAAGCACAGGGTAAAAGCCAATCCAGTTACTCACAGTTTATAAATGCCTCCTCAGCAGGTGCATCACTAATTGTAATAAAAAAGAATTTTTATAAACAATTTTAATTTCAAATATTGACAGCCAGCAATAATTGCTAAAAGGACACAGAAGCTCTAAAAGCATTGCTGCCTCTGATGTTCTTGCTTCCATGAGCATGTATTCAAGAACAAATGCACATGCTGCACTAATATTGCAACACTGGGACAAAGCAGTAGGCAGTAGGCTGAGGAATAAAGCAACACAATTTTTTCGACTGATATAATGAATGGAAAACAAAGCTCTTGCAGTTGGATGATAAAAAAACTGCAAAAGACTAAAAGAGCCTACTTTAGCATTTATTATCTATGGGAAATCCTGCTTAAATATGTGTGAAATATCTAGGAGATGTGGACACACTGAAATGCAAACAACCTCTCTATGTAAGACATAGCAGTCCCCGAGTAGAAAAAAGATTAATCAGCTGTTATGGAAATACATGGGCAGACAATGGCCTTACACCATGGGAAGATGAAGGCATACTTGAAGGTTGCTCTGTCATCAGAGCTGAAAGTAGTGTGGTGGTGGGCATGACATTATCCCTGTCCTCAAACTACAGGCAAGACTGAAACAGGCTCCGGCTTTGTTGCCTCTAGAGAAGGGACAGGAGGGCACCTTGAAATTAGTATAGTCTTGGGAATAGTACTTGTGCTCTTCAGTCCTAACAATTGTTTCAACAAATAAATAATTAAAAAATAAAATATGTCTTCATTTTGGCAAAAAAGCCAAGTATTTCCATTTAGAAATATGGCTACAGTGCCTTAGGAGTGCTGTATTTTGTGTATCTTGTGACCTCTTTCTCACATGTTACACTCTGGGTGAATATCTTCCCCACAGAATTGTCCTAAAAAGGGTGAGAAATAACTGTGTCTTATCATCCCATGTATTCAGATTTTGTGAGCCTAGACTTCAAATCCAGTTGTATTTCAGTCCTGTCCTTCAAACTGTAATATTTTGTTCTGGGTTGAAAGGAAAGATTTATTTCACAACACAGAGATCATTCTTGGCAAATTTTGTTAGGGTGAGAGACCAAAATATTCAAACTTAGTTCAGGCTAAGCCAAAATTGTTTTGATTTCAGCTGCTGTGAACTGAAAAAGCAATTATCGTCTTGGTCCTGTTATAGATAGCTAATCTTTTAAGATCATAACGTTAGAATCTTGCCATGATAAAAAGACTCTATTGAAGAGTGCAGTAACAATCCTTGACTTCAAATCTCCTGCTTTTCAAGGAAAACTCCAATATATAATTATTCACCGAAAAATGTTTCTGTAAGTTCTGGACTTGTGCAAAGCATTTGACACTGTCCCACACAACATCCTTGTCTCTAAATTGGAGAGATGTGGATTTGATGGATGGACCACTCGGTTGATAAGGAACTGGCTGGATGGTTGCACTCAAAGAGTTGTGGTCAATGGCTTAATGTCCAAATGGAGACCAGTCACGAGTGGCGTTCCTCAAGGGTCGGTATCGGGACTGGTGCTGTTTAACATTTTTGTCGGTGACATGGACAGTGGGATTGAGTGCACCCTGAGCAAGTTTGCCGACGACACCAAGCTGTGTGGTGCGGTCGACATGCTGGAGGGAATGGATGCCATCCAGAGGGACCTTGACAGGCTTGAGAGGTGAGCCCATGCGAACCTCATGAAGGTCAACAAGGCCAAGTGCAAGGTCCTGCAGCTGGGTCGGGGCAATCCCAAGCACAAATATAGGCTGGGCAGAGAATGGATTGAGAGCAGCGCTGAGGAGAAGGACTTGGGAGTGCTGGTTGATGAGAAGCTCATCGCACTCTCTGAGTGCTGAGAGACTTGCACTGCACAGACACAGAACATAGCCTGAGCTTAGCACATAAAGACCTACTTTTGCCATCATCCACATTTTATATACAATGTCATGCCACTACAATGAAATAATGTAGATTACACTTGCAGAGAGAAGTGGCTGTGAAAAGGGCATTGGGGTCATGGTGTACAAATGAATTCAGTGTAAGCAGTTTGGTTAGCACTGTGACTACGAAAGCTAAGAGTCACCAGGATGCACAAACAATTGAAATCTTAGAAGTGGTACTACTGACAAGAGCCTGCAAAGTGCCATCTCTGTGAAATATAGCATATCCAGAGCACTGTTATTATCAGCAACTGCCGGGAAAGTTTAATGTGGGATTCTGTTCTCTAACAGCTGGAGATTTGCAGAAGATTTTGCTATTTTGACTGCATAAGAGTAGCATTGACTAAATGTTCAGCCTCTTTAAAGCACATAACAGCAGCAGTTCAGGAATATATGTGGTGCTAAAGACACTATCCTTTAGGTCACAGCTTAAATGGAGGTTAAGGCTAACACAATTAGAAGGCAATAGCCATCCATAAGATGAGTTGGTGGCTTTATTTAACTTTAAAAACAAACTTTTTGCTACCTGACATATTGCCTGTTTGAACAGAGAGACTAAGGACCGTTTGGTCATGATTACTTTCAGAAGCTGTTGAAGCATCTCGTTTCACCAATTCCAAACTAAATTAATGATATCAAATTGAAAAGTGCAGCAGAGATTGAAATGAATTGAAAACTACTCTATTCCTAGAGTTTTGGCCTCATAAGTGATATCAATTGCTTACAAAGTCTCATTATGTGTATTAAATTTCCTATAGAATTTCATAGAAAATATCAAGTACAGTGTTTACAAGCAACAATAAGTTTATTGACTATTTTTGCTTGGTGATGGATGAAATAAAATGCTTAACTGAAGTGTTTTAGTTCATAGTGATTAAATACAAAATATAAGAAAAGAATGTTCTTGGAGAGCTGGGAACAAAGGCCAGTGACACCAGTAAAAATTTTTCTCATCTGAGTGGGCTTTCAGTCAGATTATGGATAGAAGTTTGTGTGTGTGTGTGTGTGTGCGCGCGCGCATAGCCAAAAGATGATACTTCATCTGGTAAACCTGCCATTGGCATTAATGAGAGCTTGCTTGAAGAAAAACTGATGTATTTGCCTCTTGGTATTTTGCCATGGAGATATAATCACTAATCAAGCAGAAACCATCTGGCTCATTTCAGTGATATGGTTGTCTGGCCTCTGCTCTAGGAGGCAAAGAAATACAAATCCTTGATAAATCATAATCATACTGTATAAAACAATTTGTTACTGGTTTGAA
>NW_008825410.1:1466234-1479873 GCF_000699105.1 Pygoscelis adeliae | reverse complement strand
GTAGGCAAATGCAATTTGAACTGACTGTTTGATCAGAGCACAGAAAAACAAAGCTTTATCTTTTAGAAAAGGAAGCAGCTTTCATTGTTCTATTGCTGTTGTCCTTAAAGCACTTAACATCACTGCACACAGGGTTGTTCTGATCTAAACTACCTTAAAGAGAGGTTTTGCACCTGAAGCACTAGATGGGTTCTTTGGACACCTGGCTTTGCCAGAGACTTTTTGTGACCATAGCAGACAAATGAGAGCCAAAGTCCGTTGAAGATGGACAGAGAAAAAGGTCCATTTCAATGAGTTAGGACACACAAAGACCCTGTAGCTTTTTGTTTTTACTGGCAGAATCTGATTGTCATGGTCTTACCTTCTAGTATTTTGGCACAATTCTGTAAATTTCCTATACTATGGTTGATGAGAGAAAGCAGTACTATGACATATTGCTGTATTTCTGATTTATGATTAACCTTGGAATAGCAACACAAAGAAAGATTTCTGTTCCTTTGTGATCCAGAAGGCCTGGTGACCATGAGACCTCCAGAGCACAAGCGAGTACTGGAGGTAAATAACTTTCTAACTCTTAATTACTGTATTTCAGTAAAGCTTGCAGTACAGACCTTAAAGCCAGTTATCAGTGAAATCAGTAATAAATATTTTCAGTCATAAATCAAGAGATTCATGGGATAAGTGGACTGTCTTTAGTAGGTAGGCAGTAGAGGCATTTATCTCTGTTCTGGCTAGGCCAAATGGCTATCTCATGAAGAATGGAGTCCCTGACAGAAAAAAACTGTTCCTAAGTGCTGAGAGACTGCAGAATTAAACAGTGCCAATTATTGGTAAAATTTCTCTAATAGATGGAAGGCAGATAGCTAAAACCTTAACAAGTAGATGGCAAAAAGAAGAGAAACCTAGAGTAAAAATACTCTACGGAGACTAGATAAAGATATTTATTTCAGTTACTGCCAAAGGGCGCTTTATTACCTATCCATTCTAAAACAGCTTCATTCATTCAAAAGAATTACTTTAAAAAGCATTCCAGTGCCTGGAATGGAGTTTCAGCTCATTTGGAAGAAATGGCCTGAAGCTTTCTTTCACATAGCAGAGTGACAGCCATTACCAACAGAGAAATTGAAATAGGGATAACACAAATCATAGTAATGTTATTTTCTCAGGTTTTCTGCAATTATTTTTATTCGCAGCTTAATCAGCTACATTTCACAGCAGTACCAGGAGGTATACAGTGACTTAGAACAGAAGTCTACCTTTATTCCTACTTCACCTGAAAGCAGCGAGGCTGAAATCACAGAACATATGCCTAAAGTCAGATTATAAGCAGCATGTTTTCCACCGTTAAAAGGAGCAAATATTAAGCACCGATCTTGGTGCAGTGTGTTTTCATACATGGTGATGTAGCTACTTTGTTTTATGCCAGTGCTTCATAGTGATTCCAACCTCAGCACAGGAGCTGGGAGATGAACATCCTTGAAGCAAAGGAAGCTTCTGAAGTTGCTGTAGCAGCCTGTTAGGGTACTGATAGTGAACTCCTGAGGAGGAAAAAACCCCTGTCATTATCCAGTAATTTAAATGGAAAGACCACAGAATCACAGAACCACAGAATGGTTGAGGTTGGAAGGGACTTGTGGAGGTCATCTGGTCCAACCCCCCTGCTCAAGAAGGGCCACCTAAAGCCAGTTTCCCAGGACCATGTCCAGATGTTTTTTGAGTATCTCCAAGGATGGAGACTCCAAAACCTCTCTGGGCAACCTGTGCCAGTGCTCCATCACCCTCACAGTAAAAGAGTTTCCTGACGTTCAGAGGGAACCTCCTGTGTTTCAGTTTGTGCCCATTACCTCTTGTCCTGTCACTGGGCACCACTGAAAAGAGCCTGGCTCTGTCTTCTTTGCACCCTCCCTTCAGGTATTTATATACATTAATAAGATCCCCCCTGAGCCTTCTTTTCTCTAGGCTAAACAGTCCCAGCTCCCTCAGCCTTTCCTCATAGGAGAGATGCTCCAGTCCTGTAATCATCTTTGTGGACCTTTGTTGGACTCTCTCCAGTATGTCCATGTCTCTCTTGTACTGGGGAGCCCAGAACAGGAACGAGTACTCCAGGTGTGGCCTCACCAGTGCTGAGTAAAGAGGAAGGATCACCTCCCTTGACCTGCCTGGCAACACTCCTCCTAATGCAGCCCAGGACACAATTAGCCTTCCTTGCTACAAGGGCACATTGCTGGCTCATGTTCAGCTTCGTATTCACCAAGGTCCTCTTCTGCAAAGCCACTTTCCGGACAGGCAGCCCCCAGCATATACTGGTGCATGGCGTTGTTTCTCCCCAGGAGCAGGACTTTGCATTTCCCACTGCTGAACTTCATGAGGTTCCTGCCACCCATTTCTCCAGGCTGTCAATGTCCCTCTGGATGGCAGCATGACCTCTGGCGTATCAGCCACTCCTCCCAGATTTGTGTCATCCACAGACTTGCTAAGGGCACACTCTGCCCCTCGTCAAGATCATTGATAAAGTAGTTAAACAGGATTGGACATAGTATTGACCCCTGGGGTACCCCACTAGTTATTGGCATCCAACTAGACTTTGTGTCACTAATCACCACCCTCTGGGCTCAGCCATTCAGCCAGTTTTCAATCTACCTCATGATCTGCTCATCCAGCCCATACTTCAACAACTTCTCTAAGAGGATCTTATGGGAGACAGTGCCAAAGGCCTTACTGAAGACTGGGTAAACGATATCCACTGCTCTCCCCTCATCTACCAGGCCAGTCATTTCATCATAGGAGGTTATCAAGCATGACCTCCCCTTGGTGAAGCCATGCTGACTATTCCTGATGATTTTCTTGTTGTTCATATGCCTGGAAATGGTTTCCAGGATTAGCTGCTCCATCACTTTCCCAGGGATCAAGGTGAGGCTGACCAGCCTGTAGTTCCCTGGGTCCTCCTTCTTGCCCTTTTTGAAGATGAGAGTGACATTTGCTTTCCTCTAGTCTTCAGGCACTTCTCCCAGTCACCACAATCGATCAAAGATTTTCAAGAGTGACTTTGCAATGACATCTGCCAGCTCCCTCAGCACTCATGGGTGCCTCCCATCAGGGCTCATGGACCTATGGATGTCCAATTTGCTTAAGTATTCCCTGACCTGATCCTAAAGCTTAACACCTTAGTGAGTCAGGATTTCTACAACACTGCTTCATTTTTCATAATTGTGTGGTCTTGCTGGCAGCAAGACTGGGAACAGAAAATAGAATAGGAACTGAATTGAACAGAGTAGGAAATAGAAGAGAGTTGGGCATGCCCAACCTTATCTAGACTATGTAAAAAGACTGGCTCCTTGTAGTTGAAAGACAGTACCTGTTGGTTGCTACTGGCCATGTCTATGCTTTGGGTCAGTCAATCCCTCTGAAAAGTGAGTTGAGAGACAAAACCTTTCTGTGTCCTCTCAATTTCGTATACATGCTATCAAAATTCACAAATTTATTCTTACTTGTTTGAGACTTGATTTTTGTCCCCGAGGTTTTTATTGTAAGTGAACATCTCTGTGCATCTTTCAGGTGAGGTGTGAGTAGGGTTGTCTAATCAAAACAGGAAAGGTCTCCCTGTGCAGTCACCGCAGAGCTCCACCAAAAAGCTTGAGCAAGCCAAGCCTTCCCATTGGTGATAGGATAGCCCTGCACACAGCCTACCACAAAGATGCACACAGCCATTTCCCTCTGAAAGTATCAGTCCTTGAGATAGGAATCAAGCAAACGCCAAACTGCTGTCAAATGTAATAGAGCTGTTAGCTGATATTCTAAACGTCAGTGAGAACTAAAAACAGTTTTGTAATTCCAGTTTATTTTGCTTCCTTTCACTTTGTTGCTATTAAATTAACTTTATAAATTTCTTCAGAGACTTCTCATAAATTTCTTCTGACGTGAAATAAAAATAGATCTAATTTTTTTTCCCTGGGGATGAGATTAGCTATCAATATTTAAAACATCACCTGTTTTAGCACTTGTAATTTTTTTCATTAGTCAGGAATACTCTGAGCAGCATGAGTATTTAAAGTATGTCTGGATACTTTAAATAAGATATACTTTAAATCAACTATAACATTTCCAGTTCAGATCTGAAATAGAATTTTTCATGCATTTGCACAAAGAATAATTATCTTTCTTTTAATGCCATTATGAAGTAGCTTTATAATATTAAATTCCAGCAGAGCCATCTGAAATGATCAAAGATTTATTCAGTCTCTTGGTAACAATAATGGTATTGTGTTTGGTTTAAATATTGTCAGTTGCATAATTTATGTGTAAATAGCTTTTACATTTTACAATGCACTGAATATAGTAAACAGAAAGGGTCCATAAAGAGCACAAAGCAAAGATCAAGTGATTATACTACTGTAAAATCTTGTTACAATTCTGAATAAGGTGATTTAATTCTCCCCTTTTCAGAAAGTCCCATGTTGTCTTTCATACATATGGGCTTCAAACATTTCAAACACTTTGTAGCATTTATTAGACAATGTGCTGGGAAAACTATGCCTTGGAGTCTGACACCCTTGAAGCAATGAGAAAACAGAGACTGTTGAAGCAATGAGAAAACAGAGACAATGAAATTGAGGGAGGAGCAGTGTAAGCAAACCCTGCACTCATCGGGGATGCGAGTGCAGACTGGGCTGGTGAGGAGCTCATCTGACAGCTGTGCTCAGTGCTAGATGCTCAAGAGGATAAGCATGAAAAGAAAGGCTCCACCAGAATTTTGAGACCTCCTGGGAGAACTGCCAAAAGTCAGTGTCCCAGCCTGCTCCACTCATCAGTGTGGGAGGTGATGGGGGGTGAGGGGAACTCCAGAGTAAGTAAGGAGCTGAGGTCTCACTGTGCAGGTCTGTGCTCAAGGTCCATCCCCACACAGGTTGTTGAGGACAGGGATCATTCATCTCTCCTTTTTTTCAGTCTATTCAGTGCACTGGAACACACTAAAATTGCACAGATATATTAGGAAGAAAGGTGAAAAACAATCATGAAATCATTCATTTCATGGGCAAAATATTCCTTTCAAAATATTATTAAGATTTGGTGACAAGTTTAGTCCCTGCCATCATCAGAAATCCCACTGGCTATTTGGTGTGGGCTTCATGGCTCCATGCTCTGGAGCTATGGGATATCGCTGAGAAGGATGGGGTGGAGGGAGCAGGCAAAGGGACACAGTGCCCTCCTGCCACTTGCCTTATGGGAAGGAGGGATGAAACCCAGCCAAGAGAAATCCAATTTTTCCAGTTCTGGCAGTTAACATGAAAATGGGGGAGTGACTCAGTGATTACAAACTCATTAATTTCTTAACCTGTTCTGTCCAGCAAAGAGTTTTATTAATGATTGCTTTAAATAACTTATCTTTTCTTCATACATCCAAGTGATTTATGATGAGCTTTTCTTTAGCTGTGGAGTCTTGGATAAAAGTTATGCAGACAAATTTTGAAGCATATATGAAGTTCAGAAGATGCTAGTAGCAGAAAACACTTTCTAAATCATCAAGTGTTTGGTTAATGCCTCCTAGTGGGCCTTTGTACATAAAGATACAGCAGAAAAATTGAGAGAATGGTGTAGACAAACAAGATGACATTTTTAAAAAAATTAAACGCATTAAGAGGTCAGCCTATAGGCAGAGACCCAGCGTTCTCAATGACCTTGGCAGCACCATTGGAAAAGTGGTTTTGTTAGGTTGGCTGCTTCCTGCAGTTTTCTTTCAGTTCCTCATACCAAAATATTCTTTAAACAAACAGTTTATTTTCCCTCGTAGCTTTTTTGTTTTCTTCACACACAACTTTTGTGGTTATTAGAAAACGAACACCATCAAGTTATTTAAATCCAAAGTCACTAAATGCAAGATCTTGGACTTCCCTTGCAACAATTC
Source organism: Pygoscelis adeliae (assembly GCF_000699105.1). NCBI lineage: Eukaryota > Metazoa > Chordata > Aves > Sphenisciformes > Spheniscidae > Pygoscelis > Pygoscelis adeliae. The sequence goes on along the minus strand of NW_008825410.1, from coordinate 1,473,971 downwards.
TTTTGATGCTGGATATAGTTATTTAAACATCAGGGCATCAAGAAAAAAATTGCACACACATGACTGTACATATACAGTCATGTATAGAGAGGATAAAATGATGTCTGAAGGATGTCATATTGAGGATACCTACAAAGAAGTTGTGAAGTGAGAGCAATAAAAATAAATTTACAATAATAGACATTAACATATTTACAACAGAATATTTACAACAATATATCCCAGTTATTGTCCACCACTGGCATAACGATGAAGATGTGGTAATGCAGACCTACACAGTAATTAGCATGCCAGATCAGTCTAGAGGAGTCACACTTATCCCAGCACACCTCACAAACTCTGCTATAAGTGTGTGAGTGCTCTAAACACCTATTCAGCAAAATGATGGAGCTTAGTAGTGGTCTGTGGTAGTTACAGTCTGTGCATGTTTATGACATTTTTTTAAGTAGGTTTAAGGTCCAAATTTAAAGTGAAAAAGAAAAAAAATTGGCATGGTACAAAAAAGAAAATATGACTGTAAAGCTAGATTCTTGTGAACACTAAGTTATGATATCTGAGCCAGGTATTTAATAAGCTTCTTCTAATCTATGTGGAGTTCATAAGTGAAATCCTGCTGCTTTTCTGCATGCCAAACTACCGTTCTTCCATTCCATTACAGAGGAAAGACAGAAGGCAAAAGACCATTTCACGTCATCATTATAATTGACTGGCCCTTCTCATTATCACTCCCTTTCATTTTTCTAGATAGAAACAATGAAAGAGTTACATTATGGAGAAATTCAGCAAGTATCAGATTAAAGATCAAATTAGGAAATATTTCTTGACATTTGTAAAGCAGGGAACAGCTCCCAAGACACCTGAATTAGATCAATAGAGTAGTATTGAATTGAATCAACAGACTAGTACATGCTTATTAGCAAATTCTGAATGACTAACTGAATGGATGACCGTAGCAGTTAATGTACAGTGATTTCAGAATACAAAATATTTAACAAATTACATCTTAATGCACCTTGCTAAAAGCAGTGATTTGCTTCAGAAAAATTATAAATATTAGTATGGCTAGTCTGCAGTCAACTATTTGCAGTCAATTTGTCTACAGGCTGTTCTGCAGGCTTTGGTATCAGAGAATAACTTGTATGCTAATTTGCAATTTTATTTGCACATTTGCCACTTCATAATATCAAGGTAGCCTTCACTAATCCATAAAGAATCAAATTACTATTATCCTGAAAAATTAGTAATGTATCAAATCCATCACAAAGAAAAGTCTGGCTAGCTACTCCCCAAGAAACTTAGGGAGAATATGCAACAGATTAACAGGTGTGTAAACTGAGAAATGACAACACCAATTATTATGAGTAATTTGATTTGACATTTTGAACCTTTACAGTTCAGAATTTCCTTTGGTAAATGGTTCCCATGTGCAATATTTAGTTGTACTGAGCAGAACATGTGCTAAAACCGTGAACTATCTTGTCATATTTTAAAATTAAAGTTAATTTCAAAAAGAATTTACTGTAGACAGAAATGTGCAACACATGTCTGCACACTGGAGAATTTAATGCCATTTGTGCTTTTAAATCTAATCTGATGTTTGTTTACCAAAGGCAGGTCAAAACTCAGAGCACTAACCTCTACACCAAGCTTGTGTTACTCTTTCATGCCCAGGGAAGAAAGAATGGCTTAACACATTCACAGTTTACTTTTAAAATGTTGAATTTTGCTGCCTCACACAAAGTACAACCTCAGTGTATTTTTTTTTACTCTGTATTTTAAGGTAGGTTCTGAAATATTTAGTATCATTATAGTCAGTCTCTCCCAAATTGTTAAGAAGTTTGTTTAAAAAGAGACATTTGTCTTTAAGTCTAGAAAAGAAGATTAGGCTGCTTTATTCTGCCTATTAATGCAGATAAAAGAATAGTGCTGGCACATCCATACTGACAAGGTTCCTGTCCTTGTACTCAGTCATTCACTGGGACTTCTTTGTGCTCAATACCTCTGCAAAAGTGCCTCTTAGGCACCAAAAATAGATGTAGACACCAGGCTTTGGAAGGCAATTTTAAAATGCAAACCTATGGCTATAATATTATCAGGCCCCTAAAGGGGGATACATCAGGCCCCTAAAGGAAACATGGTTATTTTCCAATCTGTTAGTTCGCTACCTGTTAGAGAAATGGAAATGCCAGTTTTAAAACCTGGCAGCTTTTAAAGTTTCGAGGCTGGGAGACAGTGCTGTGCCCTCTGCCGTGCTGGGGAAGTCTCTCTGCAGGGGTACGTAATGTTCCCATTATTGATGCAGCAGGGCCAGAGCAGCTCAGCCAGCCATGATCCAGGAACAAACTGTCCTTGTAAAAATGTCAGAGAGAAACCCATGCTGGGAAGGGAAGCTACAGCAACTTTACCCTCCCACATATTAATACCACTACATGTGGGATGTGCTTTTGTCACCCTACAAGAAGAGGCTGCCCAGACGCTTCCCTTCACCCCCAGACAATGCAGAAGGTCCATGTGTGTCTTTAGGCAGCCATTTCCATTACCCCACATATCCCTTGTGCAGGACTTTGTAAAACTGTCCAGGAACATCTTAGAATTATCTGGGATGCCTAGTTTGTGAAGACACTACAAATGAGTGGATAGGTAAATCTCTTAAACATTTGTGCTGCATATGATTGCATATATATTAAGGGAAATACTGTTGTTCTTTAACTCAAGATAAGTAAACATAACTAGAATATCTGTATGCTATAGAATTGCTAAATGCATCTGTTTTTTTTCCTTTGTCTCCATGGTAAAATTCAAACAGGAATTAGTTATTATATATAACAAAACTGTTCAACTGTTAAAAGTATCAGGCAGGACTAGAGGCTTCTGAGCTCTGAAGAGGTGAGAGATTGTGATGGAAGATGAAGATCAAAATAAGGTTCAGGAAGAGCCTTACTTGACACTTCAGGAGATTTTAATCCATTGAGGGGGCTGCTCTGTGATGGGGAGTGAATCATTCTCTTCTATCTTTAGTGTTCTGTGGCATGTTAGGAAGATTTGTGTGAAGTTACACATTTCCTTTTGGTCACATACAATTTCCAAAAATGGTGTTGAATTAAATTTAACACAGATTAGATATTATTGTAAAAGTTTCTTATCACTGATTTCTGACTAACTGACTTGACCCCATGTGTACCCCACTTTATTAATAGAACACTGACATTGGAAGCAGCAACAATGAATAAGGTTCTTTGTGTGTGTGTAGAATGAAGGGGGAAAACTGTGGGATTTGGAAGCACATGCCCTATTAAAATGTCTCCTGCTGGCATCTCATCGTATGTGACATGCATGACATCACTAAACAGCTCCCACATGCAATATTCAGTTTTAATGGCCATTCAGGGAAAGTCATACATGGGTCATGTAAGGATAATTAACAAAGGCAGTTTTGGAATGGAACTTTTACTATTACTAACGTTATGCCGGTGACAATAAATTTTTTACTACCTGTACTGTGAAGCTTAATGTTTTTGGAGAACATCTTGGCTCATGACATTGAAAAGCAAACACCTTTGTAACTTGGTCACAAATTTAAGATAGGCACCGTGCTAATTACAGATACTATTATATAAACACTCCTCTTCTTTTCTGGATTATGAGAATTTATCAGATTTCTGTATATGGCATGTCAATGAATATTATTTCTTCAGAGGCCTCTTGTTGTGATATACATATCTTGCTTTTTTGAGCAAAACCTACTTACAATTAAGGCAAAATTATGCTCAATGCATGTTTCACTAGATGTATAAAATGAAACCTTTCAAAGAATTTTTTTTCACTTTCACGCAATTCAAGTCATCATGCAACATATTATGATGAACACTGGAAAAGAGGTCACAATACTTAAGAAGGTATCTGAACAGTACAGCTTAAAAAGACATGTCTCAGTTTCTCTATATAAAATAGCAAACAGCATGCTGCTCTTATACTGACAGAAACTGTAGGTGTTTTTTTCTTTAGAAAACCAACAATTACCAACAACTTTGAGGTCAAGGGGTGTTTGTTACATTCATGAGTAACCAAAAGTTGGAATTATGCTGGAGAGTCTCACACCTTATGGAAAAAAATAGCCGTAAAAATAGGAGTTCTAAATAAAAGTAAGTGAATATTTGATAGCTAAAATATGCCCTTGCTCTCTTTTCTTCTTTTAATCATTTAATTTAAAACTTATTCTTAGGGTAAGTCATACATTCAAGGAAGTTAGATGGAATTCAGACACAACTCATGAATCTTCAAGAGCAAAAAATAAGGTTATACCAAAATGTGAAACTTGGAACCTCTCATTTTTTTCAGCCGAGTTAGGTATTACATTCAGAAGTATTGTTACTCTGCGTCAAACCTATCTACTCACTTCAATAACATACATGATAATTGCCTTCTGGCAACTGTTTCAAATATACCCAGCAGTATTTTGACAAATCCTTTCCTTCTTTCATATCTGGATTTGTTTAGTGGTTTTTTTTCCCAGGGTTACTTCTCTGACTTCATGAGAATTATATGTTTTATATAAATGTGAGAGCAGAAGCCAGTCCTTTATATCTAAATTTAATTTACTTGCTAAAAGTAAGTAAATAACTAAAGGTAATTTATATCTAAATTTAATTTGCTTACTAAAGGTGTGCTGTTTCACCTGAGGTATGGAATAATCCGTCAAGCTTCATGTACCATCACACAGAAAGAAACAACTGAATACAGCAGGTAAGGCTTATCTTTTTGAAACTCTTTTCTCAAAGTGCTCTAAATTATTCCAGAGACCAGTGTGCCACCAATATCCATCAATCACAGAAGATATAAATACGGCTTGCAGCCTTTGTCACATGTGCTTCCCTCCGAACCATACAGAGAGCAATGTGAATATTGCCCAGTGGCTGGAGCAGCGACATTTTGCTTTTATGTTCTGATATTTACCACAGCCATTCCTTCTGGCCTTTTTTTCTTCACAAGAAGTAGTAGGAAGGCAACAAATATTTTGTTAGGAAGTAGGCCTGTGTCCTTAAAACTTACAAGAAAAAGACTGACTTTTAGTCATTGGCCAGCTCGTAAGTGGTGAGCCACACCGGAAGGTCCTTGCTTTGAGTTCTTCAAGCACACTGGGTTTTGGTGATTTTGATTTGGTTCTGAGAAACCAAGTGCTAGCTCATCACCTCCTGCGGAGGGTAGGGGGTATAACGGCACAGCTGTCTAGGTGTTACATTGCGTACAGGATACCATTAATCATCTATGCAAATATGATCAGCTCTTTGGAAGAACAGTGTCTCTAAAGTATAACAGCAATGACAGTTTTGAAATTACTCTGCCAATTGGTGCTGAAGCCATAAAATTCATGCATGATTGAATGACAGAGTCCACAGTGAAGATAAACTAGAAAGGCTACATAGACTAACCTCTTTTCCATTAGCTTTTTGTATTGAGAAAATAATAGGAAGAATATTTTTATAGTTGACCACAAGATTCCCTAGTCTGCCAACTACAGCTTTTCTTATCCAGCATTAAAAAGCATTCCTCTCAGAAGGTAGACTTTGTTGCTGAAAATTGGCTAATGTGGTTTCCGTGTTTCTGTTATACATAATGATATCATTAATGCCTACATTTTGTCTTTTCACAGTTATGCCCTGATAGAGATATAAGAAAGCTATTTTCATTCCTGTTTTAGTGCAGCAAAGGGAAAAAGAAGTTTCTGCTCTGCTTAATGCAAATGAAATGCTCATTCTGAGCATAATATCAGCTATAGATCAAGTGTTTGCTGGCATCACTAAAAAAGAGCAGTCAGTGTAGGAAAACCATCAGATTTAATCCATCAGATTTAAGGGATGTAATGAATATTCAGACAGGACTTGGTGAGCAGGCAATACATAACCCTCCAACCAACCATGCCCAAGACAAACAGATCCAATATCCAGGTAGTGAGAAAAAAATCACCCCTTGACAATGGAGGCAACAGAGATCAGTAAAACAGCCATTTGTGGAGAATTTTGAAGAAAAGGGTTTCTAGGAACAAGAAGAATTGGGCAGCAGTGGTGCCTGAAGCAACAGGAAAGGAGACCAAAACCAGAGACGCTGAAGACAGCTCGATGCAGCAGCTGCAGGAGGCATTATCTGTGGGTAGAAGCTGATGGAAGTGATTTCTACATGAAGCGATGTCTACCTGCAGGTGGAGATGCAACTGGAGGTTGTGGTAGAGCTCAGATAGGGCATTTAGAGTGATGGAAGAGAGGAGAGGGTGCATGGACAACCCCAAAGTTTCTGACCACCAAATGGGTTTTCTGAACATTAGTGTGAGAGGTGGTCTATAGAACTGTGTAACATCTGCAGAAAGATGTTAGCATAATTCATTGGCATTCAGTGAACAAAATGCCATATCATATTGCTGTGCTGCAGAAATAGTATTTGAGGAAATACTATTAATGAAAAATAGCTCGCATTTTTTGCTTTATTAATGACATGACTTCTGTATAAAGTCTAACCCAGTTAGAAAACCTAGTGCCACTAAAACATTATTAAACATAGAAAGACTGAAATTGAGCTGTCTTTAGAGAATTCAAATCTTTCTATTAAAGGCCCAGTCCTTTTACTTTTATCCATTTTAGTTGGTGCTTTTGGAGCAAGCAATTCCAGGCATTACTGGAAACGCTTACAGAGTAGGAGTCTCCTAAAGGTAAATAAATGTACAGTTCAATTCAAAGTAGCATATAAGGATAACTTGAGAATAAAACTCCCAACCTTCAGAAGGACATTAATTTGGTCTACATTATCTTAGCATGTTAAAAAAAGGCCCTTACCTTTTGTCTTGAGCAAAAGGTAACATCTGCTTATAACATTTGCATTCTTGAATCATTCAATCAAAAAAAGCTGGCTTTTGGCTTTTGCAATGAGTTTAGTAATATGACCAAAATAATAAAATAGAAGGTAATTTCTGATTTCTGCTGCCTGATTGTAAACCGTGAATAACAGATCAGAACTGAAAAGGTGATTTTTTGTTGCAAGGCAAATGATGAGAACGGTTGCAGGAAAAAGCTACTTTGTTTATTGTTACATCCTTCAAAGAAGCCAGGACATTGTCCTTCGAAAAGAAATAACTGCACAATTGCAATAAACAAATACTGTTTTTTTTATTCAAAGGAATAATAAGAATTTTCATTTGGAGTTAATAATTTTGATATTCCTGGAACATTGTGTTACAATTTCGTAGATTACTGAAAAATAACATTGTTTGCTAAAAACCAAACATTGCCATTGACATGATAATTGATAATTTTCTCAATCTAAAAGAGGCATTATTTCACAAACTCCTTGTATAAATCGAATAATGAAAGAAAAGGTGACTAAGGAACTTACTTGAAGGGCGCTCTGTAATTTTAATTCTCATTAATAATTGTAATAAAGTTAAAGGTATTGATAATGACTTCTTCAAAACTTATTCTTAGAAACATTTCCATATAGAAATGAAAACAGATGAAAGTAATTGTCGTGGTTTAACCTCAGTCAGCAACTGAGCACCACGCAGCCGCTCGCTCACTCCCCCCCACCCGGTGGGATGGGGGAGAGAATTGGAAGAGCACAAGTGAGAAAAATTCATGAGTTGAGATAAAAACAGTTTAATAATTGAAATATAATAATAATAATAATAATAATATGATGATGATGATGATAATAATAATAACACACAAAGCAAGTGATGCACAGTACAATTGC
>NW_008825410.1:1453203-1466098 GCF_000699105.1 Pygoscelis adeliae | reverse complement strand
ATAATAATAATAATAATAATAATATTAACTCTATCCCAGCCGAAACCAGGACAGTAATAAAAACTTGGAATGTGGCCAAATTTGATGTCCGGGGAAGACAGTAAAAACAGAGCAGTCATGCAGTGATACTTCACTGATATAGTCTCCTAGCATCTACTGATTCTAAAGTAGAAATTATATCGTTGAATTTAATAGTCCTTGATAGATTGTTCCTCTGTTAATATGTCTTGGCTTTAATTCAGTCAATGTCTGGAATTCACAAAGTGATCCACAGCTTATATCTTCTCTGAAAAAGACTGGTTTGAGCCTGATGCCTGGTATTTTCATTTGAGGCTACTTAGCTCATATATTATGATGGACGAAAAACAACTGTTCCCTAGTCATGTTCATCACACTACACGTGGCTTGTAGACCTGTATCATGTGTCCTCTCAAGTGTCTCTTAACAGGGCTGAGGAATTCTAGTCTCTAATCGTCCCTTGTGCACAGCAAATACTGCAATACAGACGTGACGGTTGGTGATGATCTAAGATTGAGCCTGTATAGGTTCAGATTAGTCAGCGCTATTCACCATCAGCCATCCCTCATAGTTGCTGAGAATAAGTAGGAAAATCTGAACTAGTTGAGGAGCTGTTCCACTGCCAGAGCCTAATTTTCAACCCCCAACGCTTCACAAGAATTGATCAGTAACAGGAAAAGTGGGAGAGAAAAGAAATGCAGTGTTAATTGCTAAACGGAGGAAAGGCTACACAGAGGCAGCTGTGTAAACGGGACAGAACTCCCTTCCTCTGCCTGTTTTCATCTTAGATACTAATAAAAAAGGGGGGTTGCAGGATTTATTTGCCTATCTGGCAGACTGAAGGACAGGTTGCCTATCACAGAACATCAGTAGTCAAGATTCATCAGTTTTACGTTACACTCCAAAATATAGCTTGGGAGCTTCAAGTAGTACCAAACTTGGTATCTAACTTAATTCTGTGCTGCAGTGTATTTCCTGTGTGATTCCAGACACTCATTTTCACCTATAAGCCTCTTGAGGCAAGATTCAAAATAAACCTTAAGGCAGTTACCACCTACACTCAAGTAATATCCACATTTTTTTCCCAGAGTTTGCCAATAAAAATTAGAATAGGGCACATTAGGTGGATCTCTTCTCAGCTACTGAGAATGTGCTGCTCTTTTTCAGATGGGTAATTATTATGCCATGTAGCTCACACCAGTGCAGTTATTGTATCTTTCTCACCTGTCATTAAGAAGGCCAAAATGCAGTGTCTCAGAATGTCCTCCCTTACACAGTGAAGGCAAAGTGTTCTCAGAAGCATGTTCATTCCTCCAAGAGAGTTCATCAAAGCCTGCATTTATAAGATTGAAGGAAACAAAACCTGTACCCCTTTAATTAAGACTTAAGGCTTTTATTGACTGACCTCTGAGACATGATTGCACCAGGCTGATGGGGGCATCCTAGGGCAGGCCCCCGGTGCGCCACTCCAATAAGCTTGCACTGTGTCTCCAATGTTACCTTAAATATTGCTGCTGCTGCCATTTAACCTAAAGGTCAGCTAATACCCCAGGTATTCCAAATGTAAAATTGCTGTTTACTGTCTTCAATATAAATTTAACAGGATACAGTACAACAGATATGACAGTTGTTTGGCAGTGGACTGAAAGTAAGTCTAGAAATGGTCACACTAGTTTTTGGTAGGGATCTGAGCATTGCAGTTTCCCATTCAACACTCAGTATTTTTATTTGGAAGAATACTGTGAAATATCTGCATCTGCCATCTGAAGGTCATGTCTTTCCACTGCTAATTGCCATTTTTCCAGGAGACATTTAACCTCCTTATGGCAAAATGGAGAAAATAATAGTATTTGTTCTATCTATCTTACCTATTTTGATTGTAAACTCTTCATATCAAGGGACTGACATTCAGTATTAGCATCCTGAGTATGCAGAAAAACTGGGCCATCACTTCCATAATGGCTTTGAGGTACAACTGCAGGACATAAGTTGAAAGGTGAAGGACTGCCTTGTTTATCCTTATCTCTAACAGATCAGTGGTGCAGTTCCTGCTCCCATTTTTTTTAGGACTATGCCAGTTCCTAGCAGAGTAGAAAGAATGAGGGAGGAAAGAGTCCATTCACATAGCCAGGCTATGGCACAGATGATGCTGGGTATGCTTTCTCCTAAAAGAATTAATACTTATCTGGCAATTATAGTCAACTAAAGGCCTGTGGTGTTGCACATGTGGGCTGTTTCATTCCTCAGCTAAGCTGAATCCTGGCAAGCTCATATCCCAGAACAGCAGCCTGCATAGCTTCTTGTATTTTTCCTGCTTGCTGAGCAGAGAAATTGAGAGAGAAAAGGTTTTAGCCCTGTTTTGTATTCAAAGAAAGGGAATTGGTGGAAGGGTAGGAAAAGTGATTATCTACAAAAGCCACAAGAGCATTCATCAAAGTGAGGCATCATTCTCTTTCTGTTCTTAATGCTCTAATGCTTCATTTATGGATATAATTCTTATTTCCCAGGACTGTCCTCTCTCTACCCATCAGAATTCAGTCTTGTGTCCAAAGAAATTATTTTTCTCCAGAAAAAATTGCCTCCACATAGCATAGCAAGCACTTTTGAGACTTTTTTTGAATTAAAAAGGTAATAAATTCTAATAATACGACTTGCTGCTATTTGGAACTTCATAGCATCAGCATTTTGGGGAAAATTTGTCAATGAACACTGCATACATCCATTCAGTCAAACTCATTATTGGCCAAGCCACAAATGCACTCTAAGTTTGTGCAAAGTTGTAATGTTTGTAGAGAAACTGGGCTTTGAAGTGTTTTAGCCACTTTAGAGAACAAATGTTGAGTGAGGACCCCCGGTGCTGGCTGAGGTGGTACAGGGCAGGAGCTTTGGGCCTTTCCAGGTGGAAAAGCATGGCTTGGCTGCTTCAGATTTATGCTAGCCTCTTTCCCCTGGGACAATATTATTTTTTTAATCTCTGCCACCTGAGAGAATCTGGTTCTTTCCAAAGATAAGCCATTCACTCCTTAAAAATACTGTAGAAGCCTCACAGACCAACTTTCTCAGGGGAATGCTCCCAATCCTACCTTTGTTTTGGAAGAGGAACCATCCATAACTTCCCCTCAGAGCGCTGTTAGCAAGCTCTGATTTAAGACATCAAGGGCTGGCATGCCCAGTGTTCAGTATGTGCACATTACTGCTGTGAATTTACGGCACTGATGTCAACATTCCTGTTTTGGTTTCACTGATTCTTTCCCACAAAAGCCACAAGACTTCAGACTGGAATGCCGTTCTTTGGGATTCCTGCCAAAGGACTTTGTGTGAATCTGACATATCTTTCAGCCATCCAAACTAGAAGAGTAAAAAGGTTGGTAATATTTCACTTATCTTTTTAAAATTACTGATAATTTTTGGTATTGCCCTTTTGATAACTTCAAAGATTCAGAGTAGGCTTGGAGAAATCTTGTCTCATACAAGTGCTGTATAAATAGAAGGGGGGTTTTATGGGCACATGAAAAAACAGGGAAATGGGATGAGGTTTGAATGGTCTTGGGCGCAGCAACACTAAGCTGAGAAGAAAGTGGCTAGTGGGGCTAAGGAAGAGGAAAACAAAACTCTTTTAGGACAGAAAAGGGAAAAACTGAGCAGAACAATGTAGCTGACCCAACAGAGTGAGAACGGTAAAATGGGAGGGACTAAACAGAGGAACTCAGCTGAGCTCTTCCCTATGGATGGAAATGGACAGGCTTACAGAAAATTTTGCACAAAACTAGCACTTTGGGAGAAAGGAGATAGACTAAGGAGAACTAAATTTACATTTCTTACAATTAACATTTCTTTCCCAGCTTTCCAGCTAAACTGTGGCTCAGTATTCATTGCTTAACAACTTCAGGAGGACAAATCAGCTAAATCTCACAGAGGTTTGTAAAGTCAAGCACTCCTTGATATTGATAAAGCCCATGCCTAGAATTAGCTTCTCAGTGGGAGCCTGCTTGCTTTGCCTGGTTTCACGCTCATGAGGGCTACCTCTATGTTGCAGTCTCACACTCACTGATGTTTTATGGTGATATCATATAAGGCTCCTGCACTAATTTCCAAGACCTCCCATCTAGAAGCCGACCTCTTGTTCAGTTACCAGCTGTGAAGTTTCCCAGCCATTTCTGCCACACTCCATTAAAAAAATACATTTTCTGAGGATTGTTGTGCACTTAGTGTTGCTATCTACACTGTCCCCCTTTAGGCTAGTGCATCCTCTGCTCTATTTTCATGTCAGCATGAGAACACTGATTGCTCTCATGCATCCCTTCTTAAGGTCTTGCATTTCTAATTATGGCTCTTTTCATCTAAGCACGTAAAATCAGCACAGTGTGACACTAATAGTGTGTAGTTTATTGTCAGAAGCGATGGCTTTTCTGTGTGATGTTAGTACTCATTTAAAATAAAAATAAAAACAAAAAAACAAAAACAAAAACAAAAAAGAAGAGAACAATTGCAAAACAAATGGTGAATACAAATACTTTCTCAGTCACCTCAGCAATAACAGTATGTTTTAACATGTTCCCAGGTCTGAAAACTGAGTGTTTTTCAAGCAGGGTTTGTTATACCCAGTATCTGGATGGAAAGACTGAACTGTGTTTTGACCTGTCCTCCATTACTTGACAGGGGTGATGTGCCACAGCAGCAGTGGCAGTAGCCTGATGGCTTTCTTTAGTGTTTTCCTACAGAAATGTAATGTGACATTCATTGATGGTTTCCTCCCCAGAAGTTTGTATATGGAAGGGGAAGACCGCCTAGATTCTGCCTTGATTCAGCCCTCACAACTTTATGCGTCTAGTGAGGATACTTAAGTTATAACCCTATCCACCTCTATAGTTGATGGAGAGAAAGATGCATGTCTAAAGGGTATTTCAGCCCACCCAAGCTCTGGATGTCCCAAGGTAAGTTTGGAACACATCCAAACCATGTGTTCTACATGGATTTGTTCATGTTTAGGGTATGACCCTCAGCTGTCATTTTGTGTATGACATCTTAGCTTTCAAACAGAGAAATTCGGGCAGTTAGCAAAACTATTGCTGATGTATCAATCAATATATCTGATAAATAAGTCCAGCTGTGTCATCTAGGCATTCTTTCTGCTACCCAAGTGATTCCTGAATTAGAGGGCCACAGACTAAGCTAGTAATGTCCTGATTATATCACCAGTTGCAGCTAAGGAATTGCAACTAGCAAGCAAACCCTTCTTGGTGTTTCCTAACATTTTCCCCTTTGCATAACCTTAAGGGAACATCTGGTTACTAATTTACATCCACCTGCTTCCATAGTCATTTAACAACTTCTAGAGTGTATTGGTGGTATTCAGGACTGAATAATGCCCAAGGGCAAATGTGTTTAGTAGAGTATCAGGGAAAGATCATAGCAAAACCAGCCCCAAATGCGCCAGGAACAATCTTCGGATAGAATAAGGTTGACCATTCTTACATTAATGCAGTCATTTTGCATAAAGTAGCTAAGCACAAGCTGTATTGACTCAGTGCCTGTCCTAAGGTCAATCTATGGTCAGGCGAAGGGCCTCGCATTTAAGGCCTGTCGCATTAAGTGCAAGCTGCTTTAGAAGTTAAACCCTAACTTTTGTCCCCTGTGTAACATACATTGTGAATATGACTTATGATACCTCATGATACAAAAAACCTGGGGTGCCACTGTTCCTCAGTTAGATGGAGTAGGTCTTGGCCCATGTAAGCAGATGTCAATGGCTAATGTCTGGGGCTGCTTGTCCAATGACAACCTGAAGCCTAAGGAAGTTCGTTGGTACATACATGCTTGCGAAAAGCATCTTTGATACTTCAACTATATCTTCAGATATCTAAAAGTTTAAAAATTCATCTTGGGATGGTATTCTGAAACTTGTTATTCACAGTCAGTATTCAGATTTTTAGGAAGAGAAAATTATTTGAATCAGTCAATAAGCTCAGATAATATGCAATTCAAATTCTTTCTCAAGTCACTTAGCTTTCTTTTCCATGTTTTGAAAACCCTCAAGCAAGTCTCTCATATTCAGTGTGTGGGTGTGTGCATCGTGTGGGCTGTAACTGTGCTGATTTTTCTTCGGAGTCGGCTGTTGCCTAGAAGCAGTAGAGGAGAAAGCATTGGTGGGTAAGCTTGAAGCTGCTTAGCTGGAGAAGACAGCCCACACCTTTTAACTTAGGACCAAGAAGATTCCAGTACTTAAATAAGTAGAAACAGTTGAGAGAAAACAGCTCCATAAAATCACAATGGACTGCAGGTGCTATTCTCATTTATTGGTTCCAGGAAATAATATGAATCTTCCATAGACACATTTAGAAAGCCCCAAACTTAGGAAACACTTGCAAATTTTGAGCTGTGCCACATGGACCACCATAAAGCAGAAAAAAACCCTTAGCTTTCAGCGCAGGCAGATACGATTTCCACCCAGCTGCTGTTGCAGCCTGAGGTTGTCCCTGCATCCAGTTCTGCACTGGCTAGTCAATGTATAATATTTCTAACTAAAGCCTTGTCACTGAGGTGGCAACATCTCTCTAACCAGCTTCTGCCCAGCCTCCCAAATCTCACATGCACACAGCAAGGCTAGCTGTGCTCTGCTGCACTCTACAGCTCTCTACAGAGGTCTGCCCTACCACAAAAGGTCCTGAGGCTACCACAGAGATCTACAATGAAATTTAGTCAAGAGGTGGTTATCTGAAAGCAGGAAGTAACTTATTTCAATTAGCATTAAATAGTAAAGTCATTAACGGTTTGTATTTGAGCTGTGATCATATATCATCACATCATGGAATAAAGAACAAATGGAGCATTTCCAAACAGTTCTGGAGCAAAATTTAGAATCTTTGGTACAAAATACTTCCAGGGAACAAAACCTGAGAAATATTTGGAGTTCCAAATATTTAAGGATTATTTCTTTTCCATTTATCCTGAAACTTAAATTCAGATTTAAAAGTTAAGATGATCAACTCTGAGTTTTATCATCATCCTATCAGTTTGGATGACTCATAAAAATAGAATTTCTAAGGCCACCAGAGGTAAAAAAGTGGGAAAAAAATATGCGGTCCTAAAGACAGGCTTTTTTTTTTTTTCCTTTTTACTATCCTAAAATTTCTTTTCTGTTTCAAATCTTCTTTCAGCCCTACCTTTACTTGAAAAATACTGTTCTTGTGAGTCAGCACACTCTGCTGGTAGACCAAGAGAATGTGACTGACACAGCAAAAAAAATTTCCAAAAATAAAGCATGACAGGCAATTAAAAAATAATCAGTTGTATCTTCTGAGAAAAGGAAACAAATCGCAATAATACGTAAACCACAGCTCTCCTACACAGTGGAGTTAATTCGTTAATACAGTGTGATTCGTATAACTATGTTAAAAAGGAGTTGGTTCATACCCTTAACTCTATTTTTAAGACAACAACTGTTTCAGAAGGAACTAATCAGATGTGAGGCAATTAGATCATGGAGTGTTCAGTGCTCCAGTGGGCCTAGATTCACCTATCATCTTTTCAAGCTTGAAAAATGAGAAAGGAGCCTGAAATATATCTTCAGATTCTGTCCTTGAATGTAAGGGGTTGGGAACAAAAGGAAACTCCCTGAATCCAAGTGTGACCCTGGGGCTCTAGTTCTACTTCTGATCTCTAATCAGCTGTGCGGGTAAGAAGCTTTCGAGAGCTGATGACCATCAGTATTTTCTATGCTTTGTTCAACAGCTGAGGAGATTTTTGCACCAACCATTGTCAAGCCCAATCAGGAAGAGTTGAGTTCCCTGAATTTACATCTTGACATTCTGGCTAAATGTTTACTATTCTCATGATACCACGTTTTATAAATAGATAATACTTACACAAAGCATTATCTCTGAAATTGCAAGACATTTCTATGAAGTCTCCTTGTGTGTTTCTGACTAGCTTTGCTGTTTCGTCGAGAAGCCCCTAAATCCAGCTTCTTTTGGTTTTATTTGCTGCTAGCTGTTATACTCCTACCACATTTCACTCTACTTTTGGATAAGCTAACTCAGTGACATTAATCTACACTGAAAAGGGCTTTGAAAGAGGCAATAAGAGAAAAGAACAATAACTGGGAAGATGTTACGCGTGTGTTGCAGATATTCAGACATACTTTTCTTACATATGCTGTTTTACATTTTGAAATTTATTTGCAATACTGTGTCCGGAGCAAACTAGGTTGTTCCATTTGCTGTGGATCTGGTAGAACAGTTTCTTATTTGTATGTGTCTGTCCTCTGTCCTTGCACACACCCTTACCACCACAAACCTTGCTTTCCCTCCTTCCTACTTTCTCTATGCCCTTCACAGCACCTCAGATTCCTCTTGTTGCTTCACTACTGAACTGAGCAAGTGGTGGTGCCTACTATTGCCTATCCCAAGTGGTGCATTGCTGCCTGACCAGGCAGTGCACAGCACGGTGACAGGCCCACCCCAGGGTAAGTGCAGCATAAGCCTGGCGAGCTCACATGGCTATCATAGTGTAAGCACTGCCGATTGTCACAAAACCTTTAGGAAGCTGATTATCTTTAATCCTGCTGCCACAAGTAGTTGAAATTGGCCATCAGGTTCAAAAGATTCTGCAAAAAAGGTGCAGGAACTAATGGACACACAAATTAAAGAACAGTCAGATTAACCAAGGGGAAATGATGCAAATTCAAGTAGGTCAGTAGGCAAGGAATGCTTTCCTTCATTTTCATCATCAGAAGAAAGCAATATCCTTTTGATTAGAATTATTCAGTTAAGATATAATAGAGCTTAAAGCTATCAGAAGAAATTATCTCACCTGATTTAAAAATGCTATAACTTTAGTCTTGATTTTAAGTGCATGAACCAGTTCCCTAAGCAGCATCAACTTTCAGTTATGTTTAGTGCAAAGTCAGCCATTGTTACCATTAACATTTTCCTGTTCAATCACACTGTCTGTAACCAGCCACTAATAAGAATTAATGAGACAAATCTGCCTTAATTTAGTTTCAAGGAACCTGCAGGAGTTCCATCTCTTGGGATAGTTTCATTTATTCACCACCTGGATCCTAAATGTGTTTCTTAATTTTGGAAGACCCAGCAAATCTGCCAGTCTCTTTGCCCTGTTGTTGTTGTTCCTTGCATCAAACTTTGCATTCCTCAGGGGCTTTCCTGTTAAAACCTCCTTCTGTACGCAGCATATTTCTGAAAGACAAACCCAGCCTCTTAAATCCCATGGACTCTGGAGGTCACACATGCCGTATGCATCCTCTGGAGTGAATAATCTTCTGCGTCTGCTGGAACTTGCCAAATGGGTTCAACTGCTTCCAGCAGCTGGTCCAGCCAGACTATGTGGCAACAGTGAGATGCAGAGCCAGAGGCTGCTGCAGAATAATATCAGTAAGAAAGACAAGTGTTTTTGAAAGAGTACAGAGAATGAGGTATTCCCAACAGAAAAAAAGCAAGGTTACTTCAAAAGATCATTTTACTTTAGTAACCTTTCAAATAATTCGTGGAGTCACTTCCTCATGTTCATTCATTGTTATTACCATTTTAGATTTTTTTTTGTTTTTTATACCTGTCTTATTTCATCTTAAACGTATCACTTCAGGGGCCAAGGATGGAATGATAAGACAACCATAGAGTTCCGTCCTGGTGAGACCATCCCTCACTTGACCGTGGCAATGATTTCTGCTGTAATTCAGCTATGTAGGCTTCATTGTCCTAATTGGGTCCTGAAAACAGTACAAACACATTTGTTTTGAAGTGCCAAATTAACTGCAAAGATGTCTGTATTGTTAATGTCACAGAATTTCTCAACTAGATGATGAAATACTGAAATTGGGAATAGCAAAGCATTGGCTGGAGGGTGGGCTACTCACCTCTACTACGAAAAACTCTCAGTGTTACAACCTCCTGCCTCTTCAACACAACAGTATATATGGCACTAATGCTCAGAGGAGAATAATGCAGGAAAGAATGTATTTTTCCCTGATGTACATGACAGCTCCTGTAAATGCTAATGGCATTTATGTGCACGTTCAGAGGCAGCTGTATTCCATGAATTGGAAAACAGATGGTCAAGGGGGTATTTAACAAAAATATCATTCACCTTAAATGCACTGTTTACAAAATGTCAATTATGTTTTCGTTTTCTTAGGCCAGAAGAGATTAAATAACAAAGGCAGAATGAAGGCAGAAAATTAAGAGAATAAATTAGCAATGACTGCATTGGAAAAACCATGAGCAAGTATTATCAAGTAACAAAGTGATGTTACTAAAGAAGTAACCTTGTGCTATGATAGGGACCTTTCAGTTAAAACCAATAAGAGCAGGAAGGCATTTTCCCAGAACCCTTGGACAGAATTTACTTTGGATCCAATGTTTTTAGTAGCAAGAAAAAAACCCCAAAACTAAGTGAAACATGAAATTCTCTGAAATTGTGAAGGGAAAGATCTGCTTCTGCCCTTCACCTCACTATATTCCTTTTCAGTGAGGAGAGGGAAGATAACAAAAAGAGAAACAAAGGGGAATGGACTCTTGCTACTCACACCACGCTGTATTGCAAACAAAATTTAAAAGAAAAGATGTTGTAAAGCAAACACACTGATTTTCCAGATAGCTTTGTGCCAAATTTGTGTTAATAAATGGAATCCTTGTTTTTAGTTTTCAGTTGCCAGGTACTGAAATGCCACAGCAACTGAATTAAATTGCCACAGCAAGTGAATTAAATTGCAGATTTGGTTCTTCCAAAAGAAAGTTGAAGGCAATTGTTGGAAGAGGAAGAAGCTTGAATTTTTATAATTAATTTTAGTTTATATTTCTCTTTCCGTTACAATAAGTTTTAAGACTTTCATTTCAGCTATATGTTTATTTTGAAATCATTTAAATCTTATTGCAAATATGTACTTCTTTGAAGTCAGTATTCATTTCAAATATGTGTACTTCCAATACATAAATGTAAATATGTAAATATAGTAAAATATAGTGTGTTATCAAAGGGATGCAATTCCCTCCTGAGCAACATCCCTGAAAATAACATCATTATAGATTATACAATACCCAGATGATCATTTTATTGACAGCTTTGCACCCTTGATATCTATTCTTGAAATTGTAAATCTGATCCCATCAGAGTCGGGGCTGGTAGGAAGCTGTGGCATTTAACTTCATAAATTCTCTTCTTCCAGTTCACCAGTCCTCTTCACCTGCTAACCCTCTGCACTGCAGCTTAAATTTAATTAGCCATGAAGTCTTTTCTAAGATAAGAGCGAATCTTGCATCTAACAGGTTAGACAGTCTTGAACGTAAGTCCACATTTCCTCTCTATGGATCTAGTACATGATTAGCATATGCTGATCTTCATCAATATGCTGAAAAGGGTCCCACACTGCCTTCTAATGCTAATATTCCTACATTATAATCTGGTACTGTCTGTTTGCCTCTGGCTTTTAATTTCTTTCATAAAATGATAATGTGTCATGTTTTAATATGGTGGTTGTATAATTGTCTCTGGATGTGACTAGCAATTTCTCAACTATGATTTTTTTCATCGCAAAATGTATGTTTACTGAAACCTAAATGATTCATGAGAATCCTGCAACCTAACAAAATGGAGAAAATGTCAGAATATAATGTATTGACCCTTTTTCAAAGGAAAATTTTCATTTTCCACTTGAGAATGACTTGTTTATGCAACACAGTTGATTTATACTAAAAAGCTACTGTTTAAAACCCGTTAAAATTGGAACAAGATGTTTTGCTATGTTCAAACCAACCATTTGGCTTAAATCCAGTTTTATTCAACTGAAAAACATTCATCTCAAGAATATCTTTGAGATTTTTATTTTCTTGTGTCAGCTGACAATGGATGATAAGCCTCAAACATTGCTGAACGGGGAACCCTCTTTCTTATCAGCCACTATGTGTCCTTATACTTCAAGTCTCCTTTGGTGTGTTTAATGTCATCCTTTGCCAAAATTTCACTGCTGTGCAAAGGCTGGTGCTGTCCTTAGTGTGACTGCCATGTCTGGCCATTGCCATCCTGTGCTTGGGTTACTGAACACTCCTGAATTTTTATCAGCTTGACTTGATGCCCTACCACCACCAGCCCACTTCATTTGACCTCAGCAGGGACTACAGTGTCCTAGGGTCTTCCAGATGCTTTGATTTCTTTCTAACTTTAGCTATAGCATCACTGAAAGTTGCAGCTGTGACTTCTTTTCTAAGTAACACTTAATGTGTGTGTGAACCACAGCGTTAAGAAGCTGTTTTTTTCCCCCGGGCTGCAAGGTGGTTCTGTAGTTTGTGCTCTTCACTGGTGGACATCATGGGACTGGACCACAGGTACCTGTAGCCCAGACACTGTCCGGGAAGGTTTCAGATTGGGAAGGCGGTGAGAGTAGTAACAAGAGGACTGGTGGTAGTAGTTGCAACACTGAGCAATAAGCTCATAGGTCTGTCAGGGGAAGGTGCCCTGATTTCAGTCTACCTCCGCAAACACCTAAAGATCAGCGACTGACCTAACCCTTCCCACCTTTCCCCAAAATCCACTGTGCCCACTAGCTTATTTTGCCCTCCAAAGTCTGACTCTGTCTCCTGGTAGCCAGACCTTCACTGTGACCATTCTTGTTGAACACGTAGGATTGACTGAAAAATATAGAGGTAAGAATTTTGACATTTTGTTAATATTTTAAGGTGGATTGATTCAAAAGAAACTAATCTGCTCGAGAATCACAGCCATTCACAAGACCCACATTCTCCAATGTGAGATACCTGAGCCTTCCCAAAGCTAATAACTGTACTATTAGCTGCTGTGTGTGTATTCAACGTAACATTTTCAGTATGAACTGCTTAAAGCATGACCCCTCTTTCCCGTCAATAAA